>NC_056726.1:43515644-43878144 GCF_019279795.1 Protopterus annectens | reverse complement strand
AACTGCTGCTTGAATGCCCACTTTTCCTTATCATCAACCCCCTGCTGTGGAGCATAGGCTGAGTTTATGAATACTACCCTGCCCTTACACAGGATATTTATTGCTATGAGTACATCACTAATTCTGATGACACCCCCTCACTGTTTTCAGAAGAATTCCCATAAAATGTCTGCTCTGTCCACTCCCTAAGTAGTAGACTATGAATCCTAAGTCAACTGTCTTTGCTATACTGCCCTTTTCCCTTGTCTCCTGGAGATGTAGGATATCCAGTTTCCTCTTTAACATGATATTATGTATTTCCAAGTTGTATACTGTCAGTGAACTTATATTCAGTGTAGCAATTCCTACATTATGGTTGACAAGTTGATTGATTTTATGTCCAGGTTTTGCTCGATAAAGCTATCCCGGGTAACCCAGGCTGCACAATTGGACGCAGGCGGCCAATAGCTCACTGATCCAGGGCTACTGAGTTTTATGTCAGGCAAACACTTCATTTGAGGCACATAGACCTCTCCACCATTTGCATGTGTCCTTGGAATATTTTGGAGTAGGCTGGGTCATCAGCCAGTTTATCACTGGCAAATGCCCATGCCCATTTCACACAGAGCCAGTTTTACACTGTCTCTTGGCTAGCCTTGACATGGTGCAGAGTCTGTGACCCATGTTCCATGTTCCCCTATTTAGAGGATACTCTATGCCATGATTAATATATATATATATATATATATATATATATATATATATATATATATATATATATACACACACACACACACACACACACATATATATATATATATATATATATATATATATAGTCATTACAGCATTGTTAATCTATCACACGTATTCATAAAATGTTAAAATATGGTAATTTCATTTTCTAGAAAGAATCTCTATCTTTTATTTTTCAGAAAAAATATTGTTGAAAAGCTAAATATTTTTTGTTTAACAAAATGTTGCCAGTTAATAAACAGTACATTAAATCAGGTATACAATACTAGTTCAGCAGCAGACATATTGTACTTCAAAAATGTGAAACCACGCTCAGTTTATAATTTTCTTTTAAAATGTGTTCAGCTTTTAAGAATGACATTGCTAACGGAGCAGAGGAAGAAGAAGAGGGTGAACAGTTTGAATTTGAAGACAGTGGTGATGACATTCCAGAGGCGGATAGACATCCACCTGTTCCTCCCCCTCCTGACTATATGAATTGGACCGAAGACCACACTGTTAACAACTTACAATCTGTAACTAAAGAGGGAGAGCCATCACCGAAAGAGCAAGGTAAGTCATGCATAGTAATGCTACCATTTCAAAGAAAATGTTATTCTGCTAAGGGAAATAAACAGCTAGAGGTAATAAACGTTTGCAGTACATTGTTGATGTTTTGGCAAATAATATCTCAAGCGCTTAAAATGTTTTAACACTGCTGAAAACTCATATCTAGAATTATATGTTAGCAATCACCAATAGTAAAAAATATTTTTATTACTTGCTGTATGGAAAATATTCAGTTGATTTTTCTTAAAGTACATACTGGAAATTCCACATTCTCTAACCTGATTCATTGCAGCTCTTGAGAAGAGCTTTATTGCAGATATTAACACAGAGGCTAGAATGTCATTTACAGTTTCGACAGATGTGTTGCATCTGTCAACAGTACATTGATGAAAACATAGGAAGGGCCAGATCTTCAAAGCTTGACATAAGTAGAACACATGTTAGAATACATGTGGAAGGAACGGGAGAGCAGACTTATAGATGTTCCAGAGGCAAGGTTTAAATATTTGTCTGTTATACATTGCTGTGACAAGCAGATTCATGTGTTGTTAATGAGCTTAAGGCTAGAGAGACATGGTGAAGCTTAGCTACATCCCCTTCATAGTGGTGAGGGAAAACAAGTTCTGTCTGGATAGGAAATCATTAACATTAACTTACAGTTACCCATCCAGTTATTGAGATTTGCTTTAAAGATTTCCAGGGCAGTACTCTGCTTGAAATGCAAAGGGAGACTCTTCAGAAGGTGAGGGATGCATTCAGCAAGAAACCTATCATGCTAGCAGGTGCTGATGATCTTAGGATGGCGCTTTATAGTGTTCAAACAGGTATTAATTGAGCTGTTTGATCTGTGAAGGTTCTACTAAAAATAAGGTTCTTTCATGGCATGTGATTCATGAATACAATCTGCACATGGCAGTAGGCAGTTTGTAAAGTACTTTGTGAAATATGAGTTTTATGGAATAAGGTCTATACTCCATATATTTGTACAGAACCCTGAACATTGCCAGATGAAGACCACCAGACAATGAAATTGTTTATGCAAATACTTTTACAGTACTGCAGCCTGTATCCAAGCACTTCTGCATAGCACTGAGTACAAGAAGAGATGTTATCTGAGTATGTGCTGTAGCAAACTGTGTGTTAAGCACTTTTATAGTACAGTGTGCTTTGGGTGAAGGGAAGAATTAAAAACTTTACAGAAATACACATGCACATGCATTTTATAGCGTGCGTGTGTGTGTGTGTGTGTGTGTGTGTGTGTGTGTGTGTGTGTGTGTGTGTGTGTGTGTGTGTGTGTGTGTGTCTGTCTGTCTGGTGTTTCAGTGGGAATGAAGAAGAAGAATCTATTCAGGCAAATGTGTGGTGAATGAAATTATGAGAACAGGGCACATACCATTGCAGAACATTTGACATGCATATGTTGCATGGCAGATGCATGCTACTTAAATTAATTTAGGCTAAGGCTACACAGTAAGAGCAGCCCATGCACCCCAAGAATTAAATGGCTTGTAGACTGCAATGGAGGCATAGAGACTGACATGCTTTGCACCAGCCAGTAAGTGCAACACATGGCATATTTTTAAAACAATACAGATGTGTTGTAGAGTGTATAGCATGGCAGCATGTGCACATGGTGCATATCTGTGTAACACACACACACACACACACACACACACACACACACACACACACACATACACACACACACACACACACACACCTACAGTGCAAGAATATCTAAGGAATTTCAGACTTGGAAAATAGAATGTCATGTTGATAAGCATTTTAATTAGGTATGTGAAAGAAATGTTACTAGTTTTAAATGCTCAATTTTAGATTAACTTTTTTGTAATGAAAGGAAAGATAAATGCTTACCTCTTTTGTTAAGACAGAAAGAATTAATGTATATTTTAAAATTCTGCATTTTAAAACCGAAAGGAATTAATCGTGAATTAAAATGGAAATTCATTGATGTAATTGGATGATTGATTTATTGATGTTTACTTGATTATATTTAAAAGTAGTCTGATTGTAATGTTGTTTATACTCCCTAGTAGACCTTGTGTTCAAGGCACTAGGAGTGTTAAGGTCATATAGAATAATATATATATATATATATATATATATATATATATATATATATATATATATATATTTTTTTTTTTTTTTTAATTATTTTGTCATTTTTCAGTTTACCTAATTAACATTGTTTTATATGGCTGGTGATTTAGATTCAGCTGATGCACTTCCTCAGTTGCTGAGAGAAAGTTGGAACAGCATTACCTAGAAAACACTGGATGGGTTTCTGGCAACTGGAAGTAATGGATGGTCATCTAAAGATACCATTCCTATAATTAATATGGCAAATAAGGTTTTCCAAGATTATAATAAAAGACATTTAGGTTTGATTGCATCATTTTTGTCTAATGTGAAAATGAGATTAACTGAGAAGCTTGAGGAATTGTTCCAACAAGAAAACTATTTGAATCTGGTTACATTAAGAAAATATAAATAATTAAATATTACTCCACATGGTTTGCAAGCATTTAAGGTGCCATTTATAAAATTTTTTGATGGTGATCCCTTAAAGGATGCCTTTAAGTAAAGATGTTTGGCTATAGCATGAGTGTATTTTAAAATGGGCTCAGATTCAAACTGAAAGGCACTTTATTAAATATAAACTTGTAAAACAAGTTAAAGAATGTGAAGATGAAGTAGAAAACTGAGTGTGGGTTAAGGAGTTGAATGATATCTTGACGAAATTAAATGAAACAGTTAAAGCTATGGAGGAAAAACCTGATCAACGAATGAATAGAAGATACACAGAAATGCATGGGGATTATAAGAATAACAAAGCATTCCTCTTGCAACAACATAGTTCTCGTAAGAAGAGTTTTAACAGTAGAAAAGGAACATGCTCTCTGAAAACTGAAACATTAAACAGCAAAATTCTACAAGTAGCGACAGTAGTGGAAGTGAAAATTCCATGTTATGTGAATGCATCATATCCAGGACATTCTGAAACCATTCACAATCTTAGAAGTAGTGAACATTTGCATCCCACTAATAGGAACTGAAGGAACCGTGAGACATGTGGACAGATTTACAATAATTAACAAAAAAGACGGAGATGCTAAACAAAGTATGCACTGCAAGCACTGATTTCAAACATCCCAGAGTTCGCTTTAATTGTACAGCTGAGACTTTTTACAGCCTTATTCCTTGAACACATAGACTGTCAAGAAGTTTATAAAACACCTGTTGTGAAGTTGTCTGCCTCTGAATTAAATGACTCATTTGTTTCTGTATTATCAAAAGGTTTAAGAATTGTTTTCACAGTGCATCCAGGACTGTACCAACTGCAGACTGAGAGTTTAATTGTGTAGGAAATTATATTTGAAGATTTATTTTGCCAGTAAATAGTAAAATAAAGTTTTTTTCTGTTTATGAGGAAAAGTATGAGTTTTAACTTGCTGCTGTGAGATATGCTTTGCTTGTGTGAATCTACTCTTAAATGATTATGATCCACCAGTTAAAAGTGATTATATACCACAGTTTATTAAGAACATAATGAATTTGCTACATTCCTTTCCTTTCCTGTTAAAGAAGCGTATCAGATGTTTTATTATCATAAAAGTAATATACAATTTAATTTCAAGTTTGAATTATATGTTTTGAGAGAATTTAGTAATAATCTAAATCTTATAGTTAAACCTTTAGGTAAAAGTAACACAATTGATGTTTTGTTTAAAAACAGTATTTTAATATGTGTTTATCACAACTTGACGATGAGTGTGCATATTAAGTGGTGTCTATGCAAATGCATGAGATTGCTTAAGAAATGTAAGGGATTTGGTTGAAGATGGTATGAAGTCTAGTCAGATTTGTGGGGATAAAATTAAAAATTTAGTAAAGCAACAACCATGTATGTCAAATTTTTATTGTTTGCCAAAGCTTCATAAAAATATTATGGACCCACTTGGAAGACCTGTTGCCTCTGGCTATAGAGGTTTCCAGGAAAATACATTTGTGAACAGGATTTTATTTTATATTTAATTCTTGAAAAAATTATTGTCCATTAATTTTCAAGATAAGTGGAACAAAATATATTGGGAAACAGTTGATATTTCTAATTTACATATTTGTATCAGACATGATGTTGGTGTACTGGGTCTTAAATTTTATTTTGATTCTAGGTGGTATTATGACTCAGATTTTGTTTTGATTCTAGTGTAGTATCACAGTATATTTTACATCCTATTGAATTTTGTTTATATATTTTGTTTTAATTTTTATGATAATTTTATGTCATCAAGTTAAAGGAATGCTATGAGGGGGCTTGTTTTGCACCTCATATGCTAAGTTATCATTATCATTATTTAGGGCAGCACAGCGATGCAGGAGATAGCGTTGTCACCTCACAACAAGAGGTTCGCTGGTTTGATTCTTGTCTGAGGTGCCTTCTGTGCAGAGTCTGCATGTCCTCCCTATGTTCCTGTGGGTTTCCTCCCATTTTCCAAAGATATGCAGTAGGTGGATTGGACACTCTAAATTGGCCATAGGGGTGTGTGTGTGTATGTGTGTGTCTGTGTGTGTGTGTGTGTGTGTGTGTGTGTGTGTGTGTGTGTGTGTGCGCGCGCGTGTATATATGTTTGTGGGAGAACTACCTAGGCAGGGCTAGCCACCTGCTAGTGTAAACATTGGCTGTAGATGATTGTCACTGTTTAAGTGACATCCCGATCCCATGTGCAAAAATGGGAAAATGGGGTTATGGATGGATGGATGCTAAATTATTTGTATTTTGTAAGAAGAGGAAGTTGGCTTAATGGCTAATTTCTGTACCTCACACATACAAGATACAAAGTTTGATTCTGTTCTCTGGTTGTTGGCTAGACATCTCTAATATAAAACTATGAAGGACCTATGAAGGAACACACGATGCATAGGTTACATTTTTTAATAAAGTTTTATATTATTTTTATTGTATTGATTATTTGTTACTGATATGTAGAGGTAACAAACTAGAATATGGATATCCTGTTCATGTATTGCATAATAACTGATTTGATTCAAAGAAGCAATAAAGCCTGGCACCACAGGACCCATAAACCAAATGGCAAATACACTCTTGTTAGAAACAAAACTGCAAAGCTGAATACTTAAAGCCTTTATTGTAGACAAAACAGAATGAACCCAAGCGCTTTCACTCGGTTAAATACCGAGCTTTTTCAAGGTGAAACAAGAATAATGCTTCACTTTAAACCATTAAATACTCAAACAGTAGATCACATGTCATTGTTAATACAAATTAGTAATTGTTGAGTAATTAAAAATTAAAAAAATAATAGATTATTTAAAAAACACCTCGTACTGAAGTGGATTCTTTGCTTACAATTAAAAGACCAACTGTCATTGTCTAAACCGCTTACCGGTTGATGTAAAAATAAAAATAAAACAGATAAATGTGTTTTAAAAGCAGTTGACATAAAACAGGTAATCCTAACTATAAATGCTATTTTAAGCCCTAGGAATAATCCTGTAATATAAATCTAAAAACTTCACTGCTGATGTATAACATCCAGTGAAACCTAAATCTAATCTCAAAGATCTAAAAAACTACTGTTTAAATAAATATGACTAATTGACCACCCTCATAACCCTGATGAAACTACAAGACTTTACAAACGGGCCTGTCTTAGTTTCAGAATGCTGTTGATGTTAATGTGTTCATTCAAACCAGGAAACCGTCTGGAATCAAGTTTCAATTTACTGGCAGAGGAAAGGGGTGGCCATGGGGGCCCCCTGTGCCTCTTTATATGCCAACTTGGTTCTCTATTATTGGGAAAAGAATCATGTTTTCACAAGCACATGGTACCAAGAGGTCTTGCACTACAGGAGATACTTGGACGACATTTGTATCTTATGGAAAGGTAATGAGGACAGCCTATTAAATGTTTTACATTATAATAATGGCACAACATCATTTTTGAAATTTACCTACAAAATAGACAAAGACAAGCTCCATTATTTGGACATCACCCTTTCAAAAGATTATGTCAACCAATGTTTCCAATCAACATTATACAGTAAAAGCTCCTACTCCAACTCCTACCTACACTTTCAAAGTGGACATCCATTTCACCAGAAGAAGGGACTAGTAAAGGGGCAGTTAATTCGGGCCTCACGTATGTCCAGTACCTTAGAAAGTTTCCTGGATGAAGCTGGTATTCTAAAAAGTTTTTTTCTAGAAAAAGGTTACCCCATTACACTTTTGGAAAAGTTAATTCAGGAAGTCAGTCAGGGTAGAGACACCCTTTACCCCCCCCCGTTATTGGGGACTGGTTTGAACCTTCCTCTTCAAAATGGACACACTAGCAAACTTAGCACTAAAAACAGTTTCATATATACATACTCAGCTAATTCTTGCAAGATTGAACAAATTATTTATAACTACTGGCCTATCCTCAGTACACATGAAGAAATAAAAACCTACATTCCTACTAACCCACATTTTGTCCGAAAGAGAGATACAAATTTAAAAGAGCTTTTGGAAGTTAAGTATGAAGCACAAACAAACAAAAGTAATAAGAAACCTAGGACATACTCATGTGGCAGTTGTAAACAATGCCACGCCATGCTAAATGATAACGATTTATACCTCCCTTCGAGGAAGTTTAGATTCACTTCTACTAAACACTTAAATTGTGGAACGAAGGGGGTGGTATATTTAGGTTTCTGTACAGTATGTGGTGGGTTTTATGTGGGTAAAACAGAGCGTGTCCTAAGGAGAAGAGTGTATTGAACACTTCAATGATGTTTTAAACCACAAAGAAAGTAACGCATTTTACAAACATTCTACACTCTGTGCGAATATGCACTTGAAGTTCATTGTTCTTGAGCAGATTACACCAGATGTTAGGGGTGGCAGCTGGGAAACCAGGCTGGAATATCGGGAATTATTTTGGCAATTGAAACTTGATTCCAGCCGGTTTCCTGGCTTGAATGAACACATTAACATCAACAGCGTTCTGAAACTAAGACAGGCCCGTTTGTAAAGTCTTGTAGTTTCATCAGGGTTATGAGGGTGGTCAATTAGTCAGGTTTATTTAAGCAGTTAAAGTAGTTTTTTAGATCTTTGAGATTAGATTTAGGTTTCACTGGATGTCATACATCAGCAGTGAAGTTTTTAGATTTATATTACAGGATTATTGCTAGGGCTTCAAATAGCATTTATAGTTAGGACTACCTGTTTTATGTTGACTGCTTTTAAAACACATTTATCTGTTTTATTTTTATTTTTACATCAACCGGTAAGCGGTTTAGACAATGACAGTTGGTCTTTTAATTGTAAGCAAAGAATCCACTTCAGTACGAGGTGTTTTTTAAATAATCTATTATTTTTAAATTTTTAATTAATCAACGATTACTAATTTGTATTAACAATGACATGTGATCTACTGTTTGAGTATTTAATGGTTTAAAGTGAAGCATTATTCTTGTTTCACCTTGAAAACACTCGGTATTTAACCGAGCGAAAGCGCTTGGGTTCATTCTGTTTGTCTACAATAAAGGCTTTAAGCATTCAGCTTTGCAGTTTTGTTTCTAACAAGAGTGTATTTGCCATTTGGTTTCTGGGTCCTGTGGTGCCAGGCTTTATCGCTTCTTTGGTTTCACTTCAGTTTTTGGATTTATTGATTTGATTTAAAATTTACTTATGAATCTTTTTGGAAGTCCAATAATCTTTTGAAAGTCAAATTAATTATTTATATGTTTTTTTATTTAAATGTAATATTAGACTAGAAACAAAGTTATTAAGGAAACATATGGGCCCCTTAAATTTTTATGTAGTTCAAGTTGTCATCGAGACTATACTTAGCAGTGAATGAATTGATAAGTGCATGTATGTCATGTAGTTGATAATCTGCAGTATCTATTGTTACACGTGTTTTACATATATTGATATTGGAAATATTTATTGGAGAAGCTATACCAAATCTAGGCAGACCTTGATATGTGAGAATAAATGGCATGAATGCAAGGAAGTAGGTTGAAGGTATCTTAAGTATGATTCAGTTGAAGGTGCATATTTTGTAATTGGGTACACTGTCTTAGGTTCAGTTATTATTAACTTGTTTATGTTTTTTGGTTGTATATATTATCTCTCTCACACAAAATGAATAACATTTTTAAAGGCAGATTGTCCTGCCTAAGTAGAAGTGTTATATATGCTATATGGTTTAACTACAAATTATTTTATATTGCTGAGACTACTAAATGTTTCAAATGTCAAATTCAAGCATATCTAAGCAATGTTAGATTTGAAAAATGGATAGACTTTTATTTTTGAGCATTTTAATAAATTGCATGAAGGAAATTTGAACTGGTTTTAAATGTTCAGTATTATAGCAGGTTTTTTGTGATGAAAGGAAGGGTAAATTTTTGTTGTTAGGACAAAAAGAATTAATATATGTTTATATTAAAATTCACTTTAAAATCTGAAGGACTTAATCAGTAATTAGAATGGTAATTTGCTTTGAAGTGATTGGTTAATGTTGTCCAGTCCATCCATCCTCAACCCCTTTTCCCATTTTACGCATGTGGTCAGGGTGTCAGTTCTGTAGTGACAATCACCTCAAGCCAAGGTTTACACTGCCGGGTTGCTAGCCCAGCTCCTGTAGTTTATTTGTACCACTCACTTGCACAGACTCTCTCACCTACAGCAAATTTAGAGTGTCCAATCCACCTACTGCATGTCTTTTGAATGTATAAGGAAACTACCTATGGAATAAAGTAGATCATTTTATTTTTTATTTTGCTGTTATTTTAGTTTATTTAATTATCGTTGTTTTGTAAGGGACAATTATGTTATTGAACTGGCAAGTTTCTGTCATTTGCACTCTAGCTGTCATTTAAAGAGATCATGGTCAAACCTTGGTTCAGAGTGAGCATTAGATCTATGGTGTATGAAAACTGTTTTGGCAGTGTTTAGGATACCTGTTATAGCCCTATTATTGGTTTTGAGTAGGACAGCTACATCATCAGCACTGACCTTCTCTAGGAATAGGTCTATTATAAGCATTGTAATGCATCTGCCATAGTCTGATGAAGTGGTTCTCTCCATGAAACCGCTTACCACTGTTTGTTTTATTGCTTTATTCATTAATAAACAGGTTCTTTGCCACTTTTTACTTGTTTTATTTCATTCATTCAGTTCTACCTTACTTGATGTTTTCCTATGCATCTGACAATTGCTATCTATTTATGGACTATATCATCATTGCGTGTATGACCGTTAATAATCTTTTATTGTATAACTAACCGTTATCACTGAATTGTTGACTGATGGCCCAGGTCATGTCTGGAAATGGTCTATGGGCCTGCATACTTGCCCAGTTAACAAATGTTAAATAAATAAAGGTCTGATGTCAATTTTCACATTCCTCAATGTACGGGTTCAGATCCGACACTTGTATCCGACTCGGCCTTTACTGTAGCTTGTGGCTACCAACAAACTCTGGAGCTCCTTTCATACCTATAATGCACTATGCCTAATGTCCCCCAGATCTCGTTTGCTGCTTTTGCGGCTAGACATGGTTGTCTGCAGCTCTCGAGCTAAATCGTTTAAGATAAATGTATACTCTTTAAAATCGTATTTTTTTCAAGCCTTAGTTTTGATAAATCTTCATCTGCTAGAACATTTATCCTATCCCTTGACTGTTCTATTTTCCTTGTTCACTTTTACACTACTTTTTTCACTTGTTAGTGTATTCTAAGCTACCATTATTGGTAGGCCTTTCCTACCCATTTTTCTTGTCATTTCAATAGTGTTTTTACCCTCTGGCTTCTTGCTGGTTAATTAATCCATCTTTTTTCTTGGTGGTTAATTAATCTATTTTTCAAAAAAAAAAAAAAAAAAAAACCTACTATATTACTCTTTCGTCGGCTTATTGTTGCTGTTGTTCGTTTTTGTTGGCTGTTACTATTGTTGGCTGTTAATTTCCTTCACTGTGTCTGAAAAGGGATTCGAGAAATGCAAGAGAAGTGATCATAAAATGCCTTTTTCTGATGCCCACATTCTGTGAGTCTACTGTTTAGGTGAGGAATGCATAGACCAGTATTGCGATCTTTGTTGTGGTTTTAATCCATGGGCTTTAACTGAGAGGGAAAACAAATTAATATTAAAAGGTATGTTGCCATCTCCTTTCTCTGATGCTGTATCTGGAGTTCATCCTCCTAAAATAAAAGTTAGTGACCCTTCAAAAAAAAGGTCCAAATCTGTGGAAGAGGAAAAATTGGAATCTAAGTCTTCTGAGATCTGAGCAAGTATCTTTCTAGTCCGACAACTTCAGATCCAACAAGGCACACCTCCGATCTGAAATCTCCAGATCCGAAGCCATTGCCTCCCACTGTGTATTCATCCTGTGTGGATCCGGTACCATCCAGGGTGCCCTCTCCTTTTCTTGAGTGGCACTCTAAGTCCCATTCAGTGGTGTCCTCTTGTTCTTACAGAAGTCTCATGTAGGCAGATGTCCAAAGGATGATGAGGAGATTCATTACGGTGCAATTTCAGAAGGGAGTCTTCACGGTTCCTACCCCCTCGGGTCAGGAACACTGTCCATCAACTACTCCAATGACAACACCTCCTCCTCTGAACCAACCTGTGGTGTTAGAGTCCTCGTAGCCGAGAGTTCAGTACCCCTTCTGTGTTGGAGCCAAAGAGAACATTGTCTTCGGATCTTACTGTTACTATGATTGCACTGGCTCTGACTTATTCGGATCCACATGACTCTCAGGGCCAGAGTTTCCAGGTCAGATCTGAATAGATTTTGGAGCTGTCTCTTTCTCTCAGAGCTTTGGTGTTGGATAGCTCAGCTCCAGCTGGCTTCCATCTCTGGCAGACGGCTCTTGGAGCTGAGGGAGATGGTGGCCCAGAAACTCATTTTCTTGCCTTCTTTCTGTCCAGATTGGTCTGGTTTCAAGGTTGTGAGGAGGGTTTTCTCTGCTCCTACAGGTCCTTCCCTCTTGGATCTACCTTCAACATCTCAACTGGCTTTCCACCATGATCCTCAGCAATTTACACCACTGAGACAGCCCACACAGAGCTTCCAGATCACTCAGCTGGGTATTGTCATCTTATCCAATACTTCTCCGGATCATCCCACCAAAGAAGTCCCTAGAAAGAGGACATGCGAGAGGAGGCACTTGGACCCCCCCCCCCCCCAGGAGTCTGTCACTGATGATACTGACTTTGATGAGGGAGAATGGTCTCCCAAATCACCACCTGATGACATCTCATTTGGAGACATCCTTAAGCTCCTTAAGCAGAAGGGTGGTTAATCTGCCTAAAACCCAACTCCTGAAGAGTGACTATTTTTGAAAGGTATCAGGACTGGTTTGTCTACCTCCTGGGTCACTCCACCCATTGATGAACTTATTGATTTGGTTTTTAAGCAGGCATGGAAGGAGCTTGATGCAATTGAGCCAATCCTCAAGAGACCAGACAGGATTCTAACTCCACCAGTAGGAAGTGAACATTAGAGTAAGGGACTACTGGTTGATGCAATGGTCATGACGGCAGCTGCAAAGAAGGAACTCGTGAAACAGAGTTCCACTGTCCATTCCCTAATAGAGAATCTTGGACCAATTTGGGAAGCAAGTGTATGCTTCAGCGACATTTACTCTCCGATCGCTGAACTTCTTGGCACATTTCACGAGATTGCAAAGGGACTTGATTAAGAAACTTTCAAACTCCCTATCAGGGGTCACTACTGCAGAGGCTCAAACTTCTATGTCCACGCAGTTGGCTACCCTCCAATCTATTGCAAATTCGTCCATGCTGTAGAAGGTGCCTCAAGGGCTGCAGTTTCAGGCGTTTCAATCAAGAGACATGCTTGGATGTGTCTGTGTGATTTTGTGGAGCCCTTAAGTCACCTTTCATCAGTGCTCCTTTTGATGGTTCTTCTTTGTTTGGTCCCACAGTAAAACACACATTCTCCAGGTGTGAGAAGGGCAGAAAGACCTTATCTGCAGTGGGTGTACATTTTTTCACCCCTCAACAGACCTTTTCCAGGAATCAAAGGGAGGTCAAAAGATGTGGTTCATGAAGTTTCAGGATCCTTTCCAGAACACATGTGAAGGTAGCTCCCCCTGAGGCTGGGGGAGGGGTGATAATGGCAGAAGATGCTTCCATGGCAGAGGAGGCCCACAAAACCAAGGGTCCAGAGGTCATTTTCTGACAGACCCTTTCAGTGCTCCTAAAAGGAAGCCTGATTGCGCTCCTCTGGAGGCAATTGTGGGTCACTTATTTCTGCACCAGGGATCCTTTTCCCTTCCACCCGTTACCCAGGAAAATCCTCAGTGTTCCACCCAATCAGAGGGAAGCTGCATCAATGGAAATACAAAAGCTGCTAGAAAAAAGAGTCACCCAAGAGGTCCCTCCAGACCAAATAGAATCCAGAACTTACTCGATTCTTTTTAGTGTCAAAGAAGACAGGAGATTGGAGACTGATTTTAGATCTTAGTGTGTTGAACAAATCAGTTTGACGCACAAAGTTCTGGATAGTCACAGTTCAGTCCATTCTGCCCTTTCTGAGCAAGGACAACTACATGTGCTCGATAGAAGGTCTATCACATAAAAATGAATGGACGATCCAGAAGATACTTATGCTTCTGCTTTGGACCCAGTGATTACCAGTTCAGAGCACTGCCCTTTGGCCTCACCACAGCCCCCAGGGTGTTCACCAAGTGTATGGCAGTGGTAGCAGCTCACTTGAGACTGCAGGGATTGTGGGTGTTTCCATATTTGGACGATTGGCTCCCTACCACTCTGATCAAGCATCATTTGGTATAAGCAAGAGACCAAGTGTTGCAGGCATGTTCATATCTTGGGATAATCCTCAGCCACAGCAAGTCACAATAACAACCGACTCAGACATTCGAATTCTTAGGAGCAATGTTGAATATAGTATCTATGGTAGCATCTCTTCCCCTTTCAAGAGTGTAAACAATAAGAAATCAGGTAAAAAAAAATAACTTGCAGTGCCAAAATTACAGCCTGGTTGATTCTACAAGCCCTGGGATCAATGTCAGCAGCAATTGTCTTAGTTCCTTTAGCAAGACATCACATGAGAATTCTGAAATGGTGCTGCAAACACAGTGGTCAGTCCTGTCGCAACCTGTATTGACGAAAGTAAGAATAACTCGGGTATGCAAGCGGTATCTTTTTTGGTGGATGCAGCCTCAACAACTGTTGCTAGGCTTTCCTTTCATTCTTCCACAGCCCAAGGCCACAGTGATCACGGAGGCTTCCCAGACTGGGTCAGGGGAGTGGCATTTTCTGTGCAAGACAGCCCAAGGCACTTGGTCTCCCAAGGAAGCCAACTTGCATATCAGTGTTCTGGGAATGAGAGTGGTACTTTTGGCATTACAAGCATTCCAAAACTCTCTCCTTCTTGGAAAGATTGTGATCCAAACAGACAAAATGTTGGTAGTTTGGTTCATAAACAAGGAGGAACCAGATCTTACCCTCTGTGTCAAGAAACTCTGAGGGTGTGGCAATGGGTGATTTCTTCCAACTGCTTTCTAATTACAATGCATATTCTGGGGAAGTCCAGTGTGATAGCAGACAAACTGAGCAGGTCCATCATACTACCTCATGAGTAGTCTCTCAGCACAAAGTGACAGACATGATTTTCCATCACTGGGGCCAGCCTTGCTACGATCACTTTGTATCTCCCATAAACAACAAGTGCAACAGCTTCTTTGACTTAATTCCCCCTCCGGGGGACACACTGAGGGATGCTCTACCTCATGATTGGTCCCCCCAGTTTTCTATATGCTTATCCCCCGACACTTTTACTTCCCAAATTCCAACAGAAAAGCAGCCAGGTTGAAGGTCAAAGTCATCCTCATTGTACCCTACTGGCCTTGACAAATTAATTTCCTCTTCCTTTGGCCTCATCTTCTGCACCCAACTTGGATTCTGGATCCAAATCCAGACCTTCTGTTTCACCTGACAGGCATGATTCACTGGACATCTCAAACCTCAGACTAACTGCATGGTTTCTCCAATTCCATTAATAGCCAGGCAACCTATGCTCTCTTTGTCTGTCCATTCCATTCTATAATCTTCCCATAAACCCTCTAGGAGAAAACTGTACAGAAGTAAATGGAGAAGATTTGTTTATTGGGCAAAGCAAAATCAGGTAGAACCTTTCTCAGCCCCAGTATAGTCTGTTCTTGAATTTTAAGCAGGTTTATTGAATGAGGTTGCCAGTTCATTGACTATTAAACTCCAGCTCACAGCCATTTTGAATTTCCATGTTGGATTTCAGAATTCTTACCTGGCTTCTTCCAAAGTATGCCAAGCATTTTGAAAGGTACTCTTCTACTTACACCTCCTTACAAAGATCCTAAACCACCATGGGATTTAAATTTGGTACTGGAAGCCTTGACATAGTCTCCCTTTGAACCTACAGCTAAATGTGATTTAAACTTTTTATCCTGAAACACTATCTTTAGTTGAAATTACTTCTGTTAGAAGAATTTCAGAACTTTATGCATTATCTTCTAACCTGCCATATTTGAGTTTCAACAAAGACAGGGTCACTTTACGTACTAATGCTTCCTTCCTACCTAAGGTGGTGTCAGAATCCAACATTAACCAAGCCATTAACCTGCCAGTATTCTTCCCAAACTTTAAAAATAAAGGAGATTATGTGCTGCACTTAATGGATATTCATAGACAATTACATTTCTACCTGCACAGAACAAAACAAATTAGGAAGACAGACCAGCTCTTTGTTTCCTTCGCACATCACAAGATGGGAAAATCAATCAGAAAGGTAACTATAGCTAGATGGTTGATGGATTGCATCTCATTTGTCTACACTAAATTAAATTTTCCCCTACCAAAACCATTAACAGCTCATTCAGCTAGATCTATGGCTACTTCTACTGTATTCCAGTCTAGAGCTTCCATGGACAATATTTGTGCGGCTGCTACTTTGTCAAATCCTCATACCTTTATCAGTCATTACAAATTAGATGTGGTCTCGAGGGGAAGAGCAGCATTTGGCTCAGTTGTACTCAGGAATATCCTTCCTTAGAGTTCATCCAGGAATTTAGGTAGCTAGGGACTCTGTTGGGGAATGAATGAAAATTAGCAACATCATATAAAGAAGCTATGTACTTGCCATACCTCCCATGCTTTTAAATCTCACACATGTAGAGACTGCCGTAACCTATCCAACTTTGACCCAAATATATTCAGTCAGACTCTCACAGCAGTCAGTTGGTCCTTCCTTCACAATCTCCCACTTGAAGAAGCTGTTTTAAAATTTAACACCTTATTTCTCAACATACTCAACTCCATGGCCCCATCACAAAAATAATGGTTAAATCTAAATATGCTCTCTGGATTACCAAAGACAATCTCTCCCTCATGCAGAAAAGGGACTGTTCGTGAAAATCCTGGAATAAGCACAAAACTACCTCAAATCTCCTGCTCTATAGGGAACTTAGAAACCAGGCTAGAAAACAAATCTACCTTGACAAAAAAACATTTTACTTAAACCACCAAAAAAACCTTCACCAACCCCAAAAAATTCTGGTCTACTATCAACAAGATTCTATACCCTGGTAACCCCTCTCCCCCAATCATTTTCCTAACACCTCCCCTACTGAAACCACCACTCTTCTGAATTCCTTCATTAACTCCATACAGAACTTACTTAAACCCAATGCTACCTTTATCCTGGACACCCCACCACCACCACTTCATTCCACTCCTTTCTCCATTAAACCCATCCCGACTTCAACTATTTGATTGTTTCTCTATAAACATAAACCCTGTTCCCCCTCCGCTGATAACCTTCCACTTTACTGTCTTAAGTTAGCAGCCTACTCTGTTGCCTACCCTTTCTCCATACTTATCAATCACTCAGTTAAGAAAGGTCTTGTCCCTGTTGTCTGGAAAAAAATTTACATTTTGCCCCTACACAAAGGAAGAAACTCCACTGACCCTTCAAACTTTAGGCCCATTGCTATTCTTTCCCTGCCTTTATAAAATTCTTGAAAAATGTATTCACAGACAGCTCATTTCTTATCTCACCCAAGAAAACCTCCTCATCTCCATAGAACATGGCTTTAGACCTCATCATAGCACGGGTTCCCTTCACATGGTCAGCATTTCAGAATGTCGACATTCATATGGCCGAGACCATATGATCGACTTTTGAAATGTCGGCCATGTGGAACTGGCATCTCCATACAGTGCGGAATGAAAAGATTTCCATCTTCCATACTGTAGTGTGATCTTGGAGTTTATATATTTAAGTTCCAGGGGGTGTGGGGAGCACAGCCCTCTGGGGTGCAGGGGCATATAGCAATGTGAAGGTAAGCTTTTTTTGTGTTTTTTATTTTTACTTCTATGGTCGACATTTTGAATGTCAGTCATGTGGTTTTGGCCATATGAATGGTGATATTCTGAAATGTCGACCATATGAAGTAGATCCCATAGCACTACTGCTGCCCTTATATCTTTTACTCATTCAGTTGCCTCATCTCTTGGGAATAACAAGTTAGTCTCTTGCCTGTTCCTTGACCTCTCTATAGCCTTTGATACTGTCTCCCATCAACTCCTTCTCTCCAAACTTTCCTCCCTTGACCTCTGTAGCTCCTCTCTTAACTGGTTCTCTAGTTATCTATCTGATCGGTTACAGTCTATTAAATGTCTCTCTTCTTCCTCCCCTTTCCTCTCTGTTCATACTGGAGTGCCACAGGGCTCCAAACTTGGGCCCTTCTTATTCAACATCTTTACTAACAACCTCTACCTTCCCTGTCATCACTCCACTCTGATTCAATATGTTGATGACTCAACTATCATCGCTGCATCTGACAATGTTCCACATCTTCTCTCCCTCATTCAAGAATCTCTGCATTCAGTGGAAAAATGGCTCACTGCTAACCAATTATTACTTAGCCCTAACAAAACAAAAGTTTTACTCTTCCTAACTAAATCTCTCCAGCATTTCAAAACCTCCTTCATCTCCTCTTTAAATAACACTTCCATCAATGCTGAGTCACATACTAAACTCCTCGGAGTTTACATTGATGATGAACTTAAATTTGACATTCACATTAATAAAACCAACAAACAAACTGTCTAAAAAAACTCACCAAAAACTTGGACTGTTATACAGGAACAAAAGATTCCTAACTCCAGAATCTAAACTGTCCATAGCACAAGTGTACCTACTTCCCACCCTTCTCTACGCAGCCCCTTTATTCTCCCACCTACAAAAGAATCTGACTACCAAGCTTGAACACATCTATAATAAAATAGCATGATTCGCCAGTGATCACCCTTATCGAACACACCACTGTCGTTCCCTAAAAAAACTTCATGGCTTGAACTCCAACGCCAAATCTTCCTGCCACAGCTCCATCTGGCCCACTCTATCCTTCACCATCCTTTTGTTTGTCCATCTCTGACTAATCTTATCTCCTCCTGTATCCCTAAGCGTAACCTATGTAGCTCTGACCAACTCCTATTTTACAAATCCATTGGTAAGATGCACTATAGCTACTCAGTCACCTTTGCCTGGAACAAACTTCCTCTACATATACGAACACTTGATAATACCCACAATTTTAAAATAGCATTAAAGGAATTCCTGCATACCTCTTGGATCTGCTCCTGCAATGACCCCACTTGAACTTCTTCCCCCTTGTCTCTCTGTCTTTCGGCTAAGCCTCCCTTTTCTTTTCTACCTCATCTCCATATTCAACTCTAATATTTATTCCTGATCCACTACTCTCCCCCTTTCAAACAGCTAGCTTCCCCCCTTCATTCTTCCTTCACCACTAACTTCTCTCCAATCTCCACCTCAGCTACTCCTCAAGTTCCTTACTCCTCCTAATGTACTTTAATACAGTGACTGTCCTGCTAAACTCTGCAATGTTTTAATCATTTTACTTTTAAATTTTAGTGTAAAATTCCTAAGATTTATTAAAATGTATTGTCTTTGTTTTTGTAACACTTTAGTTACTCTGTATGAAGTTTAATCATACATTTCCTTAAATTTTTGTATTTTTCACTGTATTTCTAAATTTTGTAATGGAGCTTTTCTCCTCGGGTCTCTGCTGAAAAACGGCATCTTGCCCAGTCAGACCAACCCGATTACAAATGTCAAATACATAAATAAATAAATAAATAATGTTCTGTCTGTGTTATCCATTTTCATTTTTCCTCAACTCCCCACTCTCCATCCCCCTCCATTTGAAACAAACAACTTCTGGAGGAGTAAGACCTTTAATGACACCAAGGACACCATATGTCCCTTGTGTTGAACTCCAGTTATGGCAGTTCTTTTACAGTCTCTCTCTCTCTCTCTGTCCTTCTCTCAAGCTGTAAATAGGATCTGAGGGATGTTAGGCATTGTGCATTATGGATAGGAAGGGAGCTTGAGAGTTTGTTGGTAGCCATGAACTAGTGTAAGGCCTAGTGAGATCCGAGTGTCGAACCAATATGTTGAGGAACAATGAAAATGGACAACACAGCTGGAATGTTAAGTACATAAACTTGTTTTTTAAATCCAAAGATTGCATGGATTTATGGGTAACAGTGGTAACTTCTTGAGTGAAGATGAAACTCTTTATTGACAATTTCCGTGGTGAGTTTATTAGTTTCTTCATCTATATAGGCACTTAAAATTACCCAGCATTAATCACCTGAGGTATTCATGCATTAGGTCAGTGATGAGAGGTATAAACTCTTTCATAAATGGCTGTATGGGTCTGGATAGGCAGTGTCTGCAGGAAAGTTTGCAACTCACTCCTTCTCCAAGTATGTACTCAGAGGTGCTGGAATTTCCAGCATTCACCTAGGATACTCTGTTCCATCCGCAGTAGTACCTTGCATAGTGCTGTGAATAACATGGAGGTCTGGATGAATTTTTATTATTATTAGTATTACTTTTTATGCCATTTCCCCACTAGCCATCCACTCTGCCAACCCCCACATACACATACTTGGCTGCACCATTGATCCATTCATTCCCCCAGTGACCTGGGGGGCTGAGATCAGATGAACTGGGAGTGGCACCATCATCCTTGTGGAGGAATAGTATTTTCTGCTTAAGTCCTGCCATCTCACTGTACATGTTCATCATCCAAGGGGCTGGTGTGTTGTGGATTTTTGCAATGTAGGGCCATGCCTCTGCATAGATGTGATCAAATAGCCCTGCCCATCTTGTATACAAGCATATCCATGTGATCCCTGGTTTATACTGGGGATGCTACCATAGGCAGTGCATCCTGAGTACACACACCCTTCTCTCCCCCTTTAGAGAGGTGAGCAGGGTAATTATCTTCTTTCCTCTCTTCACCACTCCAGCTCCATCAGGTTCCTGAGCCACCAGTTGCTCTCGGATTATCTGAAGGATAGTTAGGACTTTATCCATCTTTGCCAAAGGAGTTAGCAAGACCTAAAGAAGTTAGTGCAGCAAGATGTCATCCAGAATTAACATCCAGCCAAGTTACTGTGATAAACTCCTTGTCAGAGCTAGTCAAAATGATTCCCAGGTTTGTATCAGTCCGGTAATAAATTATGTAGGTCTTGGAAAGGAGTGAGGGGGAACAGGTCCAATCTAAAAGCCAGAAAGGATAGCTTGATTCCTGCAGTACTGCCACTAGACAATTACAGTCAGTATTCATCTTCAAAGAGACATATCTTCCCTTTTGCAAGAATCAGGTATCCCTCTACCAATGTATAAGTCTTCCTCAATGAGTTTTTCGTATTATTCCTGAATCAGTCCATTCATCCCCCTTTTTTCTTTGCCATGGTGGAAATCCTGAGAGTGTGAGAGCACTCTTCACACCTTGAATAGATTCCACCAGATCAGGTTTTACCTGAATTAGGTTTATGCGTTTAGGGAGATTGCTTCAGGGAGGGAAAGTTTCCAGTTGCATTATCCTTTCACAGCAAATTGCTCACAGCCATTTGGACAATGGTGAGATCAAAGGCCACTCCACTTGCAGTGTGACTCCTTCTAGTGCCTTCTTCAGAAATGTCTCCACTGCGGATATTATTACTGTAGACGCTTGGTCCATATTCAGGAACCTGACGGGTATGACTGCCAGTTGTGGGAGTGAATCTCACTGAAAACCACCTTCAGCTCTGATTGATGTTGCTCTTGTCCTCAGTGCAGTATGAACATGGAGGTTAGTATGTATAAGTATCTACCCTTATGCTAGGTGCAGGGGATGTACCTCCTTTCAAAAACATTCTATCTTTGCATATCACTGGAAGTGATCAGTGTGAGTGATGGTGTTTGCGCTACTGGTACTCACTGTAATTACATTTGGGGAGTCAGCATGAGGCCTCTTCTTCACATCTTTAGCAAACTTGATTGTCTTGGCCTTGTATCAAGGAAATAGGGCCTCCTTTGATACCGCTGTACTTCATTGCTCAGCCTTTTGATACTTTGGTCTTTCTGCTCTTTATCGGTTCCTTCCATCATTGTGGATCTACTGGTTGGCATTCACTCTAATTGTATAACCATCAAAGGGACTCTAAAACTAACAAATAATTGGCACATCCTTATTCTATCAGGTGATCTACAAGAGGATCCTCCTTAATGGGTCCTATATACCATCTCACAGTTCTTTTGGGCTTAGATGACCCATCCATCCACTTTGGGTTGTAAGAGCTTCCTGCACGTTGGACAAGTGTATACTGTTTATTACTTGCAAACAGTATAGCTTTGAAAATGTCATTATTATTTTTTCATTTGTTTTTCACTTAGTGCAAATTGATGAAGCAGTAGACTTAAAGCCTGAGCAATCTTAGGTGAGGCACACAGTCAGACAACATCTGCAGGCTTATAACATGTTCATCTCTGAACACAGCAGCTTCAGAGAAAACAGTGGTAGACTAAAACTAAAGAGGTAATGAATCTGACTCTCATTCAACTAAGAAGTATCCCCTTGTAAATCAGCTGGTATTGTAAGACCATATTGTTTAAGATTTGTTTTGGCAAGTTGGTACTTCTGGATTTTAGATACAGTAATGTGGGCCAAAGAGCAACTGCCGTCATGAAAGGAGAATAACTATTTAAAATATAAAGACTGTCAACAACTGCGACTATCAGAGATACCTTATGATTATGGACTTTCTTCCATTATGCTGTATTTAAAAATAAAAAATAAAAGCTCACCTGTTTTTTTCTTGTGCGGTATTTTTGCTGTGTATAAATGATTATAGTCAGTGCTGTACAGCTAGGAGTGCATAAGAGAATGGAACAAAGATATTTAGTTATTACAGCGGTATTTGTATTACTGTTATATGACACCACAAGTAACTTAATTTGTGATTATGTTACCTGAACTAAACAGTACCATGATGTGCATTGCAGACTTTTTATCAAGCCTGCAACAGACAGACGAATATCCCAAAATAAAATGCTTATTTGTTCTGTCTGTATTACTTATTTAACAAATATTTGCCATTAGCACTGTTCGATACATTGACAGCAAACTTTATTACAGGAAGTAACACCCATAATGTGTCTTTGTAAAGTAATAGACATTTGATATTGTTTGGTAGAAGATGGCACTTCATGTACAACTTTGGCATCTGATATAGACGATCCAACAGGTACTGTCTCCAAACAAAAAGCGAGCCCGTATTCTGTTATAAACATTTCACCAGAAGGGAGCCCTTCCCTGCTGTCAGACCCATCTCACCATGAGGAGACTCCAGGTCCGAGGCTGTCTAGTGGATATTCTGTTCCAGTACCCTGTGGCTACTCAGTTCCATCAAACATGCCATTAATACTACCATCGTACTCAACGCCTGTTGTAATACGCCACTGGCCACTTGGTGAAGAAGGTAATATTTCTGGCAGTAATTTAACTTTTAACATGGCTAATGATGCGTGGCGGTTATGAGACTGGTACTAACTGCTTTTGAATTATGAATCTAACTTGATTTCAATTAATGTCCTAATAATAGAGCTGCAGTGAAGAAAGCTCCATAAGGCATGCTGACATGGACACCTTGGGGGTCTGACTTACCCTCAAGTGGGTACATTGAAAGTTAAGTAGTTTGCTGTGGGTGATTGTAACAGCGTTAATCAGACTAGACGTGAAGAACTAACTCGATTTTCTGTTGAATCAGTAAATGTGAACCTCGCTGAGAGGTTATTTGAAGCGTTATCTTTTGCATGAGAAGTGAACATCAGATTGCTTTGAGAGATAGTAAACTCAAGCTATATTAAATTTCTCTTCATGTCAGACACATTAAGAAAAAGAAACTTTTAAAGACATTTTTCTGTCTATTTGGGCTATGTGTACGTCCACAGACTAGATCACTAAAGAAGCGGTACCTTAGCATATCATGAATATCCTGTTTGAATGTTATGTATATTTCAAAGTAAAACATTTGTGATTGTAGTGGGAAGGAGAGTCCTGATACTTGAAACACTCTGAACCAGTGACCCTGATTTAATTGGATTTCATTTTATTTCTGGAGTGGCCTAGCATAGTTTTGCATCTTTTTGAGTATGTATGGTGAGCAGTAATTGTTATGATTCTGTACTGTTTCACTTGTGCTTATTTGTTCCCTGACTTATTTGTGGAAGCTTTTTAGAGACTTAGATGTAGACCAGCCCTAAATGTTTACTGGTTCTTTTTGCTTCTGATAGTATTTGTTGAATGGTACATGAAGTCTGAGTGTGTGCCTCTTGGCTGCAAATGCAGGGTCTATATAATATGAGTGAATAGCACAAATTGTGAACGCTCAGAATATCGAATGTACTGGACCTCAGAATTCCAATTCTGGGGGGCTTTGCCCCCCCCCCCCGCTAAGTATATATTCCAACTCCGAGATTGCACTATAGTGAGGAAAGGGCAAATATCCCATTCTTCACCTCACCGCAATCTCAGAAAAAGCACTTTGAGGTCCGGTGCGTTCGATATTCTGAGCGTTCGCTATTTGTGCGATTCGCTCATATGATATAGACCCAAATACATTGTAGGTTTTTGCCTAGTAGATGTACTGGATTTTTTTTTCCTGATGTTTATAGCGGAAAAGTAAAGTAAAGCAAGCAAAAACAGCAAAAGATAATAGTTTATTACATCACGTACTTTGTGGGTCGTGTATCTTTTGCAGAAATCAATGCAGTGAATGACTTCTACACTACATACTCAGTGGTGTAAAAATAAGCATTTAGGCATGGTTATAATTTTAATTGGAGTGATGAAAATAATAAATAACTGAATGAATTGGATCCAGAAGTGCTACCTTTGATCAGCGCTAGCAACGACAGTGATCAAAGCACTGGTAGTGCTACCTTTGATCAACGCTAGCAGCTGCATTGATCAGGGCACTGGTAGGGCTACCTCTGGTCAGCGCTATCAGCGACATTGATCAAGGCAGTGGTCGTGCTACCTTTGATTAGTGCTAGTAGCAACATTGATCAAGGCACTTTTAGTGCTACCTTTGATCAGCACTAGCAGCGACATTGATCAAAGCACTGGTAGTATAACCTTTGATCAGCGCTAGCAGTGACATTGATCTAGGCACTGGTAGTGTTACCTGTGGTCAGCGCTAGATGCAACATTGATCAAGGCACTGGTAGGGCTACCTTTGATCAGCAGTGACATTGATCAAGGCACTGGTAGGGCTACTTTTGAGCAGTGCTAGCAGCGACATTGATCAAGGCACTGATAGTGATACCTTTGATCAGTCCTAACAGCTGCATTTATCAAGGCACGGGTAGGGCTACCTTTGATCAGAACTAGCAGTGATATTGATCAATCTACTGGTAGTACTATCTTTGATCAGCGCTAGCAGCGACATCGATCAAGGCATTGGTAGTGTTACTTCTGGTCAGCGCTAGCAGCAACATTAATCAAGGCATTCGTAGTGTTACCTTTTATCAGTGCTAGCAGCGATATTAATCAAGGCACTGGCAGTGCTACATTTGATCAGCGGTAGCAGCAAAATTGACCAAGGTAGTGGTAGTTCTACCTCTGGTCAGCGCTAGCAGCGACATTGATCAAGGCACTGGTAGCGCTACGTTTGATCAGTGCTAGCAGCAACATTGATCAAAGCACTGGAAGGGCTACCTTTGATCAGCCCTAGCAGCGACATTGATTAAGGCACTGGTAAGGCTTCCTTTGATCAGCACTAGCAGCGACATTGATCAAGGCACTGGCAGTGCTACCTTTGATCAGCATTAGCAGCGACATTTATCAAGGCACTGGTAGTGCTACCTTTGATCAGTGCTAGCAGTGACATTTATCAAGGCACTGGTAGTGCTATTTTTGATCAGTGCTAGCAGCGACATTGATCAAGGCACTGGTAGTACTACCTTTGATCAGTGCTAGCAGCGACATTGATAAAGGCACTGGTAGTCCTACCTTTGATCAGTGCTAGCAGCGACATTTATCAAGGCACTGGAAGTGCTACCTTTGATCAGCGCTAGCAGCTGCATTGATCAAGGCACTGGTAGGGCTACCTTTGATCAGCACTAGCAGTGACATTGATCAAGGCACTGGTAGTAATGTTCAAGGTTTCAGTGATAATTTGGTTGGGGAGAGTAGAAACTTGGTAGTGAAGTTAAGCAATATCAAAACTTGCTTTATGCCATACTATATTATACAGTGTAGCATTCAGAAAATGAAAAAATACATTTCTTTTTGTTGAAAGACTCATTTAATAAACCCTGTATGAAAGTGTTTCTCTCAGGGGTTTAGAAATGAAAACATCTGAAGCTTTACTTTTAAGGATGACATAATCCAATAGCATATAAATGGACTAAGTGTCTTGTGATGCTTGAGTATGTTCTTGATGTTACTCTGCTGACTTCCATCTTCCCTTTTAATTCTCAGTGATTGCATGCTCAAATATTACTACACTCTGAACTGCTGTCAGTCAGCTGTTTAAGTACCCAGTGCTGCAACTTCTGTAACGGTTACATGTCATATGGAAAGCACAAAGCTTGCAGACAGACACAGTCACTAAGCTGCCAATGCACAAAAGAGATGCGGTATCACTTTTCATAATCAGAACAGTTCTGGTGTAGTAGTTATCACCATATTTGTAGATCGTTGAGTTGACACACTACAGTGAACATCCTACAGATACTTGCTGCCCTCTGCCATTTACATATCCTCTTCAATCTCAGCTAATGGCATATGCATGACTACACCTCACATGGGCATAGCAAAGTCCCTGTATCTTACTTAGACTATGTAGTACTCACTTTACACTGGTTCTCCCTATCTTTCCTGGTTACAAAGAACCACTAGGAAAAAAAAAATCATGTACAGTTCTGAGCTTCTGACTGCTTCAGATGACCTGCTTGAACTTTCTGTTCGAGGACGTCTCACAAAAGAAGCGGTGGAAAGACAAAAATTAAGGAATCTTCTAAGACAAGGCACTTTTCAAGGCAGGTTTGCTATGTGAAGATCAGCCTCAAAAGAAGAGATTGAGTAACGAGTGAATGAAAGACCAGGTGGAAATTGTACAAATGTGTGACATGACTTTATTTCTAAAATACGTGTTACATGTAACGCCTTTATTAGTAGCGTTGCCTTTAACCACATTTTTTGGAAAATGTTTCAAGCTAGTTTTGAACAGGAGTGACAATGTAAAGTCAACAATACAGTAATTTCACTGATTATAAATCTAAATGTGTTATAGAAAACAGAACTAAATCAAGGAGAACAAACAAATAATCAAACTTTATGCAGTGTTTATAGAAGATTCTAGTAAGAATATGTTACAATGAATGATGAGAGTATCTCCAGTGACAGAGGTAATAGTCATAATAATACTGATAATTATAACAAAATGATACACAGATAAGTATCCCTCACTCTACAAGAACTGGAAATGAGCAAGAAGATGTGCTATGGGTTCTAAAAACCATTAGAGGTCAGTGTTCGTGAAAGTATGTTCAAGTTTTGTATCACTAAGAACTGGTTAGATGCAATGGCTGTAAATTGAAAGGATGTAAATCTCTTGATATCTAAATATGCGAAAGCTTTTAAAATAATCTCTTCTCATAAAACTGATTTTTCTGAAAGGCTAATGGCTTGGCCTTATGTCTTTATTTACATTATGCAAATGTTACTATAGCTCCTAATAGCATAACATATTGAAATAAGCTAGCCGTTTCAAAATGGCTTGACAGGTCACTGATTTCTGTTTCCCATCAGGCCCAAATGAAACAAAAAGCTTACCCAGTTTCTAGAATTCCTTATCCATAACCAAGTAATAATGCAACCGATTATTTATGTTTGGGGTTTGCAGTCATCAATTGTCCCACCCTCCCACATTCAGTTTAGGGTTTTAGGAAGGAGTTGAATAAACAGACTGATTTATAGCTATACCTGGAATCATTATGAAAAGAAAGAGTGAGTTACAGCTAAGTGAAACTCAGTCACGAGAAGAAAAATGGTTGGCCATGCGTATAACCAAGGGCCTGAAGCACTGATATTCTTATAGCTGAGATGGTAGTCATAAAAAAGAACATCTAGAAAACAAACCAATATATTTCAAAGAAGCAAACTCAAAGGAGGTAGGGGCAGATCCTTAACAGAGGAGATCAAATTTAACATCATCCTAAAGAACTTTATAACTGGCCATTATACTTACATCATGCTATCCATAATGTCCTGAAAGACTGAAATGGACTGGTGCAAGAATGATTGAGTGATAGAATTCTTTAATCCTAACTCAAGATGATATACAAGTACACAGACACACACACACACACACACACACACACACACACACACACACACACACACACACACACACACACACATATATGGGTCCTTATCAGTTGATCGAGTTTTCAGAAACTTGAAATTCATAAGGTCGAGACCATATGATCGAGTTTTTGAAAACCCAAAGCTTTTGAATGGAGATTGCGGTACAGTGCGGATCAGGAAGTTTACCCTTTTCCTCAATGTAGTGCGATCTCAGAGTTGGTATATGTAATTTGCAGAGGGTGTGGGGACAGGGGGGTTTGTCTCCTGTAAAAACATAAAAAAGGTAGATTTTTGTGGGGTTTTTGATGTTTGAGTTTTCAGAAATTTGATCATATGGTCTCGACCGTTGAGTTTCTGAAACCTTGACCATCTGACATCGACTCATAAATATATATATGTATATGTATAGATGATTGTCTCATCAAGTGAATTGTCACAAGAGCAAAAACAAAAGAGTTATCTTTTTAAATTGAATCTTAAAAGACCAAACAAGTAAAAAAGTGTGAAAACAATGTTTTGCAGGAGCCAGTCCTCCCCTGCATCCTCCACACCCTTTGCATATTATCAATGCCAACTTCAAGATTACACAACAGTGGAGTAAAAGCAAACTCATAGACCCCTCTGTTCCATGATCTCAAATGGAAGGCTGAAAAACAAATATGTAAGAGCATTTGCTCTTATAAGCATTTGCTTTTACAAATTGCAACCATATATATGAGTTGTTTTTGTGTGTGTGTGTGTGTGTGTGTGTGTGTGTGTGTGTGTGTGTGTGTATATATATATATATATATATATATATATATATATATATAGATAGTGTGTGATATCATTTGAAAGCAGTGCATTACATTTCGGCATAATTAAAAGCTCAGACAGGAGCTAGTTCCATATTGCACTGTAAGTAGAGCTATGACTCTTGAATAGTCTCCAAAATCCATTAAATCCTAGTGGACAAGTCACAGGATAGAATGTGAGATAATGGAGAAAACAGGTCAGAGATTGTATGTTTCTTAGACAAGGGAAATATCCCATACTTTTGTGGACATGGAGGCTGGGAACCAGACTCTGCTGGCCATCATAGAGTAATCATGATTCATTTGGGCTTGTCTTTTGGACGTTTCATCAATAGACACAGCATAAAAAAGTGCATAAATTTCATTTTCTGATCTATCATTTGCTAAGTTCATCACTAATTTTCATATGTTTGTTTAGAAGCAACAAAAAATAAAAGAATGGCATTGTTCATTTCCAGTGGCTGAAGAATCCCTTGATGGTTTTGTGTTTTAAGCCATGATGCTGAACAGTAATGTCAATACAACACAGAGCGCCGGCATGATTTTTGACAACCATCGACTGTGAAAAGATGGCAGCCCATGACCCTTTCCTTAAATGGGGTGGTCTCCATGCATGAGGATTAGAATTTTGTCCTCCATTGCCTGTTCAGTTTTCACACTACCAAGTGATTTTTTGTGAAGAATGGTGCTTTGACTGAATGCTACTTCAGACCCCTCAGGAATACCATGAGTTCTATGGTATTAATGCAACAACTCTGATCCGCACTGCTAATATGATCCTGAACCATAATGTGGAACCATAATGTGGATTGCCCTTCCACCTGAGCTTCTGAGATGAGGTTGTGCTTATTATTAAAGCAAATAAGCATTCAGCCAAAGTCTAGCTTGAGGAGAGTAGAATACCACTCTTGTGGAGAATATGTCTGTCATTCAGAAAAATTCTATGAGGAAGTGATAAATCTGAAGATGTTGGCAGTGTACTGGCCATTGGAGATTGTTTGTAGAAGCATACTAATAAAACAGTAAAGGTAACAGTTGATTTTAGGTCTAGCAGATGAAGTAGCATATTTGTTTAGTCAATGTAAGACCCTCATTCTCTAAGCACTTTCCAGAAATTGTAGGGTGCTTTAGAGTTGGAAGTCTAAGATGCCTTTATTGGAAATGATTTGATTTGTTGGAATGAGTCGAAGATTCTGTGTGTTTACTTACGTGACAAAAAACTGGAGTTAGGGCAGGATCTGAAAGTGGTCCAGAACCTGAGAGGTCAGAAGGTTAGGTTAGTAACACAAGTGTGCCATTCAGCACAGCTGAACCCTTGATGAAATCACTCTGGGGCTAGAGGACAGACCTGAGGGGCAAACTTGATACGAGAATTTCTTATTTCCCATGGTGAAACTCTAAACCCTTCTTGTCATTTTCAGAATTTGATATGCCAGTAGAACAATACCAACTGTTCATTCTTCAAAAGTGATCATACAGTTACCTGCAGATTGACCATCAGAAACTTCTCTGACGTGATGTGAAGGTTGAAGGTGCTGATCCATATAACTGGACTACAGTCAGTTACTGTTTGAGAACTGGAATAGATGTGAAAGAATCACTAACCTTATGATCTAGGTAGCAATTTTTCAATGCTACAAATAAAAAAGCTGAGTAAGGGTATGGTACTACACTATGGTTGACTGAACTGAAATATGTGGTTTGTGATGGGGTGTCTGACTATTTTAAGGTTATGCACTATAGTTTCAGCACCCAGAACCTTCTGTCATGCACGGTTGTTTCTCAGACAGGTGCAGCTAGATAACAAACCTTCTACTTTTAGATCATGATGCAGCCACAGATGGAATGATGAGGACCTTTGGGCAAAGCTGTACCATTTCCTAATTTTCTGCTGTTACCTGTTAGATTTATTTATACAGAAGGCATGAGGTTGTTTCAGGTGGGAGAAGTTATAGCTTTTCAATTATGGATCAGGCCTTAAGCTATTTTGAAGGTTGTTAATGTTTTTCTATAGTCTCTAATTAAACAACTGGGTTGGGGGTTGGTATAATAGTTAAGGTGTTTACCTTACGGACAGAAGGTACAGGGATTTATACTCACCTTTTGAAGGGAAATTGGCTAGGCTTAAAATGGCCCACAAGGGCATCTAGCTTAATATTTATCTATGAAGTTATGAACAATACTTCAGCACCGAAAGTACTTTGCCGCAGTTAGATGGTTGATGATGAATTCAGGGTTATCACATCTGTGACATCAGAGGTACAGTAGTCACTTGAAAGTACACCTTGATGGCCAGGTGCAGATATTTCAGTGCTGTTCACAGAAGACGTAGTGTAGACAGTGTGTGAGTTTTGTCCTGAGTCTGAGAAACCAGAGATGCCTATAAATGGATCATAAAAGTAGGGACTCTAATGTCTAAGTAAACATTTTGGATGAAAAGTATAGTCTCTTACTCTTTCTATCCAATATTGTGTGGAAGACTGTGGTACTTGTGCAATGCTGAAAAGTAATGAAATAGTCTGTGTACAATGATCTGCAAAAGAAAAATGTGGATTTGTCACTTCTTTGTACCATGCATAGCATCTTGAAGAACTGCCTTCTCTCATGGCGTGCAAATCAACCGGCCTTTAACATCATCCTGCCTTGGGCAGATTCTTAAACTTATGGACATTTCTTTGGCCAGTCTAAAGTAGAATCCATGATGCTTAGAGCTTCTTTAAACATACTGTTCTCTAGACGACAGCTGATTGATGGGAAGGATGCATTTTTCTGTCCATTTCAGAAAGGCATATTTCAGTGTCCTATAAGTCATTCTTCAGACAAGATTCTAGAATGAGCAGAGAATATCACCCTTATTTTCCTTGGGCTTTCTGGAAATTCAGTACCAGCCAGTAGAAGTCACTGTAACAAATGGAATAATATGCTGAGGTGAAGTTTCACTGAAAATTGGTAAGTTGTGTGCAAAGGAGTTCTGCATTTGTACCAGTGTTGTTTGTCTTCCAGTTTACCAAGTGCGGGTTGTTGAAGTATGTAGTCAGTAGAAGAAAAGCAGTAGTTTAATAATTATGCCAGTGAGACTGCCAGTGAGGGGCATTTCTACTTTGACAAGAAAGATTGTAGTCCGTGCTTAAAAATAACTAATTTGAGAAGAAAACCCCACAAGACAGAAATAAACCCTGAAAGTATCACACGTGATTCTTTTACTCTGAGCAGCACCTCTGTGTATATGCCTTTTAAAACAAGGATGGGCTTTATTATCAGAAGCGGAGTCTACTGAGATGCTTTCCTGCTCAAGAGATCACAAAGCTGACCAGAAGATGGACCTCTTATGAGAACAGGATTCTCCAAAAAGGGAACTGCTGTTAATGAATGACATGAAAGAGGAGACAGACTTAAAATTGTTGGTTTAGAACACTGGGTCAGTTAATTTGAACTTGTCTTCCTTTTGCCATTTGGTGGTCTTGGATAAATGGACCTCTTGATTTCTTCATGCAGTAATGCTTCTTGGGATTTACTAGTCTCATCCAAGCACTGGTCACAATGAAACATTCAAGTCTGAGCTGTTACTTGCACCACAAGGCACTGTTAAACAGTATGAGTGTTAGTAGCTGAAAATGCTCTGCAAAAAAAGTTGTGGGAAAACAGACAAAACCAGTGGATGCCTTGCTGTGAAATGTAGTGACCACACTGACACATTGTAACTTTAGCATGATTATGTTTCTTCTGCATCAGACACAGACAGTTTTATATAATGAATGTTTGCATATGGGACTGTGTAAGTCTTGGGACAGGATCTCAGAATGATTGCTGAACAAGAAGCTGGGTTGCTGACATGGATGAAGAAGAGTATGGACCCTTTAACAAAGGGCTTACATTTTTGAAAAACCTTCTGAGGAGGACAGGAGAGCAAAGACATCTAAGTTCTCTACTGATGAGGACCCTTTGTAACAGGGTAATCAGTGTGCATTAGTCCCCTGTGAGTATTCCACTTTTCCAGTGTAGCAGATCATGCCCTGAGGTGGATTTGATTGCCCTTTGCATTCATGCAGGAGTTTGGAAGAGAGAGAGAGCGAATGAGAGGAGGAGGATAAGAGTGGTGGCTTTTCAGTGTAAGGATCAGAACTTGCTTCTGAAAATCGTTGTAATGTACCTAAAGCATTTATATACTTGTCAATGAGTAAGAATATTTAATAGTGTCTTCTGTGCTGAGGTGACCTATCTGTAGTAGTTTTACTGGCTGGCCTGTTTTGCTGGAGTGGTTTAAATGGGTGGATGGCGTAATGGTTAAGGTGTTTGCCTTACAAACACAAGGTGCAGGGTTTGAGTCTCACAAGGGATAATTGGCTAGGCTTCCAATGGCTCACAAGGGCAGTTAGCCTAGTACTAACCTATGAACCTATGACAGTAATTTGGCTTAGGCTTGAATTTAATGTAGACACACTTTCAGCTGACATAATGATTAAGGTGTTTGCCTTACAAACACAAGGTGCAGGGTTTGAGTCTCACAAGGGATAATTGGCTAGGCTTCCAATGGCTCACAAGGGCAGTTAGCCTAGTACTAACCTATGACAGTAATTTGGCTTAGGCTTGAATTTAATGTAGCCACACTTTCAGCTACCTTTTTAGTGCAGGATTCTTTTCTGCAGTCTCATAATACATGTATGTCGAATGCAGAAGGGCACGTAGAAAGCTTTTACTGTTTTAATAGTTTAAAAAACCCATAGCCGAACACATTGCTCATTAATTAACCCAACTGCTTATTAATTAACACAATAACAGGTTTTCCTGCTAGATTAGATGTAAGAAGTTACTAGCTTCACTCACATGTGAAAGCTAGATTTTTAGTCTCTTTTAAATATCTGCAGTATCTCATTTGGTTCTGCATAATTTATAACAGTCCAAGTGGTTATTATTAATATGTATATTGTAATAAAGGGATAACCATCATATCTCATACCCTCAGTATCAAGTATTTTAGTCACACAAATTTGCCACAATATAGGCCAGTTTCAGATGTCCTGTGTATCTTGTGTAGACTATATATATATATATATATATATATATATATATATATATATATATATATATATATATATATATAATGTAATTTAATATGCTTTCTGTTCATCCTTGTCAACAGTGTTACCCTACTTCCATCTGAAAATAAGTATATTAAAATCACTTGGCTGTTTTTGGTAGGGAAGGCAATAACATACTAAAACTCATAAGCTAGCAGGACATAGTAACATTCTTTGCTTTGTTTCTTCTGTGCTTTTAATAATGACATGCATATGTATGCTTGCTCACAACAGTGCATGCTTTTTCAAAACTGGACTCGCATATAACACTGCAAATTATGAAGTCTGGTAATCAGAAGTCTAGGAATCATTCTGCAGTTGCCCAGCTGGACAATGTGTTTAGTTTACATGTCTCTTTATGTTGCCCTTCTGGGCCCTTTGTGCCTATGATTCATTTTTATATTGGAGTGACTGACTATTTTTTTTAATTAGAATGCAGCATTTGTATGATTATTTGAGCCATGAGGTCATACCTTTAATTCATTTAAATATGCATTATTCCCATTTATTTTGTATAGGAGTGAACAAACTAGCTTTTTTGAGATAAGGATGTAAGACTTGAGTAATTATTCAGGGCACCTTCGGTTTGTTCATATCATTAAAATGAAATTGCCATACTTTAGCAACATGATGACAAAAAATGGTGCCTCTCTGAAATTTTAATTAGACCTTACAGGTTAATTTAGGTTGGAATGTATTAGGATAGCCATAGTATATAACTTTTTTTGTGGTTGGAACATTTGCTCAATTTAGAGAAACTTAAAGTTGTCATTTTCAAACAAATGAAATAAAATGAGTACAAGTGAGTGAGCAGAAAAAGTAACATGTCCAAATCGAAACCTGGTTGATGCATTCATTATTAATCTGTTTAGAATCTTCTTCTTCGAGTACTTTTGTGATTTTTTGCTTAACTTTAATTGCGTATTTCAACATTCACCATAGAATAAAGGGCTATTTTTGCAGGCAGTAGTAGCACAATACCTTATTGTGCAAATCAAAACATGTTGTTGTCATGTTGTTGTTCATTCCTCCAATGAACATTTCTCACTGACTGTTCTCATTTACTAACTCACATATTTTTTTCAGTGTTGTGCCTTAATACAGGCAGTGTAGAAACATCACAAACATGGCACTGAACTTTGTGACCACTTTTCTGGTAGCACAGAAGAAAATTTATACTGTGGGCTATTTTTGTTAGTATGACAGAAAAAGTTGTGGGATGCACGTTTTTGGATTTTAAGTTGGATGAAAAAGTTCCATTGGGTATTAAAACATATACTTTCTTTAGCAGGTGATCATACCAGTGAAAATATTCCAAGCAGTCTTTGTAGTTCAGAAAGTCTTCAACTGGGGTATGTATCAACTGCAATTATCTACAAAAATAGTTTGTGTATCTGTTATGTTCTGTAATCACTGACTCACAAGGGTGAGTTTGCTGGAATGCTGTTGAAAATAATGATTTAAGTTTTCACTGGAAATAGAAGTTGCAAGCTGCAAAATAGTTCCTCTGTACTTTTTCCCCTTATTTTTTAAACTGCCACATTTATATGCTATAATGGAATGCTTTGGGGTATTGTTACTGGTTGTGGGGAAAACGTATGGGTAGTCCAAGTTTGATGCACACTTGTTTAAAGTGGCTGTTTGAATTTTCTGAAAACAGCAGCATGTTTCCATAGCCAAGCGTTTCACAGAGACAAGCACTTTACTGGTCTGTAAGTGTTCTGTATCTGAGATAAAGGTATGTTTGCTTTTCAACCAAAATGAATTATTTCCTTTAGGCAGCATTGGGTGTATGCAGACCTCATACTATAGCTGGCTAATTTAACTTATTATGCATCGATACTCAGACATTCAAAAGTTAGTTTGTATCTCTGTTTAGCAAACCAAGTAACAGAGCTAAGTCTAACAGTGTGCAGTAGCCTTCTCAAATGTAAGACTACACAAAAACTATAGCTCTTGGAAAATATGCAATTTAGAAACCATGTCCAGATAATTTGAACAGAAGAGAAGCTTGCTCACTAGATTCAATTTTAAGGAATTAATACATGCTTTTATTGGTGAGTGGTACGATATCTAACTTGTCTGTCTTTATAAATACATAATGTGCTAAGCATTTATTTCTCCTGCACTATTCAAGTGAGTCATTATAGTTTATGTAATGCCAGGGCACGTTGCATATACGTTATGCTGAGATTTGCTCTGTATTGGGAATGAGGAAGAGTGAGATCTGCATCTTTAATTATGGTATGTTAGAGTCTCAACATAAATTAGACTGTTAGATGTGCCAGACATATACATTTTTTGATAGGCATAGTAGGGCTTTTGTCCTATATACAGATTTGCTGATTTCAGTTTAGTTCAGCATATGCTGAGTTAATTGCTTGTCATTATTTAATTAATTTCAGTTTTTGAGCTTATGATTTCCGCTTTTTTAACTAAGAATCATTTTACATTTCAGAGTTTTACTTCTGGTAATTCCCTTGCAGTAAAAAATAATATTTTCCGTTTGTTAAAAATTCAGACAAATATTTTTTTTAAGTGCATTGATTTTTTTAAAACTTAAAACTATATACAAATTAAACAGTAAATGTAAATTGCATTTAAGCATATAAGAGTATAAATATACCATGTCATTTGACTTTAGCATTCATTTCTCTGTTTGCTCAAGTAAAATTTATAAATTTGTTCAACATCCAAAATTTAGCTTAGAATTATTAGATAATAACTTAATAGCATCTTTTACATCAAATAGTGGTAAGCTCAATAAAATCTGTAAATAATGGAGACACATCATATTTCCATTTTTTACTTGTAGCGTTTCTAGCCACTGTAATAAGCCCTAATACATTGTTCAATGGTATTCCCAAATTCCATTGGGTATTGGTGCATTCATGAGAATCATTGATCTTGTTTGAATACATTTATTAGACCATAAAGCTTTAATCTGTTATTCTCATCATGTTAAAAAAATTGCAAGTTCTCACACTCATAAAATATGTGTTGTCATTCTGCTTTTGCATTCTTCTTACATTTCCAACAAGGACTGATAGTTTAATATATATGTATGTATACATATATATTGTATACATATATATATATATATATATATATATATATGTATGTATACATATATATATATATATATATATATAAGACAAATAAATATTTTCTACTGTAGACTTGTTAAACATATTCATTTCCCATTATGTTCTTATTTCTTTCCTCTTTTAAGTCATCTATATTGCATTTGTCCAAAAAATTCCAATGGTAATTTCTTATGTTTTTGTTATTATTTAAACTTAACCTATATAGTTTTGGTAGACTTTTTTGAATTAAGATTCCTAATTCCTAGGCAAGGTATAAACAATTAATTCTAGAATTACTTTATTTTCTTAATTTGTATATTATTATTTATTGTCTTTGTTATATGGCACACTAAGATCCATTCTGATTCATTTGTTAAGATTAAACCTGTCAGGTCATTCATATTCATCAGTGAGTTCTCTTGAAAACAGTCTTCCCAATACATTAATTCATTACTTTTTCGAATTATCATACTAACTTTGTTTATACAATCTGTAAAATCCCAAGTGTTCACTATAAGGAATAGAGTAGAACTCGACTTTTTTTTAAATTGACTAATTTGTATAAGCAATTTCTTAAGCTTTTAAGAATAGCTGATTAATAGTTTGAGTGAATTTTCTTTGCATGACCTCCACTTATATAAGACATAAAGTGCCATGGCATTTTACTTACTCTTTCCAAAGAATCAAAATCCTCTTTTGCTTTGTAGGAGTAACATATGTCTTTATAAAATAATTTCAATTTTCTTTGATATGAATCATCAATCTACTATATTTCCATTTTATATAAAGAAAGTATTGCATAAGAGTTAATGTCAGGAAAGCTTATTCCACCTTTCTCCCAAGAGATAATACAGTCAAGTAGGCTGTTTATGGTTCTGATGGCTACCATAAGAAGGACAATAGTGTTTTTCTAGCTAATACATTAATTTTAATAAGGTTCTAATAATATAAATTGTAGGAAGTATAATATCAAATATAATTTTATCATTGTATTACCATTAATCTTTCTTGACATGAAAATAAAAAACTATTCAATTTTTTACTTACAAAATGATTTCTCATATATCTTCAAAATACTTTTATATCTGTTGATATTTTAATTCACAAGTATATTATTTCATATTTATTCCAATTAAATATATATTTCAGCTTTAAAGGTGAATTTTAATAAAATTGTCAGTTTCTTGAACTCACGTTTATATCACCTACAGATAATATAATATGAAGAAATAACCATGTTTTGGACTGATGTTCATTAGAAATCTTGAAACCTTCAAGTTTCTGTTTATTTCTAATACAGTTTGCAAAAACAGAATCTATAATCAAAGCATACATCAGTGTTGATAATAGATATAATGGTTTTCTTTCTCTTGTTTAAATTTACTGTCAAAAAGAAGCCCTATCTTAACATATGATTTTTAAACTATGTGCAAGCATTTAATATATTTATACATTTATCAGGAAAACTAAGCTGTTTTAAAGGTTTAAACAGAAATCTCAAAATAACCGTATTGAAACATTTATCTGTTAAGACTAATTGTAGCCATTTTCTGATATAATTTGCATCAAGTAATATTATGATTATTCTTTTAGTATTATCCTGGGTTAACCTATTGACTATAAATCTTACTTGATCTTTGTTAATTTTTACTTTCATTATGTTCTTTAATGTTGCAGTTATAATTGCAATAAATATTGTATAATATGTACTGAGAAATGAGATTGGCGTATATGAGGAGACTTCTTGCCATACTTAGGAGTTAGTGAGATCAGATAAAATTTCCATGGTGGAGGAGTCTTCTTACTGCTTTGAATGGCAAGAAGTCTCCTCATATATGCCAATGCTTAAAGGGTAATTTTCATCTGAGTAATTTTATCACAAAAGTCCCTAAATATTACCAAATTCTCATCATCATTGTCTGTAGTTTTCTTGCCCAAAATTTGATTAATAATGACATTCATATAGATTCCTCTTGAAATCAATCTACCCCTGTTTGCTAACCTATGTTATCATTTGGATGTCATCATATAAGAATGTGGTTTAATTCATTCTAAGGCCATTTCTGTTTGAGGAGTTAACATTTCTTGATATTTTATTTAATAATTTAACTGTGCTTCATATAATTTATATCTTCTTTTTGTAATTACATAGCACTATATTTGTGTCATCACGTTTCGTAGGTCATTCACTACTTTATCAATATTGTCAGCTATGTGCTCTACACACTCTAAATTAGGTTCACAAACAGCACCACATGAATCAATACATTTTTGTAGAAGTAGAATATCTGGAGTGATGTGCGGTAGGAGTGACCCTGATTATCTTCCCATTGGAGATCCTACAATGAGGAACTTAATTTTATTGGCACTTTTCAATCTTTTTTGCATGCTGAGATAATGTGGAATATCTGTTTTGTGTGTGTCTATTTGTGTGTGTGATGTAAAATATATACCTAATGAATAAAGAACAAAAACATTATTGCTTTTGTTTTGGTGATCTGGCAAATGCAAAAGTAGAGAGAGCCATATGAGGTACTTTATTTATCTAATGTCTTCAGAACAGAAAACATTTCCCTTCTTCTTTACTGTATGACATATAAACCCTTTTACTTCTCATAAATTCAAACTTTCTTCTTCCTGTTACTCCTTACAGTCCATGGTCCAACTGTTCCAAGTCCACCATACAAACTCTTGCTCAGTATCACATCTGCCCATATCCATAAAACTTGATAGAGCCTTAATTGCTGTTATTTCCATTTTTTTATAATTTATGGATATCAGTCCTGCACGGGGATATTAACCGGTCTTAGCTTCTCCAGAAGTGAATAACCCTTCCTGCCTGAGCCGTGGAGCACAGGCTGCTTAAATAGGCTTTAGAGTGTGACTTTAATCATCGGCTCAAGCCATGCAAAGTAGGCAGATCTTGGCAGGTGTCCCAACGTGCCTTGGCTCAAAGTGTTTTGTAACTGTTTCTGAATTTCTATGACAGTGGAGTAATAGAACATATTATATTTCAGCCAAGATTTTAAAGTTTGTCTCACATGGGACATAGTATTGAGGTTTTACCAAACTGTGAGAATTTTATTTAAAGTAATTGATTTATTTCTCATGAAAGAGTGGTCTGAAGTGCTGCTTAGCTGAGCCCTTAGGAAGAGGAGATTGTTGAATTCATCCTGCCTTAAACACAGTGTATATCGTCTTCTGTTACATCATATCAACAAAATGGCTAAAGGAATGTTATTGTTTCTAGTCTGTATTTGTAACATTAGTAAAATTAATTTATTTGCTTGGAGGTGTCCTTTTGTATTTTTGTATTGTTACTGGCTGGTTTCTTTACCGAGTGTGTGATATAAAAGTTTATTTCAGCAGATAACTAATTATATCATCCAGCACATTGACTGGGTGTTTAAGACCTCTGCCTTACAGCTTCAGGTTTGGGAGTGGTTGGGTGGGTGTTCAGTCCTGATCTCTGACCACTGACTGTGTTGAGTCTGTTTGCTCCTCCTGTGTCTGCATGGGTTTTCATTGAGTACTTGATTCCTTGTCACCTTCCAAAAATATGTTGGCTGACTGACTTGACTGCACCATCATGGCTCCATGGAACAGGGAGATGAATTCTTGACTGCTACTGCGATAACTCAGATATGATTAGCACCTTGTGGAGTGGAAGAGATGATAATAATGCGAGAAAGGGAGTAATGAAATAATGCCTGCTTGCCTCTTTCAGGAAGAATTGTGTGGAAATGTGCTGTGAATGCAAACTGAGTCACAGTCTCAAGTGGTGATACAGACACTGTGACTAGAGGAGGATGCCTCAGTGTAAGGTGGGAAGATGAATGATGATGATGAGAGATGCATCATCGTGTAGATGGGACATTTCCCTCATGGTGCTACTGCATGCCCTCCTTGTAGTGTACCCGTTGTAAATCTACAATATGACAAATACTGTCCAAATGGCTGTGCCGTACTTAATGGAGACTGATGACTTAGACTTCTTAGTTTGGGTCTTCCCTCAAAGCAACTCAACTGGTTAGAACTACTTTAACTTTTACTTTATAACCAGCTTACCATGGCCCATAAAATTCTAAACCAACCAGAAAAAGCTGCCCTTCAAAACCTACTACATCCCTACTCTAGTAATCATGTCCTACACTCTAGTAATAAATCTTTATTAATGTAACCAAAGCCAACAATGCTGCAGGAGATTCCCTTTACTCAAACTGTATAGCTAAAATTTGGAACTCATTTCCAACAAGTATAGTATCTATTATGAATTTTTCACATTAAAAAAAAATATTCATATTTCACTTATCCAACACAAGGTTATTCTCCTGAACTAGCCCAGGGCACCAAGTCTTGATATCAGCACACGTTTACATTCTCCAGAGTGAGGAGAGCTTTTAGGGCATGGAGTTTCTCGTTTAGGCTCTTAACTTTGAGCAGTAACACCTTAAGGTTGCTTTGAGTTGTTTTTTTTTTTTTTTTTTGCTGTATTGGTATATTTCTCATTTTGGCATTGCCTAAAATAGCTGTAAGGGGATACATAGAGCTTTAGCCAATATGCGAAAGCCCAGGGGGAACAGGTGCCGACCATCCTTGGCAAAGTAAAATAGTCTGTTAACCATGTCCTCCCATGCTGATAGATATTGCATTCCCTTGGAGTGACATCAGAAACTAATTCATTTATTAAAATCAGTCATTTTCTGTTCTTACTGTGGCATCATCCTTGGTGAAGGTACAAGGCTGCTCAGTGCAAGGCAAATACTGTCCTAGACACATATTTAGAGAGACTCATGATGTTTCTTTTCATATAGCCCAGTAAGGTATGCCCCATGTACACCCACATGAACTATGATAGAATCATATTGGTAACTGTGGTGAAGTGACCTGAGTGCATACTTGATATTGCAGACTGTAGCTCCAGATAGGCAACTAACCATTATCTTCCCCTTGTCCATCTTGGTAAGAGGATTATCTGTATCATACAGTAGAATCTTCTATGACAAGAGTACTAGTTAAAGTGTTTACTTGCCTTATGAGCATTGTTCTTGGGGGACCATTGGTGTAGGCTTATGCATAGTGTTAGGTGTTGCATTTGATGTCTGCTTTAGTGATTGCTGAGGGTAGGTGTTGCAGTTTGATGACTTAGGAGATCTTTGAGATTTGGAGATGTTTAAGTGCCTCAGCATAAGAAGGCGTATGAGTGTGGTTAGTGGTATGTGTGAAGGATGTAGTGTGTTTGACAACCTTGTTTGTTAATGAGATTTTTGCCTACAAGGAAATTATGTACGCATGTATATCTCTTGAATGCTGTGTTAGATTCTTTAAGGATTAAAGGCTTGTCTGAGTACATGAGAGGATTGCTACATTGTCTCAGGATGCCCATATCTACCAAGCTGGCCACATAGACATTAGGAAATTGCAAATCTATGTTGTGAGGATCTGTATTAGGGATGGGCTATTATGGCTTTGGGACTTGGTTTTCCAGGGTGTCGTGAGTGCTGTTTAGGGTGGAGGCTAGATGTTAGTGTAGTTATTTAGTGCTATATGACAGTATTTAGCTGCCCTAAGCTTAACTCCTCACAAAGCCTTTCTGTGTTATGGGTTAAAGTCCTAAGAACTAGCTTTATAGGTCTGCTGCTGTACAGGGTACAATTAACCACCACTGAGTGATGAACAACTCTTCAAAAAGGTGCATCCTAATTTATAGCAGACAGAAAAACCTGAAAACTAACTTGTGACCTCTGGCCAATACATGACTACACCTCAAGCTCCCTGGAGTGCCTCTCAAATCAGAGAGACCAGGTAAACACCTTCTGCCACAAAATGAATGATCCTTGAACTTCTTAATGCAAAAGCACAGCTCTAAAGTGCTGATTAACACCCAACTAAGTCCCTAGAAAGCCCGCTAGCTGATGAAACAATCTCATTTTAAGCCTCCCTTTGTGTTTTCTCAGACTGACCAGGCTACTTTGTAACTGCCACTAGAAGAGTAGTCACAGTCTTCTTGATGTAAACACACACACTTTGGTTAACCGAAAAGGTACCAACTAGCTACAAGAAGTAATTGTCACTTTAAGCTCCCATGTGTGCTTCCTTTCTACTCCCACTAGAATTGCAATCTCAGTCTTCTAATTGTAAAACACACACTTTTGTTAGCTGCAACTGAAAAGGTACCAGAAACAAGTCTAATATCTAGCTACAAGTAATTGCAAGGTGATTGAAAGGCAGACAAGCCAACAATGAGGAACATACACACTTCAAGGCAATTTCAAATTACATTAACAGACTAAGGGGAGGGCCTTTGCAGTTTCTTCTATCAGTAACTAGTAAGATATGCAGGGAGGATAAGACTGGGAGGAGCTTCTAGGGCCAACTACACAGCGTAGGCAGGCAGCTCAAAAGCTTCCAAGTATAAAACCAAAACAGTGACAGGGAGGGATGGAAGGAAAACACCTAGGCCTAGCAGGGAAACCAAAAAGCAATTCAGACTATAAAAATGTCTTAAATTAACTTGGATAAAGAGCAAAAAACTCCACAAAACTGATTTAAATGGTAAAATAAGTGCAATTGTAAATGTACTTAAAATGTACTTCTCTGAATGTAAAAGTAGAGTCCAAATGTTTTTATCAGCTTACAGCAGTCTCGGCATTGAGAATGTGGACTGCTTGTGTGCTGTAAACATACCTTTCAACTGTTCAGATTTTTGCCTATTTTTGGATTGTTCCTCATAAAATTTATGGTTTTCTGGATTTTTGTGGCAAATCAGTGAAGATTAATTTCACTAAATAAGGAGAAACATTTGAGTTTCAGACCTCATATCCTTTAGAAAATTTATGGTAATACAAAACCGTTTATTCTAGCAATGCTCTAAATTTATAAGAACAATGTTTAAAATGTGTCCCTATTTTTGGGGCTTTGTCCCCCATTATTTTTGGCTTTGTCCAGATTTTCTGTGCTAAGAGGTTGGGAGCAATGGCTGTAAAGTACTTTGGGGGACTGGGTTGCAATCTCAGAAAAAGACTTATTCCCAGCAGAGAAACCAAAAAACAATGTAGACTATAAAATGCCTTGAAAAAGAAGATTTATCTTCAGATAAGAGCAAAAAAATGCAAAACTGATTTAAATATTACGGTAAGTGCAATTATAAATCTACTTAAAATGGTTCAATAAATGCAAAAACGTGAAAAAGGGTGACAGCTCAAAAAATGGAGATACCCATTAGAAAAAAGTAGGCTTTCTATGTACATTACAACAAAAGCTTCCATTATTACCTGAAATAGTCACATCTAAGTAATTAACCATGGCCATTGTATGAGAATAGGCAAACTTAAGAAACAAAAAGTAATGTACTTACCATAATGTCTGATCTGTGTTGTCCATTTTCATTCTTCCTCACTGATGGGTCTCAGATCTGGCTCGGCCACTTTTTCAAGACTTTGGATCCTAATCTTGAGCTCCTCCCTCTTCCTATAATGCATTACAGTCCCCCTAACTCCTCAGATCGAGTTTGCTGCTTTCTACCTACTGATTGTTAAAGACAAGAAGACGAAGAAATATTAATATTTAAACTGGAAGATATGAAGATTCCCGTATAATTGTTCTAGGAATGACAAGGCCGGGAGATGGCTGGGTGGGAAGGTGAGGAAGAATGAAAATGGACAACACTAATCAAACGTTATGGTACGTACATAACTTTTCTGTCTTATGTTGTCCTTTTCATTCTTCCTTACTGATGGGTGAGAATCCACAGCAACGTAACTTGCGGGAGGTCCTTAGGAAAGATATGCCGAAGCACTGACAAACTAGAGGAAGCTGTGTTTCTGGAGGCAATGCCCAACTTGTAATGTGTCACAAAGGTAAAATGACTGCAGCACCTATGACATTGATAGAAAGTCTAGAAGAAAAATAGATGCAGTAACCATAAAACTGAAAGAATGTCTCTGGGGTGATGATGCAATACCATACCATTTTGTGAATCAAGCAGTGAAAAAATGTGGTCAATAATCTGTTTGGGCAGAGGAATTTCTCAGATTACTCAGTCTAAGTTGTTATAAAAAAAGGAGTTAAACAACCGGTCAGACCTTCTGTATTGGTTGTTTCATGAAGTATAGACAAATTATATATAAAAAACAAGTAGGTGTAACATGAGATAGCTATCATTAGTAACAATGACAATAGCTCGCCATATAAAGGGTTTCTGTAACAGACTCTGAAGAAAGAGGATAAGGTACGAAGGAATTTAGGAATTCTAGATGGGAGGTCTAAGCAGCAAGATTCCTGTCAGGTTGACTGTAAACAAACTGGAGTTAATAGAGGAAAACTGGACTCTTTCCTTTAAGATTGGTAAGAAGGAAAGAATGGTAGAAGTGATGGTGATAAAAGACTGGTGTTCTGAATTGAGGTGAGTGTGGGTAATGTTTTCCATTTGTTTCTATAGGCCTTCTTAGTGGAAAAGCTTTTGAGAAGGTAATTACTCCACGACCAAGAAAAACAAAATCTTGACCCATAGTACTGTCATAAGAACTTGAGAAATCATGTGGTTGATTAGAAGGTATGGAGAAAGGGATACTTGATCTCCACCGAGTAAGATAGGAGATCCAGAATGAGCTCCGGAATTCCTGATGGATGTGTCAGATAAAGCCAGAAAGGAGAGAAAGGTAAGAAGCGTACCTTAATATGCCAGGATAAGCAATGATATAGTAGAGGTCCTGAACTGGCTGGCCAATGTCACGAACAAGCAAAGCAAGCCTGCACAGTCTTACAATCACTGGAAATAGAGAAACCATCCAGTCAGTTTGGGGGCCTGGAGATCGGGATGCTGAATCTCCAAAGTGTGAGATAAGAGATCCATGGAGGATATTTCAGATGAGACCCGAGAGAGAGGAACCACACTTGAAGAGATCAAAAAAGGAGAACGAGAATGACAGAGCTCTTTAACCTGCTATTTTTGTTTTGTAGAAACTTCGAGATCAATGGTAGAGGGGGATAAGTATACAGGAAATGGGGGGGGCAATCATGTACCCGAGCATCCCTCGGGGACTCCCTGTGGAGGGGGGATTAGAGTGAAATATCTGCTGCATTTGTTGTTTAGGGGAAAGCAAAGAGGTTGTAGCAAGGTTGGCCCCAACAGCTAAAAATCAGGTTCGCAACTGATTGATTGAGGGACAACTAATGAGAAATCAGACTGGACCTACTGAGTCTTATATGCCAGAGCATTGGAGTTTTACGGTATGTGTGTTACAATTAGAAAGGGGTCTGAAGATATTGCCCATTCCCAAACCCCATGGCGTATCTGCACAAGGGGTAAGAACGGTTTCCTTCTTGTTTGTTGATGTACTTAACTACTGACATGTTGTCAGTGTGCATTGCAATAGTTAACAGATGGAGAACATCCTGAAAGGCTTGTAACATGAGTAGGGCAGCTGTCATCTGTAGGACATCAGTATGCAACCTGGTGTCCAGGGAAGTCACTTGAAATGCCCCCCACTCCAGATGGGAAGCGTTTGTGGTCATTGTGGCTGTGGAGGGGGGGTGTAGAAGAAACAGCCTGCATAGGAATAGGTCATCCAACTGGATCCACTAGCAAAAATGACATTTGCAAATTGTAGTTGGTTTAATAGCAACAGATAGAGGCCGGTAAAGAATAAACCACCGAACAGCCAAAACCGATCGGAAGATATGCATAAAAAATCTTGCTAGCGGGACTAGTATTATGGCAGTTAACATAGAATCAAGAGCTTATAGGATTAATCTTTGGAGGGAGACAGAAATGACAGTAAGTTCCATACTTAATGTCTAATGATGTGATGCAGTGAAGAATCAAAGATGCTGTCTTCTTTGTAGTATTCAAAAAAGAGCCTATGAATCCCAAATTCTGTACAGTGATATATTCGATTTTGCCAGATTCATAGTATTGCCCAGGGATCTGGAGATTTGGAACAGATAAAGCTCAAATACAGAAACACCTGAAATCCTTTGAGCTTCATGTGAGCAGCCCAGTGGCATAGCTGGGGGTTGGGGAGGAGGATGAGAGGGGTGGTCCACTTTTTTGGGCTGTCACATATTTCAAAAAACTGGTTTAGGGCGTGCCCATCCATATGCATGCAATTTGGAATTTTGATCAACAAAATGTTGCTGCTTTCAGTAAAGGGAATTATCTTTTGATAAGCTGCTGCTTCAAGTAAGGGAAGGGAATTGTTGCGTTGCTGCAACCAGCTTCAAGTAAGGGGAATTATTCACAGAATGCTGCTTCAAGTAAGAAAATTATTCACGGAAGGCTGTGCGTGTAAGGGAATTATTCCGAGTGGAACCAGAATTTTGCTGCTTCAGGTAAGATGGGGGGGGGGCATATTTTGCTGCTTCAAGTAAGGTGGGGGTGTATTTTGCTGCTTCAAGTGTATGTGTGTGTGTGCGTGTGTTAGGTATATCTTGTGGATAGTATTACTCAGGCTCAAACCCTGTACCTTAGGTACAAGAAGCAAGAGCCTGAATTCTCTACCCCAACCACCACTTGTGATTCAAGAAGTTGAGTCCATAGCTCTCAACTCTCCAGATTTTCACAGAAAGTCCGGAATGTTTGGCTCATGCTTTTGGTCTGCCCCTCTTAAAATTTATGGTTTTCTGGCAAATCAGTGAGAACTGAATTCACTGAATGATAGACATTTAAGTTTCAGTCTTCCTATCTTTCAAGGAATGCATGGTAACACAAAACATTTTATTCTAGCAACTTTATAAGTTTATACAAGCAATGTGTAAAATGCATCCCTGGTTTTGGGCCTTTGTCCCCTCCCCCAATACATTTTGGCTATTTCCAGAGTTCTTGTGCTGCAAAGTTGAGAGTTATAGTTGAGTGTCAAGTGGATTTTAGTAAGGATCTGAGCACTTCAGGGGAAGAGAAGTTTAGTGCTGCTTATACCAAACCTGTTTGCATTGTTAGTACCACAACATGTAGTATACTTCCTTTTGATGCAGAAGGTTGTGGTTTCTACTCCCACAGTATGTAGCTGGATTGCTGATACTGTACTATGTTGTACTTTAAAGGAGGTGGATGCTGCAAACCTGAGAATGCCCTAATTTGGAGGAGATACATAGTAAATGTGAACCTATTATCAGTTTGCCATCAGTTCCCTATTGCACTATTACTAGCCTATTAGTTTTTAAATGTAACATAGACAATTTATTCCTCGAAGGCAACAAGTACTTTATTTGTCGATGAAACAATGAAATATAAAGTTGTTTGCTAGCAGTAACCTTCATTAGTTACAGATCTCTTTAATGTAAACTCCAACAAAGCTAGAACTTCCACCGAGTGACCTCCCAAACCTTTTGTATCCGAGGCAAAGGGGATATATGTAAATGACCCTTATTAACATCTGGTGTTTCAGCTTATTAGCAATTCTGAATGCCCATGACTTGTTTCATTATTTTAATGGACAATAATTCAACCATGTTATGATCTTGTCAGCATAGTACAAGCAGAGTGTTTGATTAAGCATAAGAAACACAGGGCTGCTATACCCAGCTGATGTCCATTATCATTAGGGTCACTGCAAAAATATCCCAAAGAACAAACTAAAACAATACATGAGAAGGTCACTGAAAAACCAATCAGTAAAAACAAAAATGTGCTGACGAGGTCATAACAAGGCCAAAATATGCATATCCACAGCTAGTGGGGTTTGGCTTTATTGGCCTGAAATTATCCATTAAAATGAAGAAACAAGTCATAGGCATTCAGAATCGCCAATTAGCTGAAACACCTGATGTTCATAAGGGTAATTTGCATATATCCCATGTGCCTCTGTTACAAGAGGTTTGGAAGGTCACTCAGTGGAAGTTCTAGCTTTGCTGGAGTTTTCATTTTTGTTTTTACTGATTGTTTTTTCATTGACCTTCTCATGTATTGTTTTAGTTTGTTCTTTGAGATATTTTTGCAGTGACCTGGATCTGAAGACGGAGCATCCAATGAATTAACCATAGAACCACGGAGAAGCACCACAGGGAGCAAGCATGTCAGATCCGAAGAGGATCTTGGATCTAGAGGACATCTCGGGAGTTTTGGATCCATGTGTGTGTCTGTATTAGTTTCTGCACTCTCTATCGTAAGTTAAGGGGGTTGAGCCCCAAAGGAAGCTAGTAACAAACCCTTCTATGCTCCATGGACTGGAGTGTGTCAGTATCATCCACAAAACAAGGGCAATCAAGAACTGAGCCCAAGACACTTTGTACTGAAGGTGTACCACACACGCAATCTTTCCCATTTCAACCCTCAAACTTTCTCCAAATGTCTAAGACTTACTGACTGGTCCCCCCTAAAAACCCTGCCCCTTGACAGTGCCACTACCTACTTTAATGATACAATTATAAATACTCTCAACAACCATGCCCCTATAAGAACCAAGCAAATCAGAGCCAATGCCTCCCCCTGGATGTCCAAAGAAACCAAATATGCCATGGTACAAAGAGATAAAACCTGGAAACTATACCAAAAAAACAAACTACTAAATTACTTACTAGAATTCAATCAACTTCATAACTCTATAAAAAACTTATAACAACAGACTGCAAATTATACTATTTCAAACTTCAAACCAACCACTCAAGCAACCCTAGAAAGTTCTGGCCCTCTATCCCCTCCCTCTTCCACCCTGTCTACAAAGAGAGCCCCTGCCCAAACCCAAACCTTATTGACCTAAACATTGCCACCCAATTTAACTCCTTTTTCATAAATTGCATAGCCAAACTATCCTCCTCTTTTCCCCAAACCACCAACATCAATGCCCCTACCCCCCAACCCCATCAACCACTCACCCCCTTCAACCCATCCCCACATGTACCATAAAATAAACTATTACTCCAGCTAAAACCTAGCCGGAACGCACCTGACAATTTCCCTACAACCTTCCTAAAACATTCTGCTGACAGTATAGCCCTTCCAATTTCTATCTTAATCAACAGATCCATCCAAGAAGCATATGTCCCATCCATCTGGTGCTAAACATACATCATCCCATTACATAATGGTGGCAAAAACATTGACACCTCTAACTTCAGACCTATTACTATTCTTTCCCCTTTTACAAAAATTCTTGAGAAATGTGTCCATACTTAACTCATGTCATATCATGCCCAAAACAACTTTCTCACCTATACTCACCACAGCTTCCACCCTGACACAGCTTCCATGACTGCCCTCCTATCCTTTCTTGAAACCATAAATCAAGCCTGCGACTCTGGTGAACTCTTATCTTCCCTGTTCCTAGACCTATCCAAAGCTTTTGACACCATCTCCCCCACCCTCTACTCTTAAAACAGCTCTCATCTCTCAACCTCTCCACCTCCACCTTGGCCTGGTTCTCAAGCTCTCTCTCAGAATGTCAACAAGCCTTTCAATGAAAATCTTCAACCTCCATCTTTCAACATACCCTCACTGGGTCCCACAGGGTTCTGTACTAGGACCACTACTCTTCAATATATTTATTAACAACTTTCACCTTGCCATATGTGACTCATCAACAATCCAATATGCAGATGACTCCGCTATCATCTGCTCTGCTTACACCCCCTCTGACTTACTTCTAAAAACTCAGTCATTCTTCTCTAAGACTGAATCCTGGATGAGAAATAACCATCTTGCCCTTAATGCTAATTAAACAAAACTGATGATCTCTTCCCCCTCTAGAAAATCCCTAATAGACAAAAACTCTTTCTCAGTACTCAGTAGCAATAACATCCCAATCAAAATCATATCTAATACCAAACTCCTTGGCATAATCATTGACGAGCATCTAAAATTTGACACCCATATTCCATCCACCATTAAAAAAAAACACGAAAAACTAGGACTTCTGTGCAAGCGCAACCACTTCCTCTCCCCCTCTACCAGAAAAACCCTAGCATCTTCCTACCTTCTCCCCTCTCTAATGTATGGAGCCCCCCTGTTAAACAATCTCCAACTCAGTCTACAATCCAAGCTCGAATCATGCTATAATAAAATATTTGCTACCAACTCAAAAAACTCCTCCCAGCACTACCACTCTCTTTGTACTGTACAGTGGCTCGAACTCCCCAGTTGCTTGACCTTGCTTAAACTTACTAATGCCCTCAAGCTCATCCACAAACCGACCAGCTGCCCCTCGGTCTCTACCGCACTAAGTCCCTACATCCCCAACCACTCACTCAGATCAGAAAACCAACACCTCCTACAGATCTACAAACCATCATGACCCCATGGCCACCTCCTACTTTCCTACTCCATTTCTAAACTATAGAACTCTCTCCCTCCCACTCTTCGTAGTACCCAGGACCACACTAAATTCAAATCTCTCTCTTGATCTCCTATCTTACTACTAAATGGATATGCACACCTTACTCCCCAACTTAAATTCCTCTCTAGCCATCAACCTCTCCAGCCTTTCTGCAGCAACTACTTCTATAATCACCCCTCAACACCCTAATGCAACAAGCCACCTATTAAAAAAAAAAAAAAAAAAAAAAAAAATATATATATATATATATATATATATATATATCACACATTTTTTATTAATTCACTTATGTTTCTGTATCAAAGATGCCATGTTATTGTAATCTCTGCTGTAGTCTTTGTGAATTTATTGTATGTTATCACATTATCGTATATTGTCACATTATCTTATTGTACACTGTCAATTATTTGTATTTGTATCTTCGCTTTCTCTGTACCTGTTCATTTGAGGTTTTCTCCCCGGGCCTCCACTGAAAATGGGCTCCTCATGGCGCAGTGGACTTCCCCGGTTATCAAATTGAAACAAATAAATAAATAAACAAATAATAAATAAAAAAACACAGACAGGGCTTTAGGGAGAAACAAAAAGTCTGTAGACATATCCGTCCAAGGAGGTTGAGCAAAAGTTTCTGACAGTAAAGACTGTAGGATCCGAAGACCTGGGATCATAAGATAATCAGCATAGGGAGCAAACCTTGGGATTTGATGGGGGCCCTGGTAACCTCAGATCTGATGTTCTGATATCTTTTGCTTCATTGATGTATATTTTCTTTCTTTTGTAGGGAGTTGAGCCCTGAAAAACAAAAAACAGTCAAAAGGCTAGTAAAACAACTTCCAGTGTATCGTATATTCTTTTAAAGGGTTCCTGTCAGAACAACGAACGCTTGACATGTCGAACATCATATGGTCGACACCATATGATCGACATTTCAAGAGTTTGAAGGTTGAATTTAATGGCGTTGTACTGTGCAGAATGGGAGAATTTCCCTTTTCTGCACTGGTGTGATCAAGTAGGGAGTGTGTGGTGGGTGCAGCCCCTCACGTGGGGAGTGCAGGGGGACTTGTCCCCCTGCTCGCACTGTTAAGATATGTTTTTCTTTTTCTTTTTTTTTTTTTATTATATATTTGGTCTTTCAAACTTCGACCATATGTTTTCGAACATATGGTATTCGAAGTTTTGAAAGTTCGAATAGATAACATAGACCCACTGGACAATTGGAAGGTACGATGTGAGACACACTTCTCAATTTGTTATGGCGAGGAAAGGACCTACCAACTATGAAGGCCGATAGAAGACAGGTTAGCTAAGCAGATATTCCTAAACCAAGAAGATAAGAAAATTTGATAGAGAAACAGGGTTGAATTAGCGTGCATACACATGAAATCTCTGTAGGGCAAGAAAAGAAAAAGAAACGACTGTCATTATTTTCTGATTGCAGTTCTCAAAGGTTGCCAGTAAGCTACAAAATTTTTAAACAAACTAAAAATAAAAGGCAAAAATATGAACCTTTTTGTGAGAGGAGAGTTGGGAGCTATACAATCTGTCATTACATAAACAGAGTCTACCCTTAAACAACTTCCAAAGCTCTGCACCCACTAGGATGAAGTAAAAACCCAGCCACAAGACAGCAGGCTAAAAATTGACAACTGGACTATAACGGACACACTGGAGACATACCATTCAACCTCTTACAATGGAAAATCTGGACACTAAGTAATAAATGCAGATTACCTCACACAGAGAGAGAATCTGGATACACCACAACAGACGAAACATAAGATATGAAGGAGCCCGCGATCTATAACACCACCTGTCACTTTTATGTCATAAGCAGAATAATGTAAAGGCAATGTTCAGACAGAGTTTCTATGTAGAAAAGCAACATCACCCAAAGGGATGTATAAGCAAGAAGCATGTCCTGGGACAGCCGGAGGGCAGAACTAACAAAAATAAAGGAACTGACTACATACTCATACTAGCTGACCGAAGAGTACTACCAAAAGAAGCCTAAACACTGCATAAAGTCAATAAATAAATAAATAAGCCGAGACGGCTACCAAGGAAAGTAGGGAACAGTACCAATGAAAGAAGTCTATCAAGTAAAACAAATTCGGAAAAAGGCAGAAAAAATTAAGTTTCCTTACAGCTCAAATTAGGAATCTTACCCTTTCGTTGGCAAACAAAATCTTATGAGTTAGGGGAGATGTAGTGCATTTTGGAAAAAAGGAGGATCCAAAGTATTGAAAAAGCAGCCAAGCTGGATTTGAGTATCAGATCCAAGACCCATCAGTGAGGAAGAATGAAAAGGATAACATCAGATCTTGATGAATTTTGTCAGTGAATTCTACTATTTTGTCATTGGCATCCTTCCATACAATAAATATATTTCCATCTCATTTCATATTCAGAATGTAACATAAACTGCTTCTCCCAAGTCCACATAAAACCATGTTAGCGTAAATAGTGGCACCCCTTTAGTCTGCCTATAAAACTCCCCTTAGAAATATATAAAATTGTTGAATAAAACTATTTTCTTTAAATCCACACTCAATTTTATCTCCTTAAATGTTAAAAAAAATCACAGTATAACAAAGATTCATTAAACACAGATAACCCTTCAACATGAGGAAAGCAAGAAAACAAATTGACAGCATACATTTCAATGGTAAATTTGCTCAGAAAATCCCAAGAATAATTTAATAAATGCGAGGTCCTAAAAATAAATGGTTTTATTGAGGTGATAGGGTGTGTAACAAAACAACAAATAATGATTCCTATGAAATTACTCCTTTTAAGAGACAATCTTCAAAGAATAAATCTATTTTATCGTAAGCAATGTCAATTTCAATATGAGAAACTTGGCCGTATCTATCTAAACCTTATAAAATCTCAAATATTTTTCCTGATTAGGTCACTTTTTTGCATAATAACTAAATCTCCCATTTGTCTGGTTTCATAATTTTAAGAAACTTGTCTTTAATAAGTGAGTTGCAAAATTCTCTTTCTTCACTGCTTAAATTAAACCACAACTTTCTTTTATTCTCAAAATACGCCTAGCAACCCATTTTTGAATGTATTTCTGTGTTAGTTGTCTTTATCTGTCTTTTCTGCAAACATTACAAAAGCAACCTGTGTATTCAACAGTCACTTTGAGACATACTGATTTTGAGAAATGCCTCCAGTCTCACCTGAGCACCTTTTTTGTCCTCATTATACATAGTAAAATTTGTGGTAGGTTGCTCAGCCAATCTTTCTTACCACTTACTCAGAGGCGATCTCTGCTTAACATACAAGGCCATGTCAAACCCAGAGCTGTTGGACATGCTCCACTTAAAGAAATCCCAATCCCTCAGAGCCACATGCTCCAGGGATCTAAACCTTGTCATCACAATAAAACATATTGAAGGGATCAGTTCCTGATCCAGAGACTCCCCAGACTCTGGAATAGACTACCCATACATGTCAAGCAGAGCACCTCTTTGGCCCTCTTCAAAAGGAACCTTGACGATTGGATGGAAGAAAGGAAATTCACCCTGGGGATCACGTCAGTCGGCCTTCTAGACAGGGGTCCAGGGAAGTAAATATTGTGGGAAGAAATAGCCAGGGAATTGTTATGGCTAGGCTTGTATAGGCCCTAGGGCCGATAGCCTAGTACCAACCTATGAACATCACTTTGGAATTTGGCCAGTTTTTCACTGAAATCCCCCTTTCAGAGAAGATAAGCATTTAGCTCTTTGTTTAAAGTACTGTTTCTGTCATACTTGTTCCCTTCTGTCTCTAACTGAAGTCAGAATTTCAAGCTGAAGTTGGAACACAAAGACACACGTTTATGTGCACTGTATAATTTTATTCATGGCCTGTCGGTAATTGACCTGGCAAAAGATTTGTACCTTTCAGTGGAGTATTCTACATTCTAAAGGTAAGCATGTACCTAAATAATAAGCAATATTAATGTTCTGAGTATTCTTCAGAATGTTTCAACACAGTTACGGCTGTCCTCTGAACTTAAGCATTTGACTATTGGTAGTTCTGACTAGTGTTCTTGTGTTTAACTTCCCACTATTCTGAAAACTTCTTAAATTCCCAGCTTGAATTTGTATATCATTATCTGGTATTTCTACTTCAAAAATCCCATGTATGGAACATTCAGCTTTAAATTCATTAATGACATCCATACATGTAGCGCCTTTCAACTTGATAACCTCAGGAAATTTTGAATAGGAATTTGTGTAAATCAAGTACAGTCATGAAGATTAAACAAGTCTGTTCCTAGTTTACTACACAACCTTGGAGGAAGTGAATAAGGAGTCATTACTTATGGATTATTGCTATGATGTGCATTGCACAATGAACAGTGCCAAACCTTATTTGCTCTCACATTCTTGAACAGTATAACACATCACAAGTGCCTTCTTTACACCTCACAGTTGTTAAGTTTAACTTGTGTTGTCACTCTTGACATCATTGCTTTCCTTAGCTAAATAGGCATGATTAGTACATGTGCTTTAATTATCAACAGTATTTTCTTATTATTTATTCAAGTGAAAAGCATGGCTGTATTACTTTCCTAACAGCAGGCCTGTCTCATTGCCACATTTCAAAACATTACTATGCTTGTATTACTTTCAGCGTACTAATTAAACTATTTAAATTTATTTTCAGTCATAGGCAACTGTGGAATTATGCATTCTACTTCCAGTTCTTTACCAAGCAGATCTCCTTTATGCTTTATAAATGTGAATAACTCATTTCTGCTGAATACATTTTTTTTTTCACTTGTTCTTCACATTTAGGTTATACTTCAGTAATATCAATAGCATTTTTTGAGTGCCACGTCAGAAGTTTCAGACTCATTAGTACGAGTCCAGATTCTAAAATCTTTAAATGTGATTCATAGGAAGTAACAGAAAACTACAAAAGTTGGGGTTACTTATTAAAACATCCCCCCTTAATTCCCTAATGTGAGGCTGCACTCCTCTCATCCCCAGTACTTATATATACTAACTACGAGTCTGCTGCTCCTTGGAGAAAAGTGAATTTTCCAAGGTGTGGCAATTTTGGAATAAGTATGTAATTCCTTTAATTGCATATAAATTTGTTTCAGTTCTGAGACTCATACTTACTGTCCAGGAACATAGGAAGGGAAGCCAATTCTCTGCTGTCTTGCTGGTGCCTTTAATAATGATTTAATAAATACACTCTACAGTGGTTTAGTTTTTATTTAACCAACACTGTTTTCCCATAACTATATTTTAACGGAATTTCTACATCACATCCATATACTCTGGCAAGTACCTTTTCTTCTGTTTGAGCAAACCATTAACACTCTGTAAAGGTTCTAAACTCATAAGTAACAGGTTTACCTTCCTGAAGAATCACCGCACCAGTTTCATTCTGGCTGGCATCTGCTTGTAATGCAACTGACTTATTCACATGAAAACTAATTTAATGTGGTTTATTTATTTGCTAAGTATTTCAGCATTTTAAAACTTTTACCTTGCTCTGTTCCCCAGTACTACTCGATGTTATGTTTCAGAATTTCTTTAATGATAAACTCACCAGCAAGTTTTGAATAAGCTATGGAACATACTACATCCTTCTAACATTTGTGAGAGCTATGTTGACTTTGAAAGAAGGTATTTTTGTTAGTTCTTTTGCTTTCTCAATGTCTGCTTTCAAGACATAACCCATAAATCGTATTTCAGTAACTCAGACTTTGCACCTACTTTTATTCAGCTTGAAGTTAATTTGTCTTAAATACTTCAGTAATTCAGTCTTCCATGATGCTGTTCTTTGGTCTGGTGTTGTACTTTTATGTCATGATAACACCACCAACAAGCTGCACAGTTATTGTACAACTTCATTTGTTGATGAAATTTTAAAAGAGACGTCTCAAAATTCTGCATCTTTTCATTAGCAAATTAAAAATACAGCTTAGAAGTGTTACCCAGCATTTTTTTTATTTAACAAAGTCCTTGGTTTGCATCATTTGGTTGGTTTGCATATTTTGTTCCTTGTATGGTAGATGCCTATTCGTAAACTTTATGCAGTGGATAGTGCTCAATGTATTACTAGTTATTGTGAATGTATGGAAATAAAACTGTTGTGATGATAATTATGTTAGTCCATTCATTAGGCTCAGTCCGTTTCTTAATCACACTAATTTTCTTCATGCAGATTAACTCATCTGTCTTTTGCAATTCTTGTGGCACTTTTATGGAGAATGCACTGCAGGCATCACTATATAAACTGTCTGAATTTAATAAACTCTTGGGAAACAGCTCAAGGCAATAAATAATTTTTAGATTGTTTACTCACATTATCAAGGTTAAGATTTCCTGATTTAAATTAAATGTTCAATTACACTGTGAGTTCTTTTTCTATGCCAAACCTTTTACAAGTCAAATGACATACAATTTAATGTACAGTCACCATTTTATTTGCCTGAAAGTTAATTTTATATTTCTTTTAATGATTTCCATGTGTAAGCACACATACAAACTCTTTAGAGTTACTTGACAACTATAATAATTAAGTAATTCACACATTAATTACTTTAAATCGCTGTCTTTCATACCCATTGCCTCAGATATTAGAGGAGAAACACTATGCTCTTTAACAGTGTCAATCTAAACACCATATGACTATTAATTTAACTTTGTCCCCAGATTTCGCTCTAATTTTCTGGTACCAACTTTTCTGTATTTTAATCATGCACACTGTTTATGCACATTATTATTGCTGCTGATAATGTATTTGCATGGCTTTTTCTAATAAATTAAATCTTTTTGAATGAAATTTTATAGGTTCATAGGTTCATACTAGGCTATCTGCCCGAGGGCATTTACAAGCCTAGCCCATAGTTTTGTGGCTTACGCCACCCCTTTAGTATGGGGAACTATACCCATTATTTTGCTGTGCCTCTGTTGAGCAGTGACACTGAGGTAATCCCTGGGATATATCTGCGATCTCCCATCCATTGGTCAAGATTTCTCTTGAACAAGGCCAGCGAGGTGCTCTGCCTCACATATACCGGGATTTTATTCCACAGCATAGGGAGTGTTTGGGTGATGAATCTATCCCTCCAGCACGTCCTATTAATAGCCGTGTCGAGGTTTAAGTCTCCCGCCCTTGTGGCTCTGACGGATCTAGATTTTTTGAGGTGAAGCATATTCATCAAATCTGGGTTTGACATGGCCTTGTATGTTAGGCAAAGGTCACCTCTGAGCAAGCGGTAAGCGACTGAATAGAGCTGGAGTTCTTTCAGTCGGGCAGCATAGGACAGATGTTTGAGACCCTTTATCCTTTTGGTGAGGAACTTTGTGGCCTTTCCAGCTGCTGCAAGTGTCGGGTCAGATACATTCGAATGGGGCATTGTACTCAATCATTGGTCTGATGAGTGATGAGTATAGGGAGACTATGACCTCCCTTGATCTAGATGAGAATCCCTTCATGATAAGGTGGGCAATGTAGAAGGTCTTCCTAACTACTTTAGCTACATGGGTGTCGAATGACAGACTACTATCAACCTGGGTCCCCAGGTCCCTGATAACTTCTTCTGTACTCAGTGGATTGCCACCTATTTGGTAGCTAGGGGTAACCTTGTTTTTCCCGAAGGGTATGACTATGCATTTTTGGCATTTAACTTTAGGCCATGGCTCTGGCACCAGTTATCCGTTTCTGTGAGACCCTTCTGAAGGATATCTGTGTCAGATGTGTTTTCTACTATGGCCCAGTTTGCAGTCATCTGCAAACTTTGTCAGCCATAACCCTCCTGTGTTTGCTTGTACTGGAAAAGTAGATGCCAAACAAGAGTGGGCCCAGGACTGAGCCCTGTGGTACACCACTTGTGACAGGCTTTGAGTCTGACATGGCGCCAGCAACTCTGACCCTGTGAGTTCTGTCACTCAGCCAGTTTGCAACCCATCTTGTGATGTATGGGTTAACATTTAAGCTGATGAGTTTTTCAATGATACCCGAGTGGGTATTGTATCAAAGGCCTTCGCCAGATCGAGGTAGGCTGTATGGACTGCCTTTCCTCATCAATGGCTTTGGTGACTGTTTCAAAAAGTCAACCAAGTTTAGAAGGCATGATCTGCCTTTGACAAAGCCAAACTGGGATGGATCCAAAGTCTGCAAATTCCCTATGTCTTTATTTATGAGGTCCATTATGATCCTCTCCATGGCTTTGCAGATAAGGCTTGTCAAGCTAATGGGCCGGTAATTTCCAGGGTCGGTGGAGGCACCGCCTTTGTGAAGTGGGACCACAGTTGCAGTGCGCCACTCCTGGGTACGTATCCAGAGGTAAGACTATGATTAAACAGCTGTCCTAGCTGTGGGTTTAATTCCTCGTTGAGTTCGTGGAGCACACAGCCGGGAACACCATCAGGTCCCATGGATGCTGTGTTTTTTGCTTTGGAGAGAGCAGTTCTCACTTGGGCGTTGGAGATGTTTGGGGGCTGCAATCGCTGGTATAGATATCTCTCCTTTTGGGGCGGGGGGAAGTTTGCACTGAACCTGTCAGCCAGTATGTTGGCAATGTCTGTAGGATCAGTAATCTTCACATCATTTTGAACTAGTTCTGAGCATATCTGGGAGTTTCCTCCCAGGTTTCTAACATAGCTAAAGAAGGCCTTATGATTGTCTTTTGAGTCTTTAGCTATTTTTCTCTCAAAATTTGCTTTGGATGATTTTATGAGAGCTCTTAGTTTTTACTTATAGTGATCAAGGGTGTCTTACCTTTTAAGGATTTTGCTCTATCTTGTAGTAGCTTCCTCCTTTTGTTGTAGAGTTTGTTTATGGCTGGGGTCCACCAGAGTGGACGCTTGCCTTTGGTACAAAGAGTCTTTGTTTTGCTTGGGATTGCCTTATCCATGCAGTCCTGCAGGTGCTAGTAGAAGGCATTTGTAAGTGATTCAGCGGCTTGAGTACTGTTTTCCGTCGGCTCGGGGCCTTAAAGGAGACCACACTAGTCTTTAGAAGTGTGAAGTCGGCTTTAGAAGTTCTTTACTGTGGTCTTTTTATTTCAGGTGGGGTGGGATGAGGACCTCCAGCGAGATTAGTTTGTGATCTGATCTCACCAGTGAGGGGTATACTTCCGTGTTGAACATTGTGCTCCCATGTTCGTGATGATGAGATCAAGTATGTTTTCTCCTCTTGGGGATGGTGACTAGTTGTGCCATGGCATTTGAGTTTATGAATTCCAGGAACTTTTGGGCTAGGGTGTTTGGGCTTGAGTAGTGTTCCCAGTCTATATTAGGGTAATTGAAGTCACCTAGTATGATGGTGTTTGGTGATACATTTATCCCCTCTAGTGTTTTCAGGAAGGCCATGTGAGGTTCCTGAGTTTGTGAGGGTGGCCTGTAACATGCTACAATTTGCAGAGCAGTCTTGCCTATGGTTAATTGCACCTGGATGGTCTCCGATGCATCGTGCGTTGCCACCAGTCTTGAGGTGTGGGTGTCTTTGATGAATATGGATACCGCCCTCCTTTCTTGGTATTGTCCGGATTTTGGGGCCGGAACGCATGATAAGAGGTAAAACCTGATAATGCTGGGGTGCTCTCAGGAGCCTTGAACCAGGTTTCTGTCACTGCACAGACATCGATGTTCTCCATAATGAGAAGGGCCTCGAGTGCGTGCATTTTGAGATTTAGACTTCTGGCATTGAGCAGCATTACCCTTAGTTTTTTTCCTTTTTTGTTCTAGGGTGGTAGGTTTAGAATTTGAGCCTTGCCTAAAAAGGCACTATGGGGTGGCAAGAGCCTTTGCCAATATCCGAATCCCAGGGTGACAGGTGCAAGCCGTCCCTTGCAAAGCAGCGTGGCTTGTCCAGCATGTCATCCCAGGCAGACAGACATTGGATCCCCTTTGAATGACACCAGAGTTTAAGCCAATTGTTAAAGCTGATCATCTTATCTCTGTATTGTGGCATCATTCTTGGTGAAGGTAGGATACTGCTCAAGGTCAGGGTCATACCTGCCTGGGCTACATAATCAGAGAGCTCCTCAATGTCTCTTTTCATGTAGTCCAAGGAGGTACGACTCAGGTCGTTTACACCAGCGTGGACAATGACTGAGTCATATTTGTACCTGCTGTTGAGAGACCTGAGTGCTTGCGTTATGTGGCGGATTCTAGCGCCCGACAGGCAGCTTACTGTGACCTTCTCCTTACTCAGTCTGGTGAACGGGACGTCATTGTGTCTGACTATGGAGTCACCAATGACTAGTGTGTCTGGCATTGTGTTTGGCCTTAAGGGCTGTGACTGTTTGACACTCTGACTGTGAGGTCTATGTGTTGCAGGTGTTGTGTTCTGAGGTGGTGGTTGTTTGGGTGTCTGCTTTGGTGGCCTCTGCTGTTTTGGTAGATTTTTGATCAGAGCCACCGAGTATGTCTTTGTGTGTTTAAGTGTATGATTTGAGGTTGTGATGGTACTATGTGAGACTGGGTCTATAGTGTGTGTGGTAACCTTCTCCTCCTGACTGGTCTTGCCAGTCCTATGTTGAGAGAGCTCAGCCTCCAGTTTGGCCGTATAGTTGCATCTCTCGCATGTATTTGTGTTTTGTGGGAGGAGGAGAGGGTTGTCTGTGTACATGAGGCAATTGCAACATTGCCTCAATATTCCCAGGTTCACCAGCTGAGCAGGAGAGGACACTAGCAACTGATCCCTCGACATGCTAGAAGGACTAGACAAAAAAACTTAAAAGAGATTCCGGGGACGGAGTGACCGAGAAATGGGGTTTGCCTTTTGGGGTGCTATCTATAAGAGTGCCATATCAAGGTAATAAGTACTGTAGGAGCAAGTGCTAGGTTTAACAGATAGAGAAAAGTCTACTTGGAGTCAAGTAGAGATGATCTTTTTAGGTATCAGAGAAAGTGCTAGTAACAGGGATGCTTAAAGGTAAGATTGAAAAGAATGCACTCTGCAGTGTGCACTAGAGAAGTTAGATATGAAAGTAGGTAACTTGAGTTTTACCTGTTTAAAAAGTTAAGGTTTAGTGGAGAGTTACTATTTTTAAAACAGCAAGATGGACTGAAAGGGGTGGTTACTTTTGTATTTTGGTACTATGAAATACTGTAGGATGGCCAATAAATTTAAATAATTGAAGGGGTGGGATTTCAAAAGTGATGGTTTTGTGATTACTCACATAAGCCAGTGAAAGTAGAGAGAAATGAGATATATGGTCAGATTAACATAAGAGGCGGGCAACTAGAAAGACAGTGGTATTTAACAAGACAACTTAAATGGGTGGGAGGGAGGGAAAAAATTTGACTCAGAACAGAGAGAGCTGTGGTCTCTTTTGAAGTTTTAATATGCTGTTAAACAGAATGCAAGCAAAACACAAGGTAAAGAAAACAAACTACAGTATTCAAAATATAGAAAGGCAATACAGAAATACAAAAAATAACAGCAAACTAACCTTTCCTTCACAGCAAAGTGTAGCAGAGTCTGGATGAGCCTTTCTGGTAAAGCTCTGAAATGTTTTAGATTACTCCTTAAATAGAAATTTTAGTTCCTAGCTCCACCCCCTCTGTTAACAAGTGATTAACCTTAAGTGACCTTTTCTGTCTTATGAATGAGTCCTTAATTAATCAGTTCTTATTTCTGCCTGACTCAGAACAGAGAGAGCTGTGGTCCCTTTTGAAGTTTTAATATGCTGTTAAACAGAATGCAAGCAAAACACAAGGTAAAGAAAACAAACTACAGTATTCAAAATATAGAAAGGCAATACAGAAATACAAAAAATAACAGCAAACTAACCTTTCCTTCACAGCAAAGTGTAGCAGAGTCTGGATGAGCCTTTCTGGTAAAGCTCTGAAATGTTTTAGTTTACTCCTTAAATAGAAATTTTAGTTCCTAGCTCCACCGCCTCTGTTAACAAGTGATTAACCTTAAGTGACCTTTTCTGTCTTATGAATGAGTCCTTAATTAATCAGTTCTTATTTCTGCCTGACTCAGAACAGAGAGAGCTGTGGTCTCTTTTGAAGTTTTAATATGCTGTTAAACAGAATGCAAGCAAAACACAAGGTAAAGAAAACAAACTACAGTATTCAAAATATAGAAAGGCAATACAGAAATACAAAAAATAACAGCAAACTAACCTTTCCTTCACAGCAAAGTGTAGCAGAGTCTGGATGAGCCTTTCTGGTAAAGCTCTGAAATGTTTTAGTTTACTCCTTAAATAGAAATTTTAGTTCCTAGCTCCACCCCCTCTGTTAACAAGTGATTAACCTTAAATGACCTTTTCTGTCTTATGAATGAGTCCGTAATTAATCAGTTCTTATTTCTGCCTGACTCAGAACAGAGAGAGCTGTGGTCTCTTTGAAGTTTTAATATGCTGTTAAACAGAATGCAAGCAAAACACAAGGTAAAGAAAACAAACTACAGTATTCAAAATATAGAAAGGCAATACAGAAATACAAAAAATAACAGCAAACTAACCTTTCCTTCACAGCAAAGTGTAGCAGAGTCTGGATGAGCCTTTCTGGTAAAGCTCTGAAATGTTTTAGATTACTCCTTAAATAGAAATTTTAGTTCCTAGCTCCACCCCCTCTGTTAACAAGTGATTAACCTTAAGTGACCTTTTCTGTCTTATGAATGAGTCCTTAATTAATCAGTTCTTATTTCTGCCTGACTCAGAACAGAGAGAGCTGTGGTCTCTTTGAAGTTTTAATATGCTGTTAAACAGAATGCAAGCAAAACACAAGGTAAAGAAAACAAACTACAGTATTCAAAATATAGAAAGGCAATACAGAAATACAAAAAATAACAGCAAACTAACCTTTCCTTCACAGCAAAGTGTAGCAGAGTCTGGATGAGCCTTTCTGGTAAAGCTCTGAAATGTTTTAGTTTACTCCTTAAATAGAAATTTTAGTTCCTAGCTCCACCCCCTCTGTTAACAAGTGATTAACCTTAAATGACCTTTTCTGTCTTATGAATGAGTCCGTAATTAATCAGTTCTTATTTCTGCCTGACTCAGAACAGAGAGAGCTGTGGTCTCTTTTGAAGTTTTAATATGCTGTTAAACAGAATGCAAGCAAAACACAAGGTAAAGAAAACAAACTACAGTATTCAAAATATAGAAAGGCAATACAGAAATACAAAAAATAACAGCAAACTAACCTTTCCTTCACAGCAAAGTGTAGCAGAGTCTGGATGAGCCTTTCTGGTAAAGCTCTGAAATGTTTTAGTTTACTCCTTAAATAGAAATTTTAGTTCCTAGCTCCACCCCCTCTGTTAACAAGTGATTAACCTGAAGTGACCTTTTCTGTCTTATGAATGAGTCCTTAATTAATCAGTTCTTATTTCTGCCTGACTCAGAACAGAGAGAGCTGTTGTCTCTTTTGAAGTTTTAATATGCTGTTAAACAGAATGCAAGCAAAACACAAGGTAAAGAAAACAAACTACAGTATTCAAAATATAGAAAGGCAATACAGAAATACAAAAAATAACAGCAAACTAACCTTTCCTTCACAGCAAAGTGTAGCAGAGTCTGGATGAGCCTTTCTGGTATTTATTTCATTTTACACAACTTAACAAAAATATTCACTTTTTACCAGTTTCCTCTTACTTGATTAATCCCAGAGTATTTGTTTTTGTCATGCATATTATAGCTGCCCTGTTGGAGGACATTTTTATTTGTTTTTCATGCTCTCCAGTATATTACTGACTCGTCATTTTTGCTGTATTTGTACTAGTTTTCAGTTTTCTGAATCATAAGCCAGTTTTGGTGGCATTGAACATGGGTCGATCAATTGCTTCATTACAATGGTTTAATAAAAAATTAAGTTAAGAACCCTGGGTAAAGTGGGGAAACAAAATCCCACGCCCTTATGCAAATGGCTTCGCCTCTACATCCCTTTAATAAATATACTATCGTCTGAGGTTGTAAAATCTCAAGGGAAGTTTACAATTTTTGATATCCCTTTATTGGGACACAGTGGTCTGTACAAATCCCCCAAGTCACTTTGCATGTCAGCGGTAGCATTGTCAGCTCACAGCAAGAGGTTCTCTGGTTCAATTGTTGGCTGGGATGCCTTCTGTGTAGAATCTGCATGTCCTCCCTGCATTTGTGTGTGTTTCCTCCGGATGCTCCGGTTTCCTCCCATGTTCAAAGACATGCATCTGGAGCATTTCTCCCTGGGCCTCTGCTGAAAATTGGCATTGTTCTAAGTTGGACTTTCCCGGTTAACAAATGTTAAATAAAATACAAAAATAAATAAATTTCAGTCATTCTGCACGCACCAGTTGTCTTACTTAACACTGACTTTGATTTCTTCAGTAATCTTCCCCTGCTTTGATCATACTGGATGCCACAAATTATTCTGTCTTGAATTAATGAATCATGCAGCTCACCAAATTCACATTGTTTTGTCTTGATTCTTTAATTCAGCAGCATTAATAGTCTCAGTGTGAAGTTGTACCCTCATGAGGAACTAGTGGCAGATGCATGGCAGATTTTTTTTTTTTTTTTTTTGGCCGTCAGCAATTCTGAAATATTTTTCTTATTACAGTGTTCTATTTTTCTCCCTCTTGAAAGTCAAACATAGTATGAACTTTCAGGACTTTTTCCTTTGTGGCATGCAGACATGTTGCACACTGTTGTAGAAAATTACCGATGTTCTTCATCTCACATTGCTGCAGTCCTTACACTTGGGTAGTCCGCTGTCCTCGGTCGGCCCAAATATCAAAGTATTAGGCTGACGTCGGTCAAGGCGCTTAAGACTGACATCAGGACGTCAGGGTACAAATGCGCATGACCGATGTCATATCCTCAGTCTTTTTTGCCGCATGGTCCGATGCAGAAGCAGCGTTGCAAGTGCCGTTCGGCGTTCTGAAATTTTTCGAATTCGGAGTTTCAGACCGAGTCAAAGTTGGCTAAGTACCCCGTTGGGGAATATTTTAGTTTTTCTTGCCTCAGTGGTTTACCGGATGTCAGAAAAAGTGAATAACTGTATTTCTTGTGGGAAGCAGATACCGCATAGAGATTATCATACTTTGTGTATTCCTTGTTTGGGGCCTGAGCACGACGTTGTTGGGTGTCGCTTTGTGCTAGGTTTCATAAGCGCACTATTAAGCGAAGGTTAGATTGTGCCAGGTTGGTATTCGGGAAGCGGTGCAATTACAATATGCCGTCGGATGCTCCGACGCCCGCTTCTTCGAAGAAGCGCAAAGACAAGGCAGCTAAACCCAGGCAAGAAGAGTCGTCCGTACCGGACGCCGGTTCTTTAGAGGCGTCAGTGGAACCGGTGGTTTCACCGGAGGCTTCTCTGGAGTCCCAGGGGGAGACTTTGTTATTGCAGGATGTGGCCTCTCAGGAGGCAGGTCAGGCTGAAGGGGCTTCTCAGGTTTCTGTACTCCCCTCCCTTCCTAGGGTAGTTAGGCCCTCTCCTTCTGTTTCCAAGGCTTCTCCCAGAGGCAGGCCAGGTTTAGCTTCTGTTGGTGTCACTCCTAGTTCTTCAGGATCTGTGCCCAAGAAGCACATGCTCAAAATGGCAGAAGATTTAATTACTTTGATTAGAGGTTCTTTGCCCCCTCCTGATAAGAGGCCTAGGGTGGAACCAGAGTTGGGGAGTTTTGAGCAGGTTTCGGATGTTTCAGAGTCTTCGGCTGAAGACTTGCAGGAGTATTCTCCTTATTCAGATTCTGATGTGGATGATTCTACTCCTTCAGCTTCTCCTCCGGAGGATTTTTCTTTTTCAGAGACTCTTCATTCCATGAGGGAACATTTTAAGTGGGAAGGTCAGGACTTCTCTGATTCCAGGAAAAGGCTTAGGGAATTTTTGCTTTTACCCCAGCATAGGCCTTTGGCTATACCATCTGTTCTGGATGTTGTGGAAGATGTGTTTGCAGAGGCTTCACTTAATCCTGATTCTTTGCCTCCTGCTCCTGTTAAACCGGACAGGTATTACAAGGTGCCTGAAGCTCATAAATATCTGTATAAGAGTCCTAGGGCGGACCCAGAAACAGTTAGTCAGGGACCTAAGGGTGTCAAGGCCTCTGTGGTAAAAAATCCGGTTCCTCCAGATAAAGAGGCCAGAGCTTTGGATAGATGGGGAAAGAAAGTCTATACTTCTTCCACCTTAGCTATGAGGGCTTTGAATTGCCAGTTTCACATGTTGAAATATCAAAACTATCTTCTTTCTCAATTGAAGTCTAAGGTAGATGCTCTGGCGGAAGGCATTGAGTGTAAAGAATTACAAGATTTGGTACATGTTTCTGAACAGGTGGGCAAGCATTCTTTACAATGTGGATTTGATGCTGTACAGGCCTCGTTTAGGGTGGCTGCCACTGGGTCAGTTCTTCGCAGGCACGCCTGGCTGAGGGATCAGAACTTATCTGACCATGTTAAGACAAGGATTTTAGATGCTCCTTTACAGTCTGATGTATTGTTTGGTTCACCTGTGGAGGCAGTTTTAAAGAAAATGGAAGACAAGGCTAAGTCTATGCAGACTGTTAAAGATTTTTTGCAAGTTCAGCCTCCGAAGATTAGTAGGAATTGGCCTGCTAAGGGGTGGACGATTCTTCTTATGATTCACAGTCTAGGGGAAGATCTAGACGTGGTAGGGGTAGAGCTCAGGGCTCTTTCAGACCTAGAACAGGGGGTTCACCTGCACAGTCTTCGGGTGAGGGCAGGGGCCAGTCCTTTCGTAAACAGGCCCAATGACCTACCTTTTCAGCTGCCAGAGCCTTCTTGTCTGGCAGCACCTTTGGGAGAAAGGTTGGCACTCTTCAAAGAAAATTGGAGTTTAATTACCCAGGACAGATGGGTATTGGATATTATACACCAAGGTTACAGGTTTTACTTCCATACCTTGCCTCCTTTCAAAGGCATGCCAGACGTTCCTCCTCAGCAAAGAATAGAGGCTCACAAACAAATTTCTCTGCTGCTGCAAATAGGGGCCATACAGCCGGTCCCTCTGCCAGAAGTAGGCCTAGGATTTTATTCTCGCCTGTTCCTAGTACCAAAGAAGGGGAACACGTGGAGACCAATTTTGGATTTATCTATCCTCAACACTTATCTGGACATTCCCAAGTTCAAAATGTTGACGTTACAACAGCTTTTACCTCTGCTGGGCAAAGATCACTGGATGGTGACTCTGGATCTCAAGGAAGCTTACCTTCATGTTCCTATCAGGCTAAGTTGCAGGAAGTATCTGCTTTCGAGCTGGGACTTCTCATTATCAGTTCTCTGCATTGCCCTTTGGCTTATCTACTGCCCAGAGTGTTCACAAAGGTTCTGGCTCCAGTGATAGCTTTCTTCAGGCTAAAAGGAATACAGATCTATCCTTATTTGGACGATTGCCTGATTCTGGCCAAAGGAAGGGACGAGCTTCTTCATCATTTGCAATATGTGATAGCAGTGCTAAGATGCCTGGGGTATTCTGTGAACGAAATAAAGTCCAGTCTAGTACCCTCTCAAGACATGTGCTTTCTGGGTGTGAGACTGAATACAGCATCCCAGATGGCCTTTTTGACTTGGACAAACAAAAGAATCTTTCCCTTTACTTCCATCAATTGTCTCATCAGTCCAGGCTGACTGCAAGGACAGTCCTTCAAGCCTTGGGGTTCATGGCATCTTGTATTCTGGTGCTTCCCAATGCCAAACTGCATATGAGGAAGCTACAATGGTATCTCAAAATGTATGGACACAGCACTGCCAAGATATGGACACTGTCATTCAGATAATACCTTGCATTCAAAAGGAATTTTTGTGGTGGGCTCAGGAATGTCACCTAAACAAGGGACTCTCTGTGACCCGGCCAGAGGCGAGTCAGATTCTAACGACAGATGCCTCAGACAAAGCTTGGGGAGCTCATCTAAATGGAAAGTGGATACAAGACACGTGGCCTGCCAGACTACAACATCTACATATCAACTTGAAGGAGATGTTAGCAGTCCAATTTGCATTAATAGCTTTCAAGGATTTACTTCTTCCAGGGCAGGTGTTGGTTCTAACAGACAACACAACTGTCATGTGGTACATCAACAAGCAAGGGGGAACACATTCTTATCCTCTCTGCAGACAAGCAATGATTTTGTGGGAGACTGCTCTCAGTTTACAGCTCAATCTTCAGGCAAGGTTTCTGCCGGGAGCACAGAACTCCTTAGCAGATGTGTTGAGCAGACGAATCATGGATCCCCACGAGTAGAAATTGGATCCTCATGTATTTCAGAAATTGACAGTGTCATGGGGAACTCCAGACATAGATCTGTTCGCTTCTCCACTAAACTACCAGCTGCCAAAGTTTTGCACAAAAAGGTTTCATCCCACAGCTTGGAAAGTGGATGCTCTTTCTTTCAATTGGAGCAATCTTCATGTGTATGCCTTTCCACCTCTGCCTCTCCTCCCAAAGGTACTCCTAAAGGTCAGACAGGACAAGCCAAAGATGATTCTAATAGCTCCAGATTGGCCTCGACAGCACTGGTACCCATTACTGAGAAGTCTGGTTCGGGAGCCTCCATGGCATTTGCCTTCGATTCCACACCTGCTGTCTCAAGAGAACAGTCATTTACTCAATGTCAAACTTCACTCTCTTCACCTAACAGCCTGGCATATTCTGTTTTAAACCCTGAGGGTCTCAGCTTCCAGCAAGTTTTGAATGTTATTTTGGAGGCCAGAAGGCCTAGTACAAGGAAAGTATACGCAGATAAATGGAAGAGATTTTTATTTTGGAGTGCAGCAAAGGAATTTGATGTTGCTAAGCCTAATTTAAGTGTGGCTCTTCAATATCTTGCTGAGTTACTGGACAAAGGTTTGTCCTTCTCTTCTATTAAGATTCATGCTGCAGCAATTTCTGCTCACTATGACTGTGATCCACCATTGTTTTCTCATCCTTTGTTTAAGCAATTCCTTAGAGGGGCAAAGAATATAAGACCCCACAGAGCTCCTACTCCTGCTTGGGATCTCAATTTTGTGTTGGAGAAACTCACTCTACAACCTTTGAGCCTGCAGCTACTGCCGAGTTGAAATATTTATTATGGAAGACTGCTTTTTGTTGGCCATTACCTCTGCAGAAGGGTTTCTGAATTACAGGCCCTTATGGCAGTTGAGCCTTTCTTAATTTTCCATAAGGATAGGGTATCTTTACGTACTAATCCTTCCTTTATGCCTAAGGTGGTTTCTAGTGTGGCTTTAAACCAAACTATTCATTTGCCTACTTTTTATGCAAACCCCCAAAATAAAGGGGAAAAGATTTTGCACACCTTGGATATACACAGGCAGTTGCGATATTATTTGAGCAGAACTAAAGGGTTCAGGCAGTCTCAGCAGTTGTTTGTTTCTTTTGCTTTGGGTTCTCAGGGCAAGCCTGTGTCAAAACAAACTATTTCTAAGTGGATTGGGTCTTGTATTGCCTTCTGTTATTCCCATCATGGTAAGGAGATTCCAGCTGGGATTAGGCCTCATTCCACTAGAGCTACTGCCACTTCTACAGCTTTTTTAAGGGGGGTGGCAACTAAAGATATTTTGGAGGCAGCTACTTGGAGTTCAGTGCATACTTTCTCTAAGCATTACCACCTTCCACTTTACTCTAAATCTAGGGCTGGGTTTGCCACTGCTATTTTACAGGGCATTTTGGCAGCTCCTACTACTTTATAGTTTTGCCATCCTCCCTTACCTCTGCTTTGGGATTCTACCCAAGTGTAAGGACTGCAGCAATGTGAGATGAAGAACATAGTACAGTTTTGTACCTACCATAAATGTAGATGTTCGAAGATCCACATTGCTGCAGTCCAATTTACCCTCCCTCCTTCCCCTCTGTTGTTAGAGGCGGTTGTGTGGTTTGGGTTGTAAATATTGTGCATATTGTATATATTGTTCATATGATTAGTGCAAGGGTGGTTGGTTGTGTTTTGCTGTCTTTTGGTTTAGACCTTTTCTGTTTAGGGTCTTCTGACATCTGGGGCAAGAAAAGACTGAGGATATGACGTCGGTCATGCGCATTTGTACCCTGACGTCCTGATGTCAGTCTTAAGCGCCTTGACCGACGTCAGCCTAATACTTTGATATTCGGGCCGACCGAGGACAGCGGACTACCCAAGTGTAAGGACTGCAGCAATGTGGATCTTCGAACATCTACATTTATGGTAGGTACAAAACTGTACTTTGTTTTGAGCATCAACTGCAGGTTTCATTGCAGGATCTGTATAAATATGGTAAGCCACTGCTAAGCAGATCAACCAGCAAAACAGGCTTCAGCCACTGGAACGCTATCTGATCCACTCTTTAACTCCTCTTGCAAGGAATTTTTTTCACCATGCCATGCAAGATTCAACTGTCTAATACAAACAGTGCATTTATAATTTCGGTTATTTAGAATTATACAATGACCCCCCATTAATATTCCAAAACGTGCACACTGATTGGCCAGCATGCCCATTGTAAATCTGACTTATACTAATGGAAAAAGGTCCGGTCGCCTGGACTTTTTCCATTAGTGTAAGTCTTGATTTTTTTTTTTTTGTTATTAACGGAGAATGGAAGAGCTCCATTGTAACATAGCAAGATATCTTAAAAAAAAGCAACAGAGATCTTCCTTTCTCCGTTGCTTTTTTTAAAGATATCTCGCTATGTTAAACTCGGTTAACATAGCAGGACAGCTTTAAAAAAAGAAACGGAGCTCTTCCTTTCTCCGTTACTTTTTTTAAAGATATCTCGCTATGTTAAACTCATTTAACATAGAGAGACAGCTTTAAAAAAGCAACGGAGATCTTCCTTTCCCCATTGCTTCCTCTACATACAGCTCTGGTGTACTGCATAAGCATACACATGCACAGTACATTAGAACTGCACTGGTGACCAAACCACTCCAACTGTGGGTAAATCCAGCATTACCCACACCCAGGCGTGGGTTATTGCTTAATTAAATGTTACATTTCTTATTCTTATAGTCACACAAAAACAACTTTCTGACCCTTCAATTTCACATGATGACTAAATAAAAAAGCTCCAAAAAAACGAAACAAACTAGATATCAAACCAAAGCGAAAAGCCACCAACTGGGTACGATGTAAATTTATTATACAAATAAAATGAACTTCAGTTTTAACATTCAGCGAACAAAATAATAAATGTGAGCGCTTTCGTTTAATCAATATTAAACTTCATCAGACAATACGTTTAAAATCAAAACATCACTTCCTTTTATAACTTCCTGTAAAATTCAAAAAAGCCCGCCAAAAGGCTCTCTGAATTCGCGCATGCCTTATTTAATTATCTTAACATTATAACCCCCAGAATTCCTGTATTTTTCGAAAATCCAGAAATTCATAAAAATGCAAGAGATCCACCCATGCGACCATTAGTAGACGGAAGAGATTCTATTACGTCAGCTTGTGCTAAATATGTCGATTATGAGTTAAAAAAGATTATAAAAATAGAAAAATACATATGTAAAGTCTCATGGACATTTTTAGAACATATGAATCAGATAAAATTTAATAAAAGTTATATATTTGTAACTATAGACGTATGTGATTTATATACAGTTATACCACAAACAATAGGACTAGAATGGGCTAATGAATTATTGGTGGAATATGGCATTAATCAAGAATTAATTAATCTTATAAAAGATCTTTTGGAAATTGTATTAAATAATATTTTTTTAATGTTTGATAAAAAATATTTTGTACAGAAGAAAGGTATTGCAATGGGCTCCCCGTGTGGAGGTACATATGCAAACCTTGTTATGGTATTTTGGGAGAAAAAATATATTTTTAATAGTCAATATTTTTCATTTATTAAATCCTATCATCATTTCCAAGATGATATATGTCTTATTTGGAATGGTAATTTAGAAATTTTAAATGAATTTTTAACATGTATTAATCAAACTACAGAGTTTTTTAAATTTACATGGAATATTAATGAACATAGTATTAACTATTTAGATGTACATCTTATGAAAGATTTATTGAATGAAACATACACTGCAACAATCCACAGAAAGAAATCATATTCGAACAGCTTTCTTTACTATACTAGTTCCCATTCTGAACTTCAGAAAAAATCTGTAATAAAAGGACAACTAGTGAGAACTGCTCGAATGATTACTAATTTTCATCAATTTGAAATAGAATGTGATTTTTTGAGAAAGATGTTTATTAATAAATGTTATCCACAAGCATCGATCGATTCATTAATATTAGAAGTAACTAATAAAAGGCTAAATGGTCATTTTAAACCCATTTTATATAAACAAGAATTAGGAGGGAATGTTAGTAGTAATATATCTAATGACCATGTTATAAATAGTGGACATGAGGCCGAAAAAGAAAATTTTGAAAAGGCTCTAATTATTTGATTTTAAACGTATTGTCTGATGAAGTTTAATATTGATTAAACAAAAGCGCTCACATTTATTATTTTGTTCGTTGAATGTTAAAACTGAAGTTCGGTTTATTTGTATAATAAATTTACATAGTACCCAGTTGGTGGCTTTTCGCTTTTGTTAAATAATAAAGCTGTTTCGTCAACAACTGCTTAATGTTGCTGTCTTTCTGGTTCAGTGCTTCAAATGGCTGCTACTGGCCCTAGTTGACAATTCACAATTCATTAATATTCTGATCGTTTCCTTCTCTGTTTCATTGTCAGTTCCTGATCACAGCTTTTCTTAGCCACAAATTACCTTTTTTGAGAAATTGCTTTATTTTTTTTAATCCAGTTTGAGGTTCATAGGTAGTTACTAAGCATGCAGACTAAGAGACCACATAGAAGCCTAGCCCCATTTCCTAGTTGCTCCAGATGACTTTCAGATTAGGTGATAGAGGCTGAGGAAATAGAACACTAAACTTCATGAAGGTGCTTGTTATTAGCTCATAGACTTTGTCCTCTGCTCTGCCAGCCCAGAGCAGTTTGAGGCAGTCTGTTTTTGCATGCAGCATGCTGTTTGTAATAACTACAGAAAATATGTGTATCTTGTTGATACTAGAGACCATCAAAGTGATTAGTGATAATACATTTACACTTTACATAACTCTATAAAACAAATAATGGCAACAAAAACTGAAAGTAAGCGAAGGGTGAATAAAAATTTAAAAACTTGTGAACTGGGGATGATAATGACATAAAAATAAGACAAAGAACTTGTGATTACAGAGAATTAAACAGGTAGTGAACATAGCTATGTGGTGGGTTTTACACCATTATTAAAACATTTTGTACAGTGGCAGGGCTAGCCACCTGGTGGTGTAAACCTTGGCTCTAGATGATTGTCACTGTTAAAGTGACACCCCAAATCCATGTGCAAAAATGGGAAAAAGGGGTTGTGGATGGATGGATGGATTAAAACATTTTGTATTTATTTTTTGATAGTAAGCTAATAGTGGAAATCTCTGACCTCCAGTACCCAAATCAGCTATACAAAATTCAGTAAACAAATCAGTCTCCATTTTTATATTTTCTAAAGTGCATGTCCTGCTGAGGGTCACAGTGGTAATAACTAAGCAGGACAAACCAGACTTCCCAGCCTTAGCTGTTCCTGCAGGATCATTAGGTGTTCACAGACTTTCTGAAATAGGTAAGCTTCAGTGTATTTTGGCTCTGTCTTGGGGCTTCTCCCACATGGACTATGCCTGTTATGTCTCAAGCATGTGGATCGCAGAGTTCATCCTCATTATTTTCCAAACCATTTCAATTGATTCTTGTCAGTCCAGAGGAGTATTTCAAGATTCTCTCAGATTGTTGATTTCAACCATCTGTCACTGACAACTGATCCCAGAAACTATTCAGAGGAACTTCATTTTCATGGCTTGTGTCTGTGGTCTCTTTTCAGTCACTGCAGACTGAAAAACGAGAGCTTTGCCTTTTCACTTAATGATTACTTCAGCACTGCCTCTTGGTACAATGTCTACAGTACTACTGTTGCATGTGTGCTGATCCTGCCTACTTTCACTCATGAGAAGGACTATTAGGGGCTTAAACTCTTCTTTGTCATGGTGGAGGGGTTTCTTGCCCCTGAGTTATTAGCATTTGTTGTCTGGAGCTTTGTGCTACTGGTAGGGTCACACTTCACACAATTTATGTGGGAGGTGGAGGAGATGTACAATAAATAATCCCTAAAATGTGATCCTCATGATGGTGCATCCAAATCATAAGAGGTTTTTGCCCAGAACAAGGATACTCTGTCCCAACCTTAGAGTAAAGCCTTTAATTGCCATTTGCCACTGAGTACTTGGTGGCACAGTGACCCAAATAATTCTGACGGACAGTCTAAAAATGCTGCATGGGCCCATCGTGTGGGATAGTCATCCACTAGATAAAATGTGGGGTTCATGTGGAGTTTTTGTTTTCAAGATTTCAAGAGGGAGTAAGAAGTGGGACTAGATTCAGTACACAAACTTTAACAATTCTTCATTTTATGTGAAAAACAGCATTTTGAGAAGAGCTTGAGATTTTTTTTTAAATTAAGAGGACTGTGAGGGTTGAAATAAAGGATACTTAGAGTACCTACCAGTAATAATACTTTTAAAGGAGTAAATATTTGGTGTGCTTGTATTTCTCCTTCTGTTGCAAAGCAAGCAGTGTTTGGGAAAGAAGGTGTATGAATATTTGTTTGGGTCTGGGGGTACAGATCTCCTGCATAGAGTACTTAAAGAGACTTCACCCTCAAGTAAAAAAAGCTGTTATTCATTTGCCTTTTCAGTCTTTGCAGATTGACCAAATGGGTTTTGCTGGGTCAGGGACTTGTATGCTAAGTTAAACTGATTATTTCACATTGAAATGAGTATTGGTTTGTAGTGAAACTTGGAGCTGATTGTGGAAACTAAAATTGAATAATGCTTAAAAAAACGAATGCTTACAAATGAAATAATTCTTGTTTTATTTGGCTTAGATTTGCTTTTTGTCAGGCTAAATCACAATCTGAAAGGTACTGGGAGGCTTTTCTGCAACCCTTCTCCCTACATAACTGGATTTATTATTTCACTGGGGACACTAATAACTAATGGTGGTATACTGTAGATTAATTTGTTGTTCATGCATTACTGATTTTGTTTAGTGTAGGTCACTGTACCTGTAGGACTTCTTGGATAATTAAAGAACTCTGCAACCTTTAATTTGTCTGTTGTATTTATTTACAGAACCCTTGGTTTTACACTATCCCTTGCCAAAATGAAATGCTGGGCCCTTTCTCTGCCTTGCATCTTCTTCTGCAGAAATGAATGCAGACATTACTTCATGTATTCATAGAGAGAATGAAACATTTACTGAATTTCTAAAATGGGGCTCTATTTATAAACAGCTAGAAACCACGATAGGCACAGCATATCTACTAAGAAGAAAACTGAGAGTGTATGGTATTAGTAGCTTGTAATTTGAGGCTATTGCTGTTTATGTCTAATGTTTTTATGACTTTTGTTTATTTGTGATTCACTTCCCCGCTCAGTATGGATTGAAGGAAGTGAAATACTCTGGAGAAAACTACAAAGGGAAGATAAGAAACAAAAAGAAGGGTAGGCATGGTTGAAAGTGATATTTTGTGTAATAGAAGTTAGTGAAATATTATCTTTAAAATTAATGGGATATCCATGTCTTTTCTTATTTACTTTTTATTTTATTTATTTTGATAGGTGGAATGAGCAATGGGGCTTCATTTTCAGCCACAGCTATGTAATTACACTAAAATTTGGGTTACACAAAATTGTACAGTATTTCAATACATTTTAACAGAGCATTTAAAGAGTTCACTACCACATGGGAAAACAATCAGGTGCACAATTTCTCTGTAATAATGCTATATAAAAGAAGTAATGGTAAATAGGAGTAGCTTATGCTGTCAATTTAGTTATTTAAGGAAGAGGTTGAGGTAGAAGGCTTTGCATATTACCATCAATGTCATTCTTTGTATGTCTAGGTTAAAGTTGTCAGTCAGCCAGGTTGATTTGTAAGTTCAAAGAGTTTGTTTATGGCTTTTAGCTGAAGGTGGAACAGGTTGTATAGGATAGAAAGTATATCCTTGAAAACATTCACAAGTAGACTTTGTAGGGGGCAGCAGTGTGAGGCAGGATTTAAGGTTATTTGGAGGTTTAAGGTAAGACTGTAAGGTAGAGACCTCCAAAGTGTGGGCCCAGCTACAGAGAAACCAGGTAAGGTGGAGCAAAACTGGTGATGGGGCATCATGGGTTAAATGGTCCAGTGATGAGGTATGATGGGTCCTTGAGTGTTTTTTTTTTTTAGCTAGAATAAGACAAAGGGTGAGTTATACATTTACATCATGGGTTACAAATGTATAGTAAAACTGGAGGAATGTTAGCCTTAACAATGGTTTAACTTTAACTTTTGTGTGAAGAAGATGTGTTTGCTGCTAATTATCCATTCATCTTCTTCTGGAGATAGATTTAGGAGTTTTTGATGCTGTGTTACAGACGTTGGACAGTGGAGATTTGAGAACAGAAAGGTTGAATCAAGCAACAGTTTTTTTTTAATTTATTTATTCCTTCAGTAGTTGGTATTTAAAGTAGTTTCGGATTTTCATTTGACCATAGAATTTGCAAGCTGTCCTGGCTGTTTCTACTTTGATTTTTTTTTTAAAGAATAACTTTCTACTTTATTCTCTATATAAGAGGAAAGTTGAAGTTTTTGGTTTTAGTTACTGTAGTCTTGGTTTAAGTGATTGCTAAAGTGGTTGATATATTACTTGCCAACAGGAGGAAAAGTAGTGCACCTTTCATGGAGACTACTCCAGCATGGAAGAGCATGGAGAATGAGGTATGTGCTACAGAGAACTGTTACAACAACCTATTCTGAAAAGCAAACCGAGAATAAACATGATAGGGATCTCTGGCAGTAGGGTTTGGTCCCTTATGCATGGAAATAATAATGGAGGAATTCCACAGGTCAGATAGTGATCATGTGGTAGATGAGAGGCTGATACAATGAATACATAAGGAAATTAAGGAGTTACATGCATACATGCATGCATTCAAGGTACTTCAAAGTGTGTTCGACCACGTTTATTTCGTATGAGTCATTTATCTGTGGTGGCTGCAGGAATAGGTGAGCATTTGAAGGGATTGCTAGGATTGGCTGTACTGGATGTGTGTGAGTGAGGTGAGTTAGGAAAGGCTTGGTTTTGTCTGAACTTTGATGCATTCATTAATGAAATAAGTTGCAGAGTCTATGGTGTATGTGACTGGGCAGCTGAAGAACTCTTTGAAGTGGGGGAAGGGCTTAAGCAGATTGATTGCTGTAGGTTGACAGGTTGTTAGTCAATTAATCAGGTAGATCATCTGAAGTCTAGTTATTGTGATTCCTACTTCTTGCTACCCTTTCTCCTAAGAGTTTGTGTAGAAAACCACAGATGTGTTTGCTGCTATTCATCAGTTCATCCAGGCTCTGTTTAAACAGAGTGAGACAACTACTTTGTCTTATATAGAGTCTGTTCTAGAAGAGAGGAATTCTTTGCATGAAGAGTCTGCCATGCCAGCAGGTAAAGTTTATGTTACAATAAAGGTTAGAATATGGGTGTTCATGGTGTTCCCGGTTTTCATAATTTGAAGAAAGTCACTCATGACTGGGTCATTTGCGGCCTTCTAGGTCAGGCAGAGATCACAGCTAAGGAGTATTCATTAGCCAGAGAATAGAGATAGAGCTTTAAGTAGTTCGGCATAAGTAAAAGCACTCAGACCCTTGATTTTCTTTGTGAGGAAACATTGAGAACCTTCAAGCTGGATCATGTGTCCAAACAGGCACATGTCAAAGGAGGCATAAAGCCTGATATGAGAGGGTTAGAGATGCATAAAAACATCGTGGGACTTGGAGGAAATACCAGCAGTAACCTGCTGGGCTATATAGAAGGATTTACTAACAACCATGGATACATGGCGGTCCAAGGGGAGCCCATTGTCAACACATGTGCCCAGGGTGATGCCATTAATGAAGTATGAACACGGGTGTTTCCATTCTCCAAATCATGTAAATACCAGACATTTCAGAATTTTTCTTGAGCCAGTTGTCATTGCACCATTTGTTTTGTGTGCTGGTTCCTCTTGTAGAATTTGGCAGTCCCCAGGGGAGTTAGTAATAATACCGAGTTTACAGTCACTGGCAAACATAGCCAGCAAAATGTACTTGATGTCAGCTTTGACATTGGAGAAATATATTTTAAGTAGGAGCATCCCCAGGGCACCACTTGTAAAGAGTCTTTTTAGGAAGGTATGCCCCAGTCTTGACTTGCTGGGTTCTGTCTGTGAGCCAGTTTGCTATGCATTGGGTAAGATAAAGGTTTACATTTAGTTTGATAAATCTATCTATGATGCCTAAGTAAGGAATGGCATCAAAGGCTTTGGGTAGGTTGAATAAAGATGAATATACCAACATGCCCTTGTCCGAGGTCTCAATCACTTTTTCAAAGAAGTCAGCTATGTTTAGTAGACAGGCTCTGCTGTTCACAAATCCAAACTCTTTTGAATCTAGTGAGGTTAGGATGCCGGTGTCCCTTGTTTATTATGTCCATAGTGATACATTCCTTCGTCTAAGGCTTATGAGGGTATGGGTCTGTAGTTACCAGATTCAGTAGAGGGGGCTTCCCCGTGTAATGGAATGACCACCACAGTTCACCAAGTTTCAGGCATAAAAACAGATGAGAGTCTGAGGTTGAGCAGGTTGTGGAGTGGTTTAATAAGACAGCACATAATACTGGCAAGGAAGTACCCAGATTTATTGTCAGGCCCCATTAAGCTAGTGGCTTTCACCAAGGATGACTGCAGGGGGGCTGACATGGGGGTCAAGTAAGTAGAAGCTAGATGGAGATAAGGGAGCGAAGTTGCTAATAGGTTAGCTATGTCTTCAGGTACAGAAAGAGTGGAGCATTATGTATCAACTCAGAGCAGTGCTGGTATTGTTTCTAAGGTTCCTAATAGAGTTGAAGAAGGACTTGTGATTGTCTTTGACAGAGGGTAAACTTTTAAATGAATACTTTCCTTGGAAGAGTTGATTTTGGTTCTGTTTTACTTTTAGACCTTCGTTTTGAGGTGTGGGGGTTCTCCTTTTGTTACTGAAGGAGAATAATGTTTTTACTCTTGCTAAGCTTGTTTATACTAGGGTTCCACCAAAAGGGTTATACAATGAGACCAAAGTCTCAGTGCAGATACTGAGGTAAAAATAGAGCCCCTCTATGAAAGCAGGAGTGTTTGTTGTTGGAGCCTCAAGGGGAGGGGCATCATAAAACTGTCAGGTCATTATATAGTAGGAGTAAGTTTGCCTTTCAGAAATTTCTCAAGGTGGTTGTGTTTGTGAGTATATTGGACTATGTTTTAGTAATGAGATGTACTGCTTCATTATCGGACCTAAGCAGAGAGGGTTAATTTGTATTTGCAAAGCATATTGTACTACATTTTATAATGATCGGGTCCAGCATATTTGATATTGCCACAGGTGAGCATACCTTCTGTTTTAGTGAATTTTCATTAATGACGTCTGGGAAGAGTTGAATAAATTTATTTGTAATAGTGTACATATGCCAGATAATAGATAGATAATTGAATTCCCCAAGTGTAACAGTGTTTTGTTTGATAGTAAGGGACTCTGAGCTTATTTAGATATACCTAATGGGATGTGGATGCATAGAAAGGGTTCTGTAGCTGTCCAGGAAGTGATAAGGCTCTTATTTATAGTTATTAGGATGGAAAGGAGTTTGTGGTCATTATTTAGCTGTATAAGTCTAGAGGTGATTGAGTTGTGGAGATATATTAAGCATAATACCACTGGATAAAGGGTACCTTCAGTAGATGATATGAACATGTGATATACATTGAACCTTAGTAGGGAAAATGTGTTATCACTGCATTGGAAGTCTGTTCCGGTAATCACACAGCTGTCTATTAATTCTAAGGAGAAGTTTCTTATTTAGGATTTTAACTTTGTTAGCAGCAACATATTTTTGTTTAATGGCTAGGTTGGTGAACAAAACAGGCTAATGCTTTTCCCAGGGAAAGAAATGACTTGGCCTACATATGGAAATTTGCCCTTTTCCCCACTGTAGTGCAATCTTGAAGTTGGTATATATAAATGGGGGGGGGGGTGCAACCCCCACTTGGTTTGTCATTTCCTTCACTGGGAAAAACTTCTGTTGATGTGAACGTTCAATGAACAGCCATTCAGTGATTTTACTTCAATAAACAGCCATTCGCTGTAATTAGACTTCAACTAACTGATATAGACCCGGCCTGGCCAAGTCCATGCACCATGAAAGGTGAGCCACTCAGTTGGAAGGTTGCTTATGCTTCATAGCTTGAATGTACTTACCGAGAGATGTGATTGCGGTACTCCCAAGGCTGCTGAGAACAAGGGTCACGGCTTTCTCCCTCATATGCAGCATGACACTACGCAATTGCCCTCTGTTTCATCACCAACCTTGGACTAAGGACAGCTTGAGCCTGGGAGAAGCTAATGTGGGTTTGTTAGGCCCAGTGAATGAGAGGAGCTGAGGGCAGCTGCAGGGGGGAGGGAAAACAAACTATAGAACTCCATTGTTGCCCTTGCTTCTAATGACTATTTTGAAAGAGAAAAGAGCATAGGAATAGAAATAACTTGGAGCTATCATCATAACATACAAGAGCTTATTTCTTTGTCTACTTCTGCCAGCTGTACTGGGTATCACTGTGTCAAATGACAGCCAACCAGAGTGTGTGTGTGTGTGTGTGTGTGTGTGTGTGTGTGTGTGTGTGTGTGTGTGTGTGTGTGTGTGTGTGTGTGTGTTGTGATTGTGTGTGTGTGCGTGTTTATCAGTCCTTTATCTGACCCTAATTAAGTCTAATGTTGAGCAGGGTTGTATTGTTACTGTAGTACTAATGTAGAATAAACACACTTTGTAGTAGCAACAAGTCACAGCTACAGCAGCAAAATTTATTGCATCTGTGTCTCTACAATGAGTTGGTGACTGCACTCATCATTAATAACTTTTGAAGTTTTCACATGTAGATTTGTTGTTTACAGAATATTTACACTTGTTTCTTTACCTAATAAACAGAATTTGCTGTGCCAACCCACTCCACTTGTGTGAGTGTGAGTAGACATATTGAAGATTTAGTTCATAAATATCATTTATTGTGCAAACAAAACATACAGCTTTGCTGATGCAAAGAGAGAAGTACTTGTCTAAGTCAGTAAAACTGAGAACCGATGAAGTAACTGATGAAACAGCCCCTTAAAAATGTTCATTTATTTTCTAGGTATACCACAGATGCCAGCTTACCCCGCCCTGCCTTCCTTATTGTTGTTTAAATTAATGATACTTTTGCTCTGCTGTAACTAGAACGTTAAGATCTATTAAAGTGTCTGCCTATTTAATCACTGGGTGTCAACCATGTGCATCATGTAAATGACTGTAATATTGTCTGAGAAAATGAGCTAGTGACAGCTAAGTACAGTGAACCTTACCTGTTGATCAGGTCTGTATGAAGAACAGGTGGCTAAGCTAAAAATATCACCATTACAAATCATGACATCAGAATTAGTCAGTGTTTTTTTGTTTTGATTCATATGCATTTCATTGTGATGTACAATAATTCAAGCATATGTAAAAGAGGACAGAAAGTGTCTGCCTTTGTCATTAAATACTATTAGAGAATGGGTGGCCTGTAGACCTCACCCTGATTAGAGAATCAGCATTCTCCAGCAGGGTGTTAATCTGCAGGTAATGCCAACTGCAAAATAAGTCCAATGCTTCACGGCAGCGTATTAAGCTGCCGTGGAGCTCGGATGAAAAACCTATTGGCCGTTGTTATTTTATGCTTCCTAAGCAGTGCTTTTACTGTTTAGCGAGTGTAAAATAAGAAAGAAAAAAAAAATTAATATAAATTGTGTGTGAGAGTGTATGCGTGTATGAGAGAAAGAAAGATTGATCAAGCTAAACAGAATAATGTGTGTGTGTGTGTGTGTGTTTGCATGTTTATGTTTCTGTCTGTGTGTGTGAGGGAATACGTGCATGAAAGCAGTAGAGACTGTGTGTGTGTGTGTGTGTGTTTGAGAGAGAGAGATGGAGAGAGAGAGAGAGAGAGAGAGATAGTGAAGAGTGAGAGCGATCGAGTGATCCCCTGGTAGGAGCAGCAGTTAAGAGGTTGCATACCTATCGACCTGTTAGACATACCCCTCAACCACTTAGCACAAGAAATCTGGACAAAGCCTGACATAATGGGGGTACAAATGCACAGAACTAGTGCCACATTTTAAATACTACTCTTATAAACTTAGAAAGTTGCTAAAATAACAGGATTTGTATTAGCATGCATTTTTGAAGGATATGAAGTCTGAAACTCAAATGCATGTCACTATTTAGTGACTTTAATCTTTAGATCATACCAGTGATTTATCAAAAAAAAAAACATTTTTTTCTGAGGAACAGATCAAAAATATGAGGCATAGATCTGGACATTCTGCAAAAATGTGTACAGTTGAGAGGTATGTTCTTAGATCAAGGTATCTGGATAAGCCTAAAATAAACAGGGGCAAATGCTCAAAATAGGAAATATTTTAAATTATTTGTGTTAGTATGCATTTTCTGAAGCAGAGGCATGTGTATATGTGAGAGAGAGCGAGCGAGATTGACCACTGGCAACAGTCAAGATGTTTGCATACCTCTGGACCTTTCAGCTGAAGAAATCTGGATAAAGCCTAAAATAAAGGGGGAACAAAGACTCAAAAATAGGACAGATTTTAATTATTGCTCTTATAAAATTACAAACTTGCTTAAATAAAAAGATTTGTGTTAGCATGAATTTTCTGAAGTCAATAAAAGTGTGAAGCTCAAATGTCTGTCATTATTTAGTAACTTCTATATCCAATGACTGGCAACAAACTAAACACTTTAGGAGTAAGGGAACAAAATATTAAGTAAATATCCGGATTTTTTTTTAAAGTGTTATATTTTGGATGTAAAATGCTTCCTCCAACACCATTAACATATACTACAGCAAGTTTGAAACCTTAGGCAGAAGAACTATTTCACATCAAAAATATATATAAAAAAAATAATATAGTAATAAAAAATAAATAAGTAAAACACAACAATTTTTGAGGTTGATGGTAATGGTTAAGGTGTTTACCTTACAGACACAATGTGCAGGGTTTGATTCTTACATGAGGTAACTGGCTAGGCTTAAAAAATTACCCACAAGGGCAGTTAGCCTAGAACTAAGCTATGATCCCAATCTGTGAACCTACAGACAGCCTGTCCTCTAAGTGCAATAATGCCCTCCAGGCCCTTTGGCTTACAACATCGGGCCTCAGAACACCTCTAGGTGGGCATCATTTACACAATAACACACACTCTGTTGGGCATTATTACTTGCATAGAGTTTTATTGATATGTTATTGGCTATGTCAAAATGGAAGGAGTGAACGTCTCTGTAGGTTATATTCCACATGGAGTCACACCATCTGCTTGATAGGAATGAGAAGCTTGTTTTTGTTTACTGGCTGTGATTTCCTGTGCATCTCACATAATGTTGAATAATATATACAAATACCCATCAGGAGCCTGCTTTAGTCTTCACTATTTGTCTTCTCTAAAGTAATCCGAGATGGTCAACTCCAGGTTTTCATTTGCTTTCCACTTTTTTAGTACCGTACTCCACATTGCCTGATGTTTATCAGAAGAATCATTGCTACTGAAGAAATCCTTATAATGGGAGTTAGTCATGGTTGGGTCCCTTTCCTTTCCTTTTAAACTGACATCCATTGGTGTCAGATGCCCCAATAGCAGAGCTAGTTTCATCATTATGATGATGATGACATCCCTGCATCATTTAGTTGAAAAGCGAGAGCAGCCTGTAAAATCTTCTGTTCTTTCTGGAGTAAGACGCCACCAGCTAGTGCATCTAGCACTCCTTTGGAAGAGTGCTTAAGCAGTTTATCTTTCCCCAAAGAGACTGGAGAGCAAGGGAGCGACCAGCCCCAGACTGACTGTGATCTCTGTGTGCTCTTAAGGGAAATTGCACTTTACTGTGTGTATTTGTTATCCTTTCCTCCTATATGAGATGCCCCTCACTGGTGTTAGTGGTGAGGATTGAGACTCCTTGATTGCTGGGCCAGGGCACAGGCGTCGCATATTAATTGTTTGGCAGTGGTGGGATATCCACACCACATATTAATTGGTTGGCATATACTAATTGGCTTGTAGTGGTGTGGGTAGAGTGAATTCTTGTAGCTGATGTACAGTGAGCTCTGAAGGTGTTTTGTACTCTAAATCAGCCACACAGTGAATACTCAGAGTTCAGATCACAATTGTTTTATTTCCTTTGTTAGCTTAGTTAGTCAGGGTGAGCAGACAGGATGTCAGCAGAGGAGTATGGAAAGCTGACAAGGAGCCAGCTGGCGGAGATGTGCCAGGCTAGAAGACTGATGCATGGAAACCTGACTAAGGCAGACATGATTGCAGCCTTGGTTACAGCTGCATCAGAAAACAACAACCAGGAGGACAATCAGACTGGCATTGGAGCTATAAAACCCTCGGAGAATAGACAGCTCAACCTTTCTGCAGAGGACTTAAAAATCCATCTGGAGCTAAAGAGACTTGAGTTGGAGGCCAGGCGTGTGGAAATAAAAGTAACTGAGAGATTGAGGCATCTAAAGAGTGAGGACAATGAGAAACTGCAACATTTGCAGGCTGAGGAGAATGAGAAACTCCTACGCCTGGAAGCTGAGGGAAAGGAGTGGCAGAGGCAGCATGAGAAGGAGATGCTGACTCTTCGCCAGAGTCATGGAGGTAATAGGGAAGGGAGTAACTGGACCCTTGAAGCACAAAAGGCCAGTACATTTCTTCTGCAGTTTAAAGAGGGAGATCATTTTGATAGTTTCATTCATATGTTTGAGAGGGTATGCAAACAGTATGGTGTTGACCAAAGGCTCTGGGTATGGTTCCTAACTCCCTTACTCCATGGTAAAGCTGTAACTGTTTTGTCAAAAATGTCTGATGTTGCATGTTTTGATTATACTTCTGTTAAAAATCACTTGTTAGAATTGTTTAAGCTAACACCTGAAACATATAGGAAAAAGTTTCATGAGCATAGATGCAAGGCAGATGAAAGTGTGTGTGAATATGTTGCTGAACTGGGCACTTATTTCCATAGGTGGGTGAGTGGATGTCAGGTCACCACTTCTGAAGGTTTGGCAGACCATTTGGTGAGGGAACAAGTCCTTAGCACTTTGCCTGAGGACATGAGGATCTGGTTAGCTGATAGACAGTGTGCTACTTCAGATGAGTTGGGGAAGAAGGGAGACCTATACCTGGCCAGCAGAATAGCCCTGCACAGGAAAGGGAGCCCCAGTACTGCTCATGGGTCTAAAGGAACCCATGGTGGGCAGCACAGACTGCCCCAACAGAATCTGCCAGTAGCAGGGGACGCCACTAGTCCAGGTGCACGTCCACGAGCTAGGGTTAAATGTTTTGAATGCAACCAGTGGGGCCATGTGTAATACAGGTGTCCACAGAGGCAAGGTGGGGAACAAAAGGTGAGGAGCCAGTAAGTGGGAAAGACAAAATGCCAATAGTAGGTTGTCTTCGGACAACAAGGTTACCAAACTCCCACCAGTGGTTATATCCTATTGTATTGAGTGTCAAAGAGGCCATTGCCAAGAGAGATACAGTCACTGATATAACCATTGTAAAGCCTGCAATGTGTACAGAGGAACATTACTTGCTTGGGAAGTCAACTCCAGTCAGGGATTTAGGAGGGATCCCATTCCAAATACCTTTGGCTAGGGTTCACCTTGACCGGGAGGGAGAAAAAGGAAGCCAGCAAGTAGGTGTGTTTGAGGATATACCTGCAGATGTCCTGATAGGGTATGATTTTGATAGTGCAGTACCCTGTGCTTGTGCAGTTACACACAGTCAGGCTTGGAGACAAGCAGGTAAGTCTGGTAGCCTGGGGAGATCCAGACAGACTGCATACTTGCAGCCAGGACTGGTGAGGTGGTTACTTCAGAGAGGGAGCTACCCTGTAGCAGTGAGACTGAAGGTGAGCCACAGCTGTTTGGGGGTACTGATGGTCCCTTGGACAGAATTACTGTAAAGGTAGAGGTGAGTAGGAGTACCCAGGCTGACAGTGAGGCACCACTGTCAGAGGATGCCAGACATCCTGTGGAAGGGGTCCTGGGAAGGGTTACAAGGAGAGAGTTGAGACAGGCTCAGCTCTCAGACCCTACATTGCATGGCATGAGGCAGGTAGCTAGGGAGGCTCCTGATTCTCAAGGAAAGGGTGAATCTGTATTCTGGGACAAAGGGTTACTATACAGAGAGTGGACCACTGAGGGAGGGCTAGAAGGTGAGAGAGTACAGCAGTTGGTAGTGTCTAGAGCCTACCATCTGGTGCTTCTAGCCATAGCCCATGATATTCCCTTTGCAGGTCATATGGCCATAAAACGTACAAAGAGGCATATTATGCAGAACTTCTATTGGCCTGGAATTTCCAGAGATGTAATGGTACTGCATGACCTGTGAGCAGTGACAAAAGATAGGCAAGGGGCAGGAGACAAGGTGAGAGCTCCATTGATGCCTTTGCCTGTGATTGAGGAGCCATTTCAGAGGGTTGCTATGGATATTGTGGGTCCTCTGAGTACCCCAAGTTCCACAGGGAAAAAGTATATCCTAGTGCTAGTGGATTATGCTACACGATACCCTGAGGCAGTGGCTTTGTCCTCCATTGAGGCAGAGAAGGTGGCAAATGCTTTATTAGAGATGTTCAGCAAGGTAGTTTTCCCAAAAGAAATACTGACTGACAGAGGTGCCAATTTCATGTCAGACCTGCTAACTTGTCTTGGAAGTTCTGTGTGGTGAAGCACATGAAGACCAGCTCCTACCATCCCCAGACTAATGGTCTTGTTGAGAAGTTAAACTCTACAATCAAATCCATGCTATGGGCATTTGCAGATCAGTTTAAGAGGGAGTCGGACAAATATTTGCCCCATCTGTTGTTTGCTTAGAGAGAGGTTCCCCAGGAATCCACAGGTTTTTCACCCTTTGAGTTGCTGTATGGGCATAAGGTGAGGGGACCTCTAGATTTATTCGAGATGAGTGGGAAGGTGACTGCGAGTCCCACAAGGAGTCTGTTGTGGCATATGTCCTAAATCTTAGGACAAAGCTCAGGGAACTCATGGGCTTGGCCCAGGAGAACCTGGCAGAAGCCCAACAACATAAAATGGTGTGGTATGACAGGAATGCTTGAGCTAGAGAGTATGCTGTGGGGCAGCAGGTAATGGTTCTCATTCCTGTCAGACACAACAAGCTGCAAGCAGCTTGGGAGGGACCCTACAAGATGGTAAGAAAGGTAAGTGATGTTAATTACATGGTGGAACTGCTAGGCAAAAGGCAGGGGCACAAAGTGTACCATGTTAACATGCTGAAACCCTACCATGATAGGGAGGCCCTTGTGCTGAGCATTTGCAGTGGATTGCAGGAGGAGTCTGAAGGAGATTTGGGGACTGATCTCCTCAGTGAGGCTCGGGCTGACACCTCAGTGGAAGGGGTATCAATGTCACAGCAGCTATCTCCTACCCAGGTTCGAGAAGTCCGAGCAGTGTTGCAAAGATTTGGGGACATGTTCACTGGGAAACTAGGGTGCACCCACCTAGGGCAGCACCAGGTGGATACAGGACCCCAAAGGCCTATTAGGCAGGCCCCTTATAAAGTGCCTGAGAGAGTCAAACAGCCTCTGAGAGAGGAGGTACAGAAGATGTTGGAGCTAGGGGTGATTCAAGAGTCCAACAGTCCCTGGGCCTCCCCAGTGGTGCTGGTGCCAAAGAAGGATGGCAGCACGAGGTTCTGTGTGGACTACAGGAAATTAAATAGTCACACAGATTCAGATGCTTACCCCCATGCCTAGGACAGATGAGGCCCTAGATCAGCTGGGTGGGGCTAAGTAATTTACGACCATTGATCTTACCAAGGGTTACTGGCAGGTGCCCTTGACTCCCAGTGCTAGAGAGAAGTCAGCCTTTGTGTCTTCTTTTAGCTTGTATGAGTTCACCAAGATGCCCTTTGGGATGAAGAATGCCACAGCAACTTTCCAGAGGCTGGTAGATCATATCCTAGCAGGAGCAGGAGGGTTTGCCCTTGCTTACCTAGATGATATTGTCATCTACAACCATTCCTGGCCAGAGTACCTTCAGCATGTCATGGAGGTGCTGGGCAGACTACAGAGGACAGGGTTAACCATTAAGCCAAGCAAATGTCAGGTGGGTATGGCAGATGTCTCCTACCTAGGACATAGAGTGTGGAGTGGTAAGATAAGGCCAGAACCTGCCAAAGTGGAAGACATTCAGGCATGGCCTGCACCTGTTACCAAAAAGCAGGTGAGGGAATTTTTAGGGACAGCAACGTACTACAGAAAGTTCGTCCACAGTTATAGTACCATAGCTGCTCCCCTCATGGACCTGACAAGGAAGAACAGGCCAGATAAGGTAGTGTGTACCCCAACATATGAGCAGGCATTCCAGAAGTTTAAAGAAGCTTTGGGAGGACCCCCTGTGTTAGCCAGTCCAGATTACAGCAAAGAATTTGTTGTGCAGGTGGATGCTTCGAACCTTGGGATGGGGTCTGTACTTAGCCAGATTTCTTCAGAGGGGGAAGAGCACCCAGTGGTTTATCTGAGTCATAGGCTCAAATCCAGGGAGGAATGCTATGCAGCTGTAGAAAGGGACTGTCTAGCCATAGTGTGGGCACTGCAGAAACATCAGCCTTATCTGTATGGAAAGAAATTCACTGTTATGGCAGATCACAACCCCCTAACATGGTTAAATAGAGCCAGCCAGCAAAATGCCAAGTTGCTAAGATGGAGCTTGGGGTTGCAAGCATATAATATGTCTGTCTGTCAAGACAGGGAACGGGGTAAGGTATACTCAGATAGACCTAACTCACTCAAGTAGTGTTTCTCAAGGGTCACTTAAAAAACTAGCTTGAGTTCTCTGGGGGGGGGGGGGGGTGAGATATGTAAGGATTGGGTGAAGATAGATGAAGGCTGCCAGCCTAGCCAGATAGAATTTTGGAGATAATTCTGTCATCTGTAAATATTAATGTAAATCACAGGCTGGTGTCTTAAATGGTAAAAATAGTGTTACATGTGGAACTGAAAAAATGTAACAACAGTGCACTCTACTGACCAAGTAAAGCATGTTGTGACCCTTTGATGTTAAAACTCGGAGTCAGTAAGTCTAGAGTGAGGCATCCTGCCTATTGTTTCAAGGCCAGAGTTAATGGCCAGAATTTACATGCATAAATGTCCTTTATTGCTCTGGTTTCTGCCCAGAGGTGAAGAATGTAAATGTAGTTTCTGTTAGCCTGGGAACCCAGGGAAGTGTGAAGAATGATGTAATGTGAACCAGGAATGTGATTTTAAAAACAGAGAGAATCAGAGAGCATTAAGCATTTTCATCTTGACCATCCAACTGATCAGCACTGTCTTGCTCTATATGTAAGTTTATCTTAGACTTGTGTTTTTTCTCTTAGAAATAGCTAGAAACTAGAAAGATTAGACTGTTTTTCTGTGATGTCAGAGCTGTACTACTGATTTTTTTTAAGTATTTCTCTGTGATCTCTAAACTCTTGACTAGCACTGTGCAGTAAAAAGTATTGTCTTGTACTTTGACTATTTGTTAGTAAATATTTTTAAACTCTTTCAACTATGGCTGTTTTTGTAGAGATACTTTAAGCTCTTTAGAGCACTTGCATGCCTTTGGTAAAATTGTACAAAATCACTCCAATAGCTTTAGCTGTGTGCTATACTATCAATTGGATAATAATGTTGCACAGTAATAATTGGATACCCTTTTAAGGACCTTTGAGTAGCTGAGAAATATTAGTGGGTGGTGGCAGCTGGTACTACCATATAGTCTGGGAAAAAGGGGCACAGCTGGAGAACCTGTGCCATCCTTCCCCAGTAGTGTCTGTGTCATTGTATAAACCCTTCTCAAAGTGTGTGTGTGTGTGTGTGTGTGTGTGTGTGTGTGTGTGTGTGTGTGTGTGTGTGTGTGTGTGTGTGTGGTGACACAAATCACTGGTTGGACAGAGAGGGTGCTGGAGGTTTTAGCTTTCCCACGAGGCTGAGATCTGGCCCCTATAGCTGTGCCAGTGGGGGGTCTTATTGGGGACCTGGAGAACAAGGGAGCGACCAGCCCCAGACGGACTGTGATCTATGTGTGCTCTTAAGAGAAATTGCACTTTACTGTGTGTATTTGTTATCCTTTCCTCCTATATGAGATGCCCCTCACTGGTGTTAGTGGTGAGAATTGGGGCTCCTTGATTGCTGGGCCAGGGCACGGGCATCACAAACCTGCTGTAATATAACCCTACTGATTCGGTTACTTTCTGTGCTAACCCTGGGTTGAAGTCACTGGCTGCTACTGGTCTGCTCAGATCAGATAACTGACCACTTGCATAATAATATTTTACATCCAGCACTATTGTTGGCAGTATAGTATATCAAATCCAGCAGCACCATTAAGCAAAAGCTTATGGCAGGCAGGCTACATGCAGCACAGTGAAACAACAATAGATCCTCTAGAACAACTTACTTTTTCTCCTCTGTTTGAAACAACTGTACTCCTCTTATGATTATTTTTATAATGTCTCACTGGAGTGGTAGCAACAAAACAGTAATTGGTCTGATTTAAACTTAACCTGTTGCCTGTTCCCTGTTCTCTAGTAGTATGTTGTCTGCATAAGTAATCTAAATCAGAAGTCAAATGCTTTGCAGTATAAAGCACTTGCATCTTGCTACTAGGGGTTGGGCTATCTTCACTCTGATGACAGTATTGTTGATGTGAATGCATTTTTTTCACACAGTCTTGTGAAGGCAAACATTATACTGTTATCCCCAAGACTAGTACATATTAAGTGTACAAATCATAATGGAAATACTTATTTCACTGGTTAATCTTTCCCCTTAGAGGTTCCTAAATTGCCCTAATTTATGGTAATGTGTAATGTAGAGGGTGCCTCTCCCTGAATATATGTATATGTGTGTAAACATATATTGTGTTGAAAGTGGACCTGTTTTAGACAAATGTGTATGCTACAATGAAACAGTGTCTTTCATAATGTTTACCAAAATAAATGATAGCTACCATATTTCTTCTTCACTAGATTATGAACCAGTTGTATTTGTTTTTATTTTCATTATTTAGCTAAACCCTAGTACATATACATTAAATTTGGAATTTTGCATCCTCCTCCTTTTGTTTAGAATATGCACATTTAAGTACATTCCATCTGGTGCACCATATTTGTCTAACACAATATTCTATATATACAATCTTCAGATTGATGCACATTTCTTATTTCCCCTCTGTCTTCCCTTATCTTTTTCCACTCATTGTTATATCATGTAGTCTTCTCTGTTATCCTGTAATATTTCCTTACAGGCATTAGACACTCATCTTTGTTCCATATTTTGTAACTCCTCCTTTTCCTTGAGCAGCTTGTATTCTTCTTTTCAGATCTTGTTAATGTTGTACAGCCTGGTGTTTCAATTCTTTGTCATTCGTTCTCATCTGCCTTTCTCGTTGGCTGTGGTGTTGACTTTACCCTCTCTCTCATTAGTTGCGTTAATTTCTGCCATATGATGCATTTTCTGTTTCATATCACCCCCATTCTCTAACTGCTTTTTGCCAAATGTCATGGACCCATCCACAGCGCACATTCCTACAACATGCACTGCTTCTTTTTCTCTGCATCTCCAGCAACACACTGTATCGTTTTTCTTTTTCTCTTTCTTTGTATCCACTGTAATGTAATTGAACCAAAGATACAGTATTCTAAGATGTATATCTCATATCCTAAGCAGATATTTGGTTTCCATGCCATTCTCCAAATCATTTTCCATTCCTTGTTTCTCCAGAAACGGCTTTCCCTGTCTGCCCAACTTTTCCTTAATGTTTTCTTCTCTTGTCATGTCACTGTAGATCAATGTGCTACATTGTTTCTTCTTCTTCCATCCTTCCCATTTTGTTAGCCATTTATCTTTAGTTCTAACTCCTTTGCTATTATTTCTACTTCCTTAGACTTCACATCCACTGTTGTTCATCTCAAGCATCTTCCTGTCTCTTCCTTTTTTACCTCTGCAGTGTGGCTCACTTGTGATTGTTACTTTCCCTCGGTCTCATCATATCGACATCCATTTTGTTGTTGCCACCCTGCCTTGGCTATACTGTGCTCCTCCTTGCCCCCCTCCCCTATCCTCATTTCTTTTCTATCCTGGATATTTCCTTTCCATCCCAGGTTTTTACTAGATTTTCTTTCATATTGCATTTCAGTCTAACTTATGTTGTACCCTTCACCATTATGTTCCCCCTGTTCCCTTTTGGGGCTTCTTTCTTCTTCCTTCTGTGTCTCTTCCTTTTCTTGCTTTGCCCTGGTTTCTCATTCTTGTCTACCTTCCACTTAAATATTAATGTATGTCATAGGCTTTGGTGTATACTTTGAAATCTGCTCCTCCCCGGCCACCTTTACTTATCAATATCCATAATGTCTTTTTGGAAGTCCTAGTGCTTTTGCTCCATCTTATGAATTTGTCACATTTGTTCTGCATCCTTTATATGCCCCCCATTCATCTGTAGCTAGCAGGTTAGCCATTGTAACTTCAGTCATCATCTTGATAGTAATTGTTCCTGATATGGTACTGGCTTTCAGCCTCCAGTCCTACTGCAGTCATGACATCTCCCTTCTGAGACATTTTACCCAGGGTTTAGTAACAGTAGGCTGTTGGTTTGTTTCTCCACTTTCACCCCACATACCTTTACCTGGACTGTGTTACTGAGGTTGTTCTCCAGGTCTGCTTCCCTCTTGTGTTCCTTGAACGTTTCCTACACTACATTCCTTACTATTTCAATTTCCTTTGCTGGTAGGATGCAATATTATGTGGGCAGTAGAAACCATAGTCCTTGCTCCCTCTTGTTCTCTTCCCTTCTGTTCTCTGCTAATGCTTCCTGGCCTCTGTTTTGATTATGTCGTACAGGCTATAATGAATAGCCTGCATGACAATGAACAACTCCTTCTGGTCACCTCTTGATCTGTACTATGCCAATTTCATTCCCATTCAACGGTATCTCTACTGTTGGTTTGTGGCGCATGCCTTTTTCCATTTTCTGAGACTCTCTTGCATCCTTATTTCTTTTAGGGAGCCTATCAGAAACCTCAGATGTTTACAACTGATCATATTCGTTATGCGGAATAATATAACCCTGTTTACCTTGAGACTTTTACTTCCAGTTCTGTGAATCTGCACTTTTCACCATTTGACCACTGACATCTTTTCTTTGATGAATTTCACTTGCCCTTCTTATATGAACATGGGTTGCAGCTTCTCTAATCTGCAATGTTTTGACCAACATTTTCTTGTCTGTGTTGATTAAAGATGCCTGTCAAAGTTGATTATTTACACTTTGTCTTTTGGTATTGCAACCTTACTTTTCCTTCCTTTGCTCACTTGGATAATCATCTGATCTTTCCTGCTAGGCTGTATATTCTGGCTGGTTATCTTATTTCCACATGGACCATTTTGTAGAATGCAGTCAGAAATCCACTGGTCCTCAATGCCTTTTCTCTCTTCTCGTCTTAATATCTGTACTTACCCTCTCTGTTTTTGGCTTGTCTAACTTCTTTTTAACTGCCTGCCTGAGGACTTACCTCTGCCATGATAATTCCCTTTGCTTCACTTCTCTCCTGACTATGCTGTATATTTCTGCAAAAATCGAATAATTTCCATTCTCATTTCTTCCTGCGACTTTATATTTACAAATATTTTCCTATCCATTGTTAACCACAGTGAGGATTTTTTCACAGTGTACATATAAGTATGCAACTGCGGTGGTGGTGCTGCGGTAGCGCTGTCGCCTCACAGTAAGATGTTGTCCTGTTCGATTCTCAGCTAGAGCATCTTCTATCTAGAGACATGCGTGAATGGGCGTACCTTTGTTGAAGGTTGTGCGTCAGGGCTGGCAACTCGGCATGTAAAAATCTATTGCCAATCATTAGCGGACCGGAGTTCCGCTGTGACGACCCCTAACCGGGAAAAGCCAAAAGACACAGCAGTACATATAAGTATGCAAGTATGATTGACTATGCTACCTTTTATTAAATACGAGTATTATATTCTAAGCTGCTATCATCATTGCATGCCTATTCAACTGTTCAACTCTTGTGGAAGTTGTATACATTCAGTTCTTTACCTTTTGTAAAACCATAGGATTTCTTCTTACAGAGCCTGGTAACTGGCTGAAAAGGATAAGTCTGACCAGCCCACTTACCCGTTTACTGAAAAATAATACTAAATAAGTAATTAAGTAAATAAATAAATGATGTGGCTTGCTGTTTCTGTGCTCTCCATTTTGGTAGGGCACTTCTCTATTGTTTCTTCCCGACTCACCAGTAATTCCTGTTTGCCTATTCTTTTTCTTTCTTTATCACCTCTACTCTTTCTAGATTCCCTTTCAGTTTAGCTCCTTCTTGGTCATGCTTCTTGTTTTACCCATGCTTGTCTGTCCTGCTGTGAGCTCCAACTGTGTCATAATAATGTCTTCCCTCTGTGTCCTTCTGTATTTGCTTGCCTCCTGCATTATTCATCACCTTATGGTTGCTTATATTCTATTCCACCAAACCTGCTCCACTCATTGCTTCCTGCTTGATTTTCCCTTGTGAGCCCATTGACATGCTTACATGCACATGTCCAGACGCAGTTCTCTTTTCTGTTTCCCCTCACTGCACCTTAGTCCTGTATTTTTCAGTCATCAGAAATCAGTCAAGTTGACGTCTTTGATTATCTTCCATCACAGAGAAAGTGAATTGCTTTGTCCCTTTATTTTTCTCTTTCCAGATATCAGTCCATCTCTTTCTGTCTTTTTTAATATGCTATGTTGATCCACCTTTTTCATCTACCCATGTTATCAATGTGATATTATAGTCTCCCCTGATCATTCTGTCATGACTCTTCCCCAACTCTTATGCATTCTGCAAAGAGTTTAGTGTCTCTCAGTAGTGGGATATATTTGTTGACAGTTTTCAAGCTTTTCCCTTTATTACTTCCCTATGTCTTTAATCTCTGTTACTCTTGTGAAGGAACAGCAAAGCACTGTCACAAAATGTGATGTAAATGCTGTTACACTTCACCAAATTTTAGGCAATCACGGCGCCGTGATACCCAGAAAAAAGGATGAAACGATACCAGCATCTTCACAAAAGTGATAAAAGAGGTGCACCTGCAGTTTGTTTCACTGATTAATCAACACAGTATGCAACTTGGCACCAAGGGCATAGATGGAACATACTCTTCTAACTTGGGTATGGGTCCTCAACCTCTTCACCCAAGTTAGACTGCACACTGTCACTTACAGAGCCACACCACTCTCTTTGTGAACAGCTTCCCAGCACTCTTCTATCTGCAATGACTGCCCTTCACACACACACACACACACACACACACACACACACACACACACACACACACACACACACACACACACACACACAATTTCCAAGTAAGGCTAGCAAAATTCTCTAATTTCACACAGCTTTCCTTCTGGTTCTGGTATTACTGCCACCATCCTGAAAGAAGTCAAGGACGTCCAGTTTAAGTCTTTATGAGTACATTCATCAGCTTGGTTTTAAGCTCTGTGTATAGCCAAATAATCCCGTTATGCTCTACTGATGAGGTCACAAAAAAGCCCAGAATATGGTATATCTGCAGCTAGTTGGGTTAGCATTATTGGCCTAAAAGTACTCATAAAAACTTAAAAAATAAAAAGTCATAAATATTCAGAAGCCATATATATCTGAAATACTAGTAAGTCTTTAAAGGGTCATTTGCATGTATTCCATTGGGAAAGGACATTTAAGGTATTAGACAGTGAAGACTCTAGCTTGGCTGAGTTTTTCTTGCAGTTTTTACTGCAGTTTTTACTGAATGGTTTGTCTGTTTAATCTTTTGAACATTTGCTTGGATGTTGTTTGGGATGTTTTCCATGGCATCTTTATATACGTAGGCATCAGCTGGGTTTTACACCCTGTGTTTCTAAAGTATAGCCAAACAATCCACTTATGCCAAGTGCCGACAAACTAAAAAAAGACCAAAAACACAGAAGAAGAGTGAATCTTGAAAATCACTCTTCACCTTAAAACTTCTTTTTGTGTGTGTGTGTGGGGGGGCAAGCCCCCCTGCAACCCCCCCATCTTTATATAAACCAACTATGAGATCGCCATACCTTGAAGAAAAGGGAATATTCCACGAAGTGGCATCTCAGACTTAGCATATGTAACTCCATTCTTTTGGCTGTTCATTCTCTGTGTTTTGCGACATGCAGTAGTGGATCCTGACATTTCAAATGAGTACCTCAATATTTCTGCTCAGCTGTGCTTATTTTTTATTGTTTCTTTGTTTGATTTACATATCCTTTTGGGCACATTATTATAAAGTTGTTGTCTAACAACCATGTGTAACTCAGGTAGCAACATGTACTACCAGTTGCAGAGAGAGCGAGAGAAAAAGTGTTGGCAGAGGCATAGCTGGTTCAACAAGGGCCCTGTGCCAGTTGCATAAACTAGTACCCCGCCCCTGCCACTCTTCAAGTGAAGAGAAAAAAAGCTCTACTCCATCTACTGGTACACCAGTCAGGCAGGGTAGTAAGGTGCACATCTCCTCACTCTTGCTCCAGCTCTTCTATAGAAGAGCAAAAAAAAAAAAAAAGTGCAAGATATGGTGACTGGTGCTGCTGAAGTGCAGGAGGCATCCAGACTACCAGGTATTGTTTCTGAGTCCCACACACCCCTCCTCAGGGGATCATTTAAGAACAAAAAACTAAAGTCTGCGATCAGGTACCTGTGACTTTTGAAATGCCGGAGCCAATCAAGTCTCTTGTGCCCTGCCCTCAACCCTCCTTCCTCACATATTTTTCTTGTGGGGGGGGGGGGGTAAGAAATTGTTGTTTTAAACTGTAGTTGCTACAGTTTATACCTGCATGGAGTGCTACAATGCTCAGATTGTAGTTAAAAAAGAGAGAAACAAATCTTTTTTTTCTTTTATATTGTAGCAAATTGCTTGGTACAAATGTAGCAAGCAGGTGCTACAGTTTAAACCACACAAGGAGTATTGCAATACTCAGGATTTACTGCAAATGCAAAACCATCTTTTAAAAGCCAGTATGCAAGAAAAGCAATTAGCTGTCAGTCTTAGACCACCAATCACTCCCCTTAACACTTTGCAACCAGAACAGTTGCCCCCTTCATCCCTGCCCTAGCTATGCTATTGAGTGTTAAGAGATCTAAGTGTTTTACAGCTCTAAACATTGTAACACACTTACTGCTGACAGATATGTCTTTTGTAGTACATGGAACTTTAGCTGCTTCAGCTTCTACAAAGTACAAGACTGAAAAAAAGAAAAAAAAATCTTTAGAAGTGGGAAATGTTTTACAGCACTGGAAGCTGTAGCATGCTTAGGACTGCCACACAGACCATGGCCTAAATGGAAGTGTATCCTTTTTTTTATGCCTCACAGCTTTACTTCTCAATTCCCTGGTCTACCAAACCTGCCTTAGCCTCCCCACGCTAAACCCAACCCCTGTCCGGGACAGGTGAGGAGATTGATGACACTGGTGCAGTGTCATACTTCTGCTGAGGAGTGTGCTGTAACTCCCACCCTCTGCAGTCTTGCAAGCTCTGCAATCACTGCCTTTTGGAGTTGTATGCATGCTTCTGCACATGTGCACGCTCTTGACTTAGAGGCACACTGTTTATGCAGCAGAGAGCTCAGCATTGCTTTATTACAGTAAGCTTAGGCTGCCTCATTCCTCAAGGATGAGTCAGCTGACATTGGCCGCTTATTCCCATTCTCCACCATGGCCTTTCCAGCACCCAGACCATTAATTTAACATGGGTCATCTGGGGTACATTAAGGGTTTTGTCCATCTGCATTAAAACGTGTAACATACTTTGCTCTGTCACATAATAAAAAGAAGTTTGGTAGTTCAAAATGTTTTACAGCTTTTCCAGCTGTTTTAGCATCTTACCCCTGTTCTATGGAAACTGCTGTTTATGCTCATGTGCAGGAGTGTAGCCAGAAAATGTTATTTTGTATTCATAAATGCGTATTGTTGCTCCACAACCTGATTTGCATTTAATAGTAAAACAGTTGTGAGGAATTTGAAGGAAGATCATGTTTGGTATACTTTTCTTCTGTCCTGTTTTCTACCCGTGTACTGCATCCCTGAGATGTATTTTGTGACTGCTGTTGGAATTTTCTTGGTTTCATTTAATTCTGTTCATCCATTTTGCCAGGAGAGTAGTCTTTCATAGAAACTTTTTTTATTACCACCAATGACTTAGTGCACAGAACACACCCACTCCTCCTGATTCTGTTGTGTGTATTCAGTAGGTCTGCTAAGCAGCTTGGCAGCTGCCAGTCCCCTTCGAATGTCATTGCAGCCAGGCTGCCAGGGCTTGTGGTCATGGAGTATAGGGTGGTAGCACTAAGCCTCCTGTGAATTAGCACAGTTTAACAAAGGTGAGCATGGGTTATTTATGACAGCTGTATTCAGAGCCCCCCTTCTGAATTGCTAAATCTTCTTGCCATGCTACTATGCAGAGATGTCTGAACACCATAGCTAGTTTACGAATGCGATGACAATTATTATCTTTTATAATGTTCTGTATAGTCTGTGCTGTGAGAGTGTAACAGGGCACTAGTCTTTTTTCTTTAAAACAATCCATTTCTTTTGTATAAATTACCCTCACTTATCTATGTTTTACATTCTCTGATGTATGACTGTGGGGAGGCGGAGCCAACAAACAGTTGTGCATATATTTCTGGATGTATGCAATGATAGATAACTGTCTTGTTGAATTTTATCTACATTAATTATATTTTGTGACACTGAATGAGTTTGCAGCTTAAAAAAACATGGATCAGTCTACCTATTCAGTAAACCAACAATTTAAGCTAGTAAATGAGATCTAGCCACTGGTCTGGGTTACCAATCATTTGCAGTGAATCATAAAGCATCTGAAATTAGTAGTTGCATATCATGTGCCACAGATGCTATGGTTAATGATATTTCTTGTTCATACAGCCAGCTCTGTGTTAAGAATGACAGCTAGTAACTTTAAGGAGAACATAATAAACCATGGTAGATGAGCATTGAACTGTAGTATAATAAATGTTGTATGCAGTGCATTTTAACAACAACTAAATAATCTGAAGTTAAGTATTTTGTTTGAATATCTATGGCTTTACAGCTTGCACAGTTCAATGAATGACAGATTTTTTTGTTGTTTTATTCATGAGAATGTTGAAATGAAATAGATCTTTAAGTCAGGTTCATTATATAGTGATGTTCTGTGTTTGCATTTAGTTTGTATATTGTGACTGGAATTATTGCTGCAAACTACTCAAGTATTACAGCTGCACATAATATTAAATTACAGTATTTGGCAGCATTTTAACTGAACATGATGTATGACTTTAAGCCGTATTCAGTTGGATTCTTTTTGTTGTTGTTGCACTTGAATATTCCATTCCATTTATTTTAGTTTCACATTTGAATAGACCACAAGGGCGGAGACTTAAAAACCTTGACGGCTATTATTAGGGGGCGCTGGAGGGAGATTCATCACCCAAAGACTCCCTATGCTGTGGAATAAAATCCGCATATATGTGAGGCAGAGCCTCGCTGGCCTTCAAGATATTGATCTGATTGTTAAGATTTCATATAAAGGAATAATTTTATTTATTGATTTATTTGTTTAATTATGTCACCACCGTCTCCCAGCCCCCACTTCAGAATCCATGTGGCGAAGCTCATCATTGTTTATCGTTTTCATGTAAAATATTTAGACTGTATACAATGCTGATGAAATATGTTATGCTTGATAAGAACAAGCGGAGCCACTGAGTTCAACACAGGGTTAGTACCACTCAAGCAGTCTTTTATCCGACTGTCTGACACCTGATTTTATTAACCGTTTGTGCACCTCACTTATTTCTCAATTCCTGTTTATGAAAGCCATGCCTGTTTTAACACAAGGTGTTCTTGTACTCATAGCCTGTTTTTCTCAGTGTTCTGGTTTCTCAATCTGATCACAAAAAAGATAAGCACCAACAGTGATGCAGGAAGAGGACATCTAAGCAGGTAGTTTTTTACCTCGAGTTACAGCCTGAAAAGAAACTCAAAGGAAGAATGCAAAGTAAAACTGTAACTGTAAAGTATGTTTTAAGCATTTGCTGCTTCTTGGTGTTGAATCCTTGAAAGAAAGCTTGAACATGAATCAATATATGTATCTGACACTGTTGGTCATTGATTTTCTTTAAAGTGAAGCCTGTGTTGTAAGAGAAGAGGATGCTTTAGCAAGATGGGTTGCAGATCCTGCAAACACAGCATGGATGGACAGTAAGTATATCTAAAGACCAGTGTGCACGTTTCTGCTAACTGTTTTGGACACTGCTGTATGCAGTGAGTGTCACTTGTGTATGATAAACTGTGTATCAGTTCTGATAAAACTGGCAGTTTCTTGCCATGTTTTTTACACTCTCAAGTGTTTTCTTTCACTTCTCACTTGAAACACTCATGGATTGTGAGAGTTATTTATGATGCACACTCAAAGCCCTCACTATTTATGATACAGCGTGCACACACACGTACTGTAATTTGTGCAGTCAGACAACACATGTAATAGTCTGATTGCATTTAGGTCGAACACGTTAGACATATCAACAAGGCTACTTTTACATTTGCAACAACATTTATTGACTGGCCATTAGTATTTGAAATGTTAAAACAACTGTATTACTGTTTCCAAGGCACACACACATTTGACCATAAAGAATACCTCAGTATTAGTAGGAAGATAAGCTCTGTCTTTGACCTCTTGAGCTGCATTGGCTTTATGTATTGTAGAGTTCAACATCGTAAAGGCTTCTTGTTTAGTTGGGAGTTCCAGGATGGAAGCCTTGCTTTATTTATTCACTATTTTTATTATCAGGAATATTTTATACTTTTTACACTAGCAGAACCATCTTTATTTTAACAGTATACCTCATTTGTTAACATCTGGAGATATAAACTCTGCACATCTGGAAATTATGTCAGAACAGGAAACAGCCACTATTATATATCCAGTTTCCTATAACTACTGGCAGAAACAAAAACTTTTTTTCACTCAATAGCAGTTTTTTTTTCAGTTCCTGGAGTAAACACAGAAACAATGTGTCTTTTTCTTGTAGTCATCATCTATACAAAATTTGTGAGAAGTTTTATCCATGAACTATTAAAAATCAGAAATACAAATCCAAAGTAAACATAACAGTCCATTTTTCACACAGAGGGAGAGACACACTGAAACATTGTAACTTTCTTCCCATATTAATTGTATGTTTGTATAATGGCTTTGACATCATTGTTTGAAACATACACAGCAGTCTTTTATATAAGAGTGTGTGTGTGTGTGTGTGTGTGTGTGTGTGTGTGTGTGTGTGTGTGTGTGTGTGTGTGTGTGTGTGTGTGTGTGTGTGAGCCCTTCAGTGCTATAGAGGTGGGACATAATTTTCAGGTTTTTGCTATTTATCCTGCTCTTAGTTTTATGAAGTAAGTCGGTGCCTCATAAAGAAAGACCTTAGATATAAAACTGCTACATTACAAAATGTTCATCTTTCTTCTGTATCTTAGAAGTGACTTTCTTCCTCACAATACATTCCTCTGAATTAAATGTGAAAGGACACTAGGAATATAACTCATCTGCTTTCTCACTGAAAATTTTAGAACACTTTTGAAATGTCATCCTATGCACTGGTTGCACATCAATTAAATGGATGCAACTGGTGCTTTAACATTGAGAACCCTTCTTGATGGATCTTATGTTGGGATGTCTGCTCAACCATTCTAGCTCACATCTTGATGGGGTACCTAAGCATACGTGTCCAGTGAATGTGCCAGTTCTTTTTTTCATGCCTGCATAGTTGCATCACAGTCCTTAATATCTTTGGTGAAGTTGTGTATTTGCATGCATATACAACACACTGTGTGTCTATGAGGATACAAAACTATAAGATGAGACCTGCAGTGAAGAGTGTGACATTAAAAACTCCTATGTGCACTAGTGATTTCATTTTGCCACACAAAGACATATTAGTTAGAAGCTTTTATCCTACTTTGTAACCAATTTGCTTATGGCCGTCAAGAGGTCTTCACCCAGGGACTGGTAAGGATCAATCATCAGCCCTAGTCATAGGTCAGAACATTTCCTAAAGGGCAAACGTTTGGTAAGCAGGTCATGGCTTAGCTCTACAGAAGGTAAGTAGATATTAAACCGTCACCCAAGTCACTTCATATGTTGAGCTTGTATTCTGCTTGTCTTCAGCTAGGGGGAACTTGAGTCCGCATTGGTCCTGTATTACAGCGGAAAATGAAAGAGAGTGTTGGATGAGCAACAATGGGTTCCATTCTGAGGAACTGTGTCCTCCAGTTTTTGTGCTACCCAGGCCTGATCAGTCAGATGAAGGCCAAGACTAACCGTCTTTGTCTCAGAGAACAGCCCTTGAATTAATCGAGCATGGATCAAGAGTACTGTGGACAGCTAACTCCCCTCTAGGTCCAGAGTGACCAGCAGGTTTGATTGCAGATCGTCATTTGGGTTATCTTGCACTAGGACGTGCACCTTGGGGGATCTGATATCAAGCAGATGTTTGATGTCAGGTGGGAGCTTGAGTCCTGAGTGTGAGACTGTGCTTATACTGAATATGATGTGAAGCCAGGCAGTGCTGGACCCACAGCACGCTCCTTTCCAGCTTGTGGCAGTTTTTTTTTTCTATCCAGAATACAGTATTCACATGCTGAGCTTCATACATTAATAGAAAACAGCTTACTCCTGTGTGTAATGAACTGTGGGTCTCCTCATAACCAGGTTCCTGTGAGAATCCTAGGACTGTTGTTCCTGAGATGGAAATAAATAAAGAATCCACCCCCACCTCCTCTTCTAAGCAGCTGCAGGAGTTTCAGTGTCATCTCTTTCTAGTTCTGGTGGGGAAGGATGAGCTCCGTCTTATTCTAGTCATCCCTGTCTTCAACCAACACATCTATTACATGCATTTTCTGATGGCTATCCTCTAGATGCTGATACCCAGGATGGTGCCACTGGACATGGAGACCTTTTGAAACATCAGAATTTGAAAATCTGAGATTCAGTGGCTTCAAGAAATGGTGGGGAAGTAGAAGAGTATGAGTGGGCCCCAAGAAAAAGCGAGAGCTCACATATGGTGGGATGGTTAAAGGCAAGGTGGAAAGGGGGGACTGGGGAGAGGGCAGAGAAGGCAGGAAGAATAAAATATTAGAGGACTAGAAAAAAAAAACGAAAAGCCTGCAGGACAGTCCTTCACTCTCAGTGGACATCAGTTCTAGTACAAATTGTTATATTTGGGCTTTCTTTAGTACCCAGAGTCTTTGCCAGAATGTTAGCTGTGGTAGCAGACACCTCCCAGGAGAAGGATGTCCACATTTTCCCTTACTCAGTTGACTGCTTTTTGGTAGCTTTGGCTGGAACTCCCTGAAATATTCTTGAAGTGGTGCTTCCTTAGTTGCAGTCCATGAGAGGGAGCTCACCATAGTTTGGAGGAATACCTTTCTAATTCTTACACAAAGGAGTTCCTTTGTAAATATGGAACTGGACAGAATGCACATGACACTGAAAAACTATCTGTGTGTCACTTCCATATTCATTTCCTTCTAATTTCCAATCCAAAATGTTCTTTCCTTGGCAGAATTTCACCAGTTATTCTCTGCTCCAGACCAATAAAATTACTGTCATTGTAAAAGACTGTTGTAATAATCTGCAGGGATTTGTAAATATCCTCCCTGCTGTTGAGGTTCCTCACTTTTTTGTCTTCAGCTGGACCCTCCCTTCCCCTCTTTTGTCCTTCAGTTTACAGGCAAGCAGATTTGCATCGATTTCTCCTAATATCCACTGCTTTCTACAACTCCTCCCAGTTATCAGCAGTGTGGGTCCATTGCTGACAGTCTTTAGTGCAAACCTGCTCTCACAACCATCAGGTCATTATCCACCCCCACCAAACACTGTCCTGCGGTCTTTTCATTTTCTTTTCTAGTCCTCTAATATTTTATTCTTCCTGCCTTCTCTGCCCTCTCCCCAGCCCCCCTTTTCCACCTTGCCTTTAACCATCCCATCATATGTGAGCTCTCTGTTTTTCTTGAGGCCCATTCATACTGTTCACTGAATCTCATCAACAGTGGATCAGTCCTAAGAAATCAGCTGCCACGTGACCATTCTCCATATCTGACTCTCCTAATTAAGTGACACTTGCATGACTGCAGAGACCTTTCTCTACTATTTGAACATTGGTTCACTCAACCACTGTCCTTTTGTGTTGGAAAAGGTATTCAATTGTAGTTATCTGCCTTTTTCAATCCTTTGGAAATGTAATAGCCCCTAGATCCTTTCTTGTAATTCTCCATGCATCCTCTAACTCAACTTTTCTCTTGTGTATCCTAAAATTTTACATAGGCTTCTCTAATTCCATTCATTCTATCCATTTACTTACTGGGATCAGGGTACTATCCCATTAAACTAAATAAAATAAAGTTTGACATCACATTAAAGTTACTCCCCTAACTCTGACTTGTCTAACAATTGTCTAATACATCCCACCACCTTGTAAACCCCATAATGACCTCTTCATCATCTTAGTTAGGGTTGTAGAGTTATCTGAGCACCAAACATCTTTCTTCAACAACACATCTGATTACTTACATTCTGACTCCAGTCCCAACTTGTTATGCTGGCGTCCAGTCATATTTCTGTCTAAGACCACCCTCCTGACCCCAACATTCTGGGTTATACAGCTTGAATCTCAAACTCCTAACTTAGAAGCTTCTGCTTCCTTGCCTCTTTCTTGCATAATGTCCTTTAGCCCCTCTCTTCCCAGCTTTACATGCTAGTTTCTATAAAAAAGACCAGTACCATCCATTCTTTACATTCCCAAGATCACTTTATCCACTACATAGTTTTCTCACCTCCCTTCAACCATCCCTGTAGATTCCTGTGTATACTTCCTAATGAAAACACATGTAACCTTTCAGTTTCTTACCTGCTTCACTCAATGCCCTCTGGCTTCCATTCCTGGCCTTTTTCAGTCCCTCTCAATAATACCCACTTTAAGATCACAATACCGATGGTAGAGAATGACATCTTCTGAAGGATAAGAAAGTAATACTTAATTCAGAATCTTCCTGGTTAGGAAGCCATCAAACTCTGCTGAGTTGCCAAACCTCAGGTGTGAAGAAAGCCTTAAACTGCACTCTACTATGTTCCTTTTCTTGTAACACCTGTGACACCCACGCCCTGGCCCAGCAATCAAGGAGCCTCAGTCCTCACAGCTAACATCAGAGTGGGCGTCTGATATGACAGGAAAGGATAACAAATACACACAGTCAAGTACAATTTCCCTTAAGTGTATACAGAGATCACAGTCATTCTGGGACTGGTTGCTCCCTTGCTCTCCAGGTCCCCAATAAGACTCCTCACTGGCACAGCTATAGGGTCCAGATCTCAGCCTAGCTGGCAAGCTAACTTCCAGTACCCTCTGTGTCCCACCAGCACATTGTGTCCCTGCCCAAGTAGCTGATACACCCACACACTTTGGGATAAGTATTTATACAACTTCACAGACACTCCTGTGAAAGGCTGACACAGATTCTCCAGCTGTGCCCCTTTACTCAGACTGTACAGTAGTAATTACTGCCACCACCAGCTAATTTAAAAGGGTGTCTGATTATTACTGTGCAATATTATTATCCAATTAGTAAGTGTGACTAATCAGTCTAAGGCATTTAGAGCGGCTTTGTACAATAAACTCTTTAAATATGCAGTGTACTCTAGAGCTTAACTTAACTCTACATAAATCAGCCACAGTTGAAAAGGGTTTAAAAATATTTAATAATAAATACTAAAAACACAAGACAATACTACTACACCACAATGCTACTCAAGAGTTCAGAGATCACACAATAACTTAAAATAATTCCATAGTACAGTTCTGACATAACAGAAAAACACTTGTTTAATCTTTATAGTCCTAGCTATTTCTACAAGAATACATACTTCTAAAATAACTTGCTTTCATAGAGCAAGGCAGTGTTGAGTTGAATATCAAGACCAAAATGCTTCCAGTCTCTCTGTGAGCAGTAGTCTTTAAAATCACTAACACATTTCTGCTGGGCCCTCCCAGATTATATCATTGTAACACTTAGGTTTTCCCAGTATACACATTACATCATTTTGAAACTTAGTCTGGATTTCCCAGGCCAACATGCTACATTATTTAACAATCTAACACCTGCTCAGGAAACTACAACAATAAAAGACATTTCACATGTACACTCCAGTAATTATTCCTTAAGTTACAACAATAGAAAGAATGTGTTCAGCCATTTTACAGTGTTTTCTTTCATTTAAGAAACAAGCCTGTATTTTATATTTATATTTACAAATACCAGAATTGTGTATCAAATTCTATTTGACTAGGCTGGCAGCCGTCTTGAGAGCCCATATGCATTGGCATTGCTAACTCAGCTGTGATGCTGCACTGACATATCATATGCTTGCAACCCCAGGCTCCATCTTAGCAACTTGGCATTTTGCTGACTGGCCCTGTTCAACCATGTTAGAGGGTTGTGATCTGTCATTACATTGAATTTTCTTCCATACAGATAAGGCTGAAGTTTCTGCAGTGCCCACACTATGGCTCAGAACCTGGTGCTGCCATCCTTCCATCTGCTGTACCTCTTCCCTCAGAGTCTGTTTGACCCTCTCAGGCAAACCTATAAATAGCTGCTGGGACATTGCTACCCCTTCCACTGTGGTGTCATCCCGAGCCTCACTGAGGAGATCAGTCTCCAGATCTCCTTCAGACTCCTCTTGCAATCCACTTCAGATGCTCAGCACAAGGGCCTCCCTATCATGGTAAGGTTTTATCATGTTAACATGGTACAGTTTGTGCCCCTGCCATGTGCCTAGCAGTTCCACCATGTAGTTAACATCACGAATGAGAACCATTACCTACTGCCACACAGCATACTATCTAGCTCGAGCATTTGTGTCATACCAGACCTTTTTCTGTTGTTGCCTTGTCCTGAGGTTTAACACAACAGACTCCTTGTGAGACTCACCTTCCCACTCATCTCAAATTAAATCGCCTCTGTAAGCAAACAACAGATGGGGCAGATGTTTGTCCCACTCCCTCTTAAACTGATCTGCAAATGCCCATAGCATGGACTTGATTGTAGAGTTTAACCTCTCAACAAGACTATTAGTCTCACAGGACTTTCACAGACAAGCTAGCAGGTCTGACATGACCTCTGTCAGACAGTAAAATCTCTAACAAAGCATTTCATTATCCATAGCTACCCTCTGAAATGGAAGCTCTCACCTTGTCTCCTGCCTTGTCTACCTTTTGGCACTGTTCATAGGTCTTGCAGTACCCTGTTACATCTCTGGAAATTCCAGGCCACTACAAGTTTTGCATAATACGTCTCTTTGTATGTTTTTATGCCCATATGACCTCACCAGTCCTGGCTGCAAGTATGCAGTTTGCCTGGATCTCCCCCAGAAAGAAGAAACAAGCCTGTATTTTATATTTTGTTTACAAATGCCAGAATGATGTATCAAATTCTGTTTGACTAGGCTGGCAGCCTTCACCCTCTCTACCAGTCTTCACAACATTTTTTAGATAGAGTTCTACAATAAAGCTTGTCTGCACTACATAAGTACAAAGGCACATGCTACAGTATGTATATGGGCATGATGTAGCGTCTAGAGAGGTAATAAAACATAAAAGAGAAAAGAATGGACGGCTATGCCTTTGAGATGTAAGTTTAATGGTTATAACATTTGAATAGTATGCAGATGGAGCATCTTCACATGTTGTTGTGTTGTAAACACCACAAAGAAACAGAGACAATCTTTCCCCTATAAAACAAGAAAAAGCAGTACATATTATATTATTCAGAATTTCCAAACAATGTTGAGGTGAGATTATGGCACCTTTCTTGTGATTCCTGTACAGAGACGGTTCAGTTCATCAAAAAACTGAGAAAGAAGAACATTAGTGGCCTTGGCTGAAGTGGAGGGAAGACACCACAGCCTCATGCAGGAAGCTTCACCCCTGCACCTATTTACTTAATGTAACATCCCCTGTTTGCACAACTTTGGAAGAGGTTTTGAAGTTTCAAGAAAATGGTACGTGTCTCTTCAGAGACTTATCAAACTGATCAATGATGGTCCATGCACATCATCAGGAGAGGACAAGTGTCTCAGAAAAAATATGTTCTTCTCCTAGCATATCTGAAACTTACAAGAGTTTATGTTTCTGAGAACAATTAAAGGCTATATTACAAAATAAATAAATAATTAAAGGCAACATTTGTAATTCATATTTTTCTTATGAAAGAATGATTTTTGCGTAGTGCATAGTGGAATGGTGTATATACAAAAGGATAGAAGAAAAGCTTTTTTTATTTATTATTTGTTTATTTATTTATTTAACATTTGTTTACCAGAAAAGTCCAACTTGGAACAAAGCCAATTGTCAGCGGAGGCCCGGGGAGAAACATTCCAGACGTTATCAAATACTTCACCATGGCCTGTATACTGTAGAAGTTCAAAATGACTGGTTTAATTAATAACACCTGTGTGAAAAAAAATAACCACAGGCAGAAAGTTTCAAGAACTTAAGTGGATCACTATGTGCAGGCAATGACTAAAGACTTGCTAGCCTTCAGTAAGATACAGCTGAACGTCATTATTCTAGCTTTTACCTAGAAATACATGTGTTTCAAACATCAAAACACATTCATGGGCATTCTGTCATTGCATTGAGATTGCTAGAATTGCAACTTGATCATCTATCAAAGCAGACAGGCTCTCCTCAAGTATTCTAAACAGCCCAGTGTAACAACAGTATTGTCTTTGTATGGGTATATATCTAAAGCATGTAAAAGATCCAAACTGAACTGCAAAAATTGATGCATCATTGTTAAATTATGTAATCAGCAGAGACCTTAATTATAACAGCCAATGTTGGCCATCCTTTGAGCTGGTTGTAAATTTTGCATGACCTGACACAGACTAGGAATAAACAGAAAATAGAAGCTGCAGTTCGGTCAGCAGTAGGCACAATATTGCTCCTTCAGTCTAAAATCCAGTTATTGTGATAAAATAAACAAAGGGAGATCCTTCACAGCTGGAGTTTACCTGCTTTATCTGGCAAATTCTAGAAATCTATCCTTATTTCTCGCTATAGCTCCCTTTTGGCACTGTTTTGTTCAATTCATCTTCTGGCATGTCACATCTTTGGCTCTGTTCTGTGATGATGACCTTTTATTTTGCCATCACAGAGCTCCACACGCCTTCCATCTCCCAAATGTAGCCACTTTTCTGAAGCTCCTTACCATGACTAGGCCTTCCAACTGAATGATTAGTTGCTTACAGTACTCCACCAATGAAACCTAAAGTAACAGCAAAGAACATATAAAAGTGAGAAAACACATGCAAAGGAGAGAGAGAGAAAGAAACTGACATTAATGCAGACATAAGAAAATAACATTAAACTGAGCAGACGTTTCTGTAACAGTTTCCGTCTGCATGGGAGTCATGAAGTTACAAACTTGCTGACACCCATGCAGACGGGAACTCAAAGTTCGACTGCTGAGAACTACACTAAGGCACTGTACGAGCACATCCACTCATGCATGAATCGTGCCATCCCAAATAGAACCAGGATTCTCTCCTCCAAAAAAAGGAAGCCAATCTGGTGGTCCCCTGCCATAAACAAACTTTACAACAAAAGGAAGAAACCGTTGCAGAAAAGAGGAAAATCCCAGGATGCAAAAAACTCCCTTACCAGCCTCAGTAAGAAGCTGAGATCTCTCATAGAATCCTCCAAAGCTAGTTACGAAAATAAAATTGCCCAAGATTCCAAAGACAACCACAAGGCATTCTATAACTATGTCAGGAATCTAAATGGCAATGCTCAGATCTGCTCTACAACAGAATGGCATTAAATATACTGATCCCAAGGATATTGCCAATATCCTGGCAAATCGATTCAGTGTCAACTTCACAACCCTCTCACCCCCTAAATGGCTCATCTCAATACCGGAAGATTGCCAGATTCTGGTAATAATGGCCACACAGGTAAAAAAGGCACTATCCAAAGCTAAGAATACAGCATCCATGGGACCAGATGACATCTCGGGCTGTGTACTACATGAACTATAAAATGAACTGGCACCTCACCTAAGTGTCATGTTTAATCATACCCTCACCTTAGGCTTCGTGCCCACTGAGTGGCGCACAGCTACAGTTATCCCACTCCACAATGGGGGTATCCACCTTGGATCCCGGGAACTACTTCCCCATCAGTCTGACAAGCCTGATCTGCAAGGCCATGGAACGTATTATCATGGAACTTATAAACAAAGACATTGACAAACTTCAAACAGTGGACCCCACCCAGTTTGGGTTCGTGAGGGGCCGATCTTGTCTCCTGAGCTTGATTGACTTCTTCAAATCAGTCTCCAGAGCCGTGGACGAGGGTAAGGCAATCCACACAGTCTATTAGGACCTCGCCAAGGCCTTTGACACCATCCCCCACTCTGGAATCATAGATAAACTTACGAAGCTAGGCATTAATTCCTATGGCACTCGATGGGTTGCCAACTAGCTTACTGACAGAACCCACACTGTAAAAGTAGCTGACTCCAAATCCAGCTCCAGACAAGTGACAAGTGGAGTACCTCAGGGTTCAGTCCTGGGACCTCTCTTGTTTGGCATCTACTTCTCTGAAGTACAGGCCAACACTAAGGGACTCTGGCTAACAAAGTCCACAGATGACTGCAAACTGGGAGCCATTATTGAATCCAAAAATTATATGGATACTCTACAAAAGGGTCTTACAGAAACAGATGCTTGGTGCCAGAGCCATGGGCTCAAGCGCAATGATAAGAAATGTATAGTTATCCCCTTTGGGAAAAAAACATGTACCCGTGAATTACCACATAGGTGGCAGTACACTGAACACCGAAAATGTGATATGAGACTTAGGGACACAGTTGGACAGTGGTTTCACCTTCAATAACCACATCACCACAACAGTCAGAAAATCCTTCTATGTGGCACACCTCATCACTAAGGGCTTTTCATCCAGAAAAAAGGAGGTCATTCTCCCACTGTACTCATCCCTAATTAGACCCATTATAGAATACAGCGCCCCATTTGGTATGTACCTCTCAAGACATCTGCAACAACTAAAAAGGCCGCAGAAATACCTCACTAAAAGAATCACAGGCCTAAAGCAGATGCCCTATGCTGACCACCTTAAAAAACTCCAGCTGCATATTGTCTACTCCGAGGTGATCTCTGCTTAACATACAAGGTTGTGTCAAACCCAGAGCTGTTGGACATGCTATGCTTAAAGAAATCCCAATCCCTTAGAGCCACACGCTCCAGGGATCTAAACCTTGTCATCACAATAAACAAAACATGCTGGAGGGATAGGTTCCTGACCCAGAGAGACTCCCCAGACTCTGGAACAGACTGCACATACATGTCAAGCAGAGTGCCTCTTTAGCCCTCTTCAAAAGGAACCTTGATGATTGGATGGGAGAAAGGAAATTCACCCCGGAGATCACGTCAGTTGGCCTGCTAGACTAGGGTCCAGGGAAGTAAATAGCGTGGGAAGAAATAGCCAGGGAATTGTTATGGCTAGGCTTGTATAGGCCCTAGGGACGATAGCCTGGTACCAACCTATGAACTCTCGCTGCTAATATAGTAGGAACATAGGTTTTGTTTTACCACCTGTTGTATCTTAGCCTTGTTCCTTATGAATCCATTTCTTAATGTTAGCACCATATCTGGACTTGAGGTTCCTTAGATCTGCGCCTCTTGTGATCTTCCATCAAACACTGGACTGGAATATCCCTACCATCTGTAGATCTCTTTCTTTGTCCTTCTAACTCAGATCAGCTAAGGTTTCTGTCTGCCCCACTTCTTGGTGGGGGGCTGTTTTTGAAAGAATCATTTGGCTTTGCTATAAGGCACTGCTGGCTTATTTAGTTATTTTAATAATGTGTAAAAGGCCAGGAATGCTCATACCATTCTGGACCTGTACATCACTGTCCAATACCACATTTTCTTTTGTATGGCAGTTGTTGTGTTGGGGCATCTCCCCCAGACCCTGATTGGGTGTGTTACGTGGGACATTTTCTTGAACAGAGCTCTGATGTGTCATTTACATAGGTTACCCTTCCCTCTTCCACCCCTTTGTACTGTCCATTTGTGTGCTGTCAGGCTGTATTGTTTCTTTTTATTTTCTTATGCCTTTTCCTGTCACCAGTGGCATATGTGAATAAATTAGCTTCACTGCTACTTCTCTTGTATAATATTTCAAATGGAGATGTGGGTGTTGAACTTTACCCATTGTCTGTGGAACTCAGAGGCAGTAATTTTATTGAATATGAATAACATGGCCAGCAAAGAAAAGTCTCCTTGAGTTCTATAGCTGCCTGCTGGTGACACACTTTGACCTTTGAGAATGACGTTAACAAATGGAATGGCTTCGGAGACCTTGAGCATTCCTTTTTTCCAACTCTGTGAGCTCAATCAGCTTGTAAACGGATATCTGTAGGCCAGTCCAGAACTACACTAAATTGAAGTTACAGGACCAGTATCCCTTCCTGGTCTTCTGTCCTGTTAGGCAAACCAACTGTCCATAGATTATCCCTGCAAGCTGTCCACTCATTATCTTATTCCCTTTCCTTCATGATGACCATGTCACTTTTTAACTCTCTCAGAAGCTGGGGTTGTTGAGATATTTTGTGTATGGCCATGGCTTATTCTACATCACACTCTGTTTCCTTTGCATCTCCTTAACTATCATGCTTAGACCACCCAAGTCATCCCTTAGATTGGAAACTTTGGCAGACAGATTATATAATTTCACTTGAATCAAATTCGGTTTGAAATTATTCAAAATGGAACTTTTATTGGTACATTCTGCTGTTTGTTCTTCGCCTTTTCCTCATTCAGTTGATCTTCCTTTCCTTTCTTTACCCCTTAATCTTCAGTAGTTAAAAATGGCTTTGAGTTGTACCTCATGTCCATGATCTGAATGAGGTACTTGACACATGGATGCCTAAGGTCCAGGATTCATCAGTCATTAAGTTAATATTTATATTTAAAAATGAATGCCCAGATCAGACACTGTATTCCATCACTGGGCCTAGCAGCAGCAGACTACTACAGTCCCCTTTATCTTGGGCTTATGGATGGGGAACTGGCATGCTTACAGCAGGGGCATAACTGCAGCTGTAATTTGACAAAAACATACTAATCTAGCTGTATAGCTCTTGTAATAAGCTGTCTGCACTGGCTGCTAATTGGTGACAGGCGATTTACTTAAGTCCCAACCATTATATACTGGGCCTTCATGACTTAGATTCTGCTTATTTGAAGGAGTTGTTAAACACCATTGGCAGGCTAGGTGCCTCAGATCAGCAGGGAAAAGATTATTGACTGTTCTAAGGCACTGTTTTTATAAACTATTTCATATTTTTATAGCAGGTGGGGCTCCTTTTCAGTTATGCCTTAATAGAGAAAGCATATGTATCTTGCATATGATAAAATTAGAGCAGTAGTGAAACAGAATACTTAATACTGCTTACAACACTGTGCACTCCAGTAAGTACAGCCCTGCAGAAGTAAAACAAGACTGAAGATTTGTAAGTGAAGGTTGCTTCCTAAAAAGCCCAGTATAGCTGCTTTCATTTTGTAGCTAAAAGTGCAATTCAAGTTGACTAATGAAGGCATTAAAGGTAGGGAGCTGGCAAACCATAATTGGAAACCTTTTCAAGATTGTGTGGACCAAATAAGAAACGGCTGTATTTGTGCAACTAAGGGAATAGTGAGGAATTTCCTTAGTAATGATAGTGGAAACTTAAGGTCTTAAAGATCTAGAGGGCTGTTTCATGGAAATGCAGGCATGTAAAGACTTACTGTGGTCCTTGTGAAATAGTTTTTACTTCTCATACAACACCTAGCTACGCGACTGTCATGTATGTGTCTTTGTATAAAACTGATTGGATTCTTCTTCATGGATCTGGGGAGGCACCCTCTCTCCCTCCCTTCCTCTTCCTCCCTCCCTCTTTCCCTCCCCTCCATCTCTCTCACTTGCTCTCTTCCTCCCTACCCCTCCCTCCATCCTTCTCCCTCCCTCTCTCTCCTACCCTCCCTGTCTCTCTCTCCCTACCTCTCTCTCCCACTTTCTGTGTCCCCCTCCCTCTCTCTGCATCCCCTCCCTCCCTTTCTCTATCTTTCCCTTCCTCCCGCTCTCTCTCTCCTTCCCTCCTTCTCATCCCTCCATCTCTCCCTCCTTCCCTCTCCCTCCCCCTTTCACCCTTTCTCTATCTCTCCCTCCCTCTGTCTCTCTCTACCTCTTTCTCCCTCTCCCTCCCTCTCTCTCACTCCTTCCCTCTCTCTTACTCCCTACCTCTCCCCTCCCCCCCCCTCCCTCCTTCTCTCTCTCTCTGTCTCCTGGTTGGAATGTGAGGGTCCTGAGATCATGTTCACTGAGACAGTCAAGGAAAAAGAGTTATCTCCACCCAGCGTTCCTCCAGTTTATCCCTTCTTTTGGGAAACACTGGAGGTCATGAGGTTAAATTATGATGGCCTTTGGATCCCACCACTTCCTCCAAGAAGTGCCTCAATGTGTAGCAGGAGAAGAAGATGGAAGATAGCTGGGTCATACCCCTTGAATATTACTACCCTTGAATATTGGTATTAAGGATGCTATTTTGGCAAGAACACACCTGGCTTTGTTGCTGCTGTGGCCCCAACAAGGCAGACATAATCTAAAAGCACCATCCGAATGGAACTAGTCCTGCAGCAGGCATTACAGTGCTGAATCCCTTTGGTTTAGCATAGACCCTAGAGAGCAAAGTATTTTGCCCCCTTTCCACTACACAGTGAGTACAGAGCTTTGACAGGTGTGGAAAGAGACTGCACACCCCCGCAGTGTTTGGTACTCAGGGCCCCCTACTGTTTGTTTAACCTGACTAAATTCATACCCATTTAAATGACAAGGCTCGGAAAAATTATATGGAGCTCTGTGAGTCTGTGCTTAAGGAAAACTTTATTCAGACTATATCTACAGCTTCCAAGGTAACCTGTTGCAATTTTATCATGTAGGTGCAGTAGCTAGATGTTTTATGTGCATGCATTGGATGACACTAAAAAAGACTGTCATTTCTTCAATGAGGTGCTGAGGGGCAACAGTCTGTATGTTCAGATTAAAGTAGAAGCATTCTTCAACCTGGCTCTGAAGATCTGGTAAATGACCTCTTAAAGATGAAACAGGCCCTCATTATTGTGGAAAGCCTTTATAACGGTGAGTTTTGTTACACAAGCAAACCTGCCAATGTAGGCATCAGAAATTCTATCAACTTCCATCTGTTAAAAAGTAGGATTGATAATTGGAGAGGCAATAGAAAATATCAGCTTAAAGGTGTCTGTGTTCCTAGGTGGACCTTGGGTTTGAGCACAGGACATTTGAATCTACAATTTTTGTGATCCCATTACAGTACATTCTTCTTCCACTTCTTGACCTAGCCAAGCGCATAAAAGAAGTAAGCCTCTTGAATGCATGAGGCATCCAGTGGTCTTGCTTACTTCTGTGCCAGTCAAGTAATCCATGAAGATGGCTTTGCTCGCTCAACTTCTGTAGATTTACGTACTTTCTAGGTCTGCCTTTGGGGTGCAGTTTCCCAATGTTCTCTTAACTAAAAACAAAAACATCAGCAGGGCCCACTCTGGTGTACATCGTTGCTTTGGGCTATGTCCAGAAAGAACTATTGTAAGAGTCCAAGGTATTTGAGCATAGCTCTTGGGATAGGCTGGCAGAATGGACTATTGAGACTGCTTCATATAAGATGGTTCTACTGTAACATTCTGCTGATTCTGGAAAAATCATTCTGGTCCTTAGCATCTTCAGCCATCACATCTGGTAGATCTGGTTCTCAAATGCTGATTCTTCAGAACCACATGCCCCATTTAGATGGTGTCACTGTAAATAATGGATGTCTTCTGGCATATCAGTGATTGGGGTCTACCCTGGAGAGTCCCCTGCATTGCTCTGGATGGGCGTCATGATCAGCAAAGAGTGTTGCCATTTATGCTGTATTCTGCATCCTCCTTACCAGGGTGTTGGACATGGTAGCAGAACCATTATAAGAGAAATATCTTCATGTGTTCCTCCACCTGAATTACTTGCTTCTAGTAGTATTTTTCAAGGACTCCTGGTAGCACCTCTAAATGGATGCACATGACTGTGACCCCTGAGGGAGGGAGTAACAATAAATTCTGAAGAATCCTTCCTGGCTATCATTTAAGAAGAATGCATGTATAGGCTTAGAGCTGGCCACTCTCCAATGCTGAGTGTTGCATGCCTTGGAGAGAGCCCAGAAAGTCATGGCTTTGGCAACCTGAGTGAGAACACAATGCAAGGTCCAGTCCTGGGACATCCTATGTCTTGTTGGAGTGATGATCATTGGTATGTTCATGGTACCATTTTCATATCTGAGGATCCAGGTGTTGCAATGGAGTTTGTCAGTAAGTAAAATGTTTTACTGGGGCAAGTCAGTGACTATAGAGTAACAGCATGCTCACAGATCTTATTGCATTTGGCCAATGTTGTCAGACATTGGAACTGTGGGACAGTACCCACATACGTCTGAACAGTTACATTATTCCTCAGTCAATGCTGTCTCTTGTCATATTAATGGATATATATGACATCCCTGTCATAATGGATCATATTCCAGGGCAAGTGAGTGAGCTGGGGGTCTCTATGAGACACTCCTTCAGCCCATTCTTGGATCTTCAGATTCAGTGAATATATCTGAGTAAGACCTTCAGAAGTGAGGCATCCTGGAGATTGGCCTGTTTACTACACTACTTAGGAGAATGTAGCTCTCACTCTGCTCTTACTGGTGCAGCAGAGCGAGTGAGATGTAATGCTAGATACATTTCCATCTTGTGGTATGGGAGCTTCCTGTATGCCTTTCTGCCATTCCCACTAATCCAGTAATGCATCTAAAAGGTCAGGAGAATGACCAAAACTAATTTTGTCACTATTTCATGCTTGGAAAGGGCATAGTTTCAGGCCATCAAGTCTCTGAGACTACAGTCTAGTCTATAGATGTCTTCTGTATTTGCAGTGCCATCCAGCTCCCTTCGAGGCCAGGCTTCTAATGTAGCTCCCTTCATTCTGCCAGACCTCTCAGTTGGAATTAGACAAATGACAAAGGTTCTAGGAAGCCTTGAACCTGGCAGTCCTTTACTTCAAAGTGGAAATGTTTTTTTTTTGTTTGAGAAGAGTGGCACCATTTACCTTTCCTGTCAGTCAGCTTGCCAGTGATCCTGACCTGTCTCAGGCAGTTGCTGGTTCTCATTTATTCCACGGGTAGTGTGTTTGTCTCAGCTATTTCTGTCCATAGTGTCTTTATGGAGGAGAATTATTATCCAGCATTGTAAAGGAGTTTTGCATCATGTGTTTTCCTCACTGGGACTTGGACTTGGACTTGATGAGTCAGAGTATTGCCCACCTCATTTTGAGCCTGCTGATTTGGGAGCATTGAAATTCATCTCTTTGAAAAACACTTTATTTGGTAGCCATCATCTCTGCCTCCAGGATCTCATAGATTCAGGCTCCCATGTATAGGGATCCTTATTTGGTCTCTTCACCAGGATCCCACTGTCCCTTAGGGCTAACCCACAATTCCTCTTAAAATGTTTCTGGAAATGTTCTTTCACTAGTTCATTCATCTCCCCATGTTTCTTGCTGGAAAAGAAACCAGTGCAGAGGAATCACTTCACACTCTAGATGTGCACCATCCTGTCATGTTTTACCTGAAGCTGTGAGGGGTACTTGATATGTATGTCAAGCAGAGTACCTCACTGAAATCCTTCCATGCACACCTTGACGACAGGATGGGTTGCCATAAATTCATGTGTGGTTATAATGCTAATAATCTAACCAGAGAGAACTAGTCTACTCTTATCATTGCAAGAGTGTTTAATGAATGTCTCCATTGCAGACATCTGCACTGTAGCTGCCTGGTCTTAAGCACATAACTTTACCAAGTAGCATGGTCTTGACTAGAGATCTAGGCCCTTTGCTTCCCATCTTCTTCTTCTTTCGGCTTTTTCCCAGTTAGGGGTCACCACAGTGGATCATCTGTCCACTCATGACTGGCAGTGGAGTTTTACAGTGTCGAGTTGCCAGCCTGGTGCCCAACCTTCCATAGAAGGCACACACATGCACACACTCAAACCTAGGGCCAATTTTAGAGTGTCCAATCCACCTACTGCATGTCTTTGGGATGTGGGAGGAAACCGGAGCACCTGGAGGAAACCCACGCGACTACAGGGAGGACATGCAGACTCTGCACAGAAGGCACCCCAGCCGAGAATCGAACCGTAGAACCTCTTGCTGTGAGGCGGCAATGCTAACCGCTGCAGCACCATGGCCGCCCTTAGGCCCTTTGCTTCCCATGGCATGTCATAAGTACTGCAGTACTGTTTGTAGGATTATCAGGGACAGTCTCCAGTGTTATATATAATGGATACATTCTTACTGCATTAGTTAATCAATGAGACAACCCTCCTTGATGGGTTACACATACCCTCCTTCTATCCCCCTTTTTTGTGGGCAACCCCATCATCTAGCCTCAGTTGTTAAATTGCTTTATAAGGCAGACAAGTACATATTGGTTTATTACCTTTAAAAAGTGTAGGTGTTTGCAGGAAATGTACTCACTAATGGCCATTCATGAACTGGCAGGTTCAAGAGCTAGGCATACTTATGTAGTTGCACCACAAAGGATAGAAACTGTACCATAAAACACGAAAAAAGTCCTCTTTACTATACTTATGTAGTTGATTTGTAACATCAGAGGCTGTGCCAGGACTGAATTTGCATATCATGAGCATTGATCTTCTAAGAAAAGTCTGATTAGTGGTGAGAATAAGCCCAAACACTGGACTATGAAAGAGTGCCCCTCATAGATTAATCAATAAAACAATAATACATCTGCTATTTTCTCAAGTATTTTTACTCAATTTACTTAGCAATCCACTAGTCTATTTCTTCCCTTTTCTTGTATTTTTTCTGTCGCATGAGCAGACGTCTCTTAAGCTCTTTTGTAAATTTGAATAAAGCAGTAATACCATATTTCTGTATTGTATGATCCCTGGCCTTTTCAGCCTTTTCCATTATTTTCTATTACTGCCTTTTTCATGTTCAGTTTTCTTTGGTAGTCCTACATCTGTAGCATTGAATCCAGTAGTTACTGTCTGTATGCTATATGACTTGAGCAAGTCAGTTAAATAAGCTTTTGGTCACCACTTGTAAAGCTGAATGAGTAATACCTCATGTGCCTTCCCTAGTGAACTATGAACAAACACATGGTTTTAAAGTTCTAAATTTGTAGGTTGTGATTGTCTCAGCGTATGTTCACAAATAATTGCTAATATTGTTTAAACAAGGATTAAAGTATGCTGCATCACATGAAAAAATAATCTTTAAGGGTATTCCAAATCAGCAGTTTGTTATCACTGTATAAAGTTGTGTGTACAAAACAAAAATATTTTAATGTGATCAGTTCGTTACTGTCACTGGTTTTGAGGGGGCTGTATTAGATGAACGAAAGTTCACTTTAGCGAATATCCAGGTACTCAAAACTGCAATTGTGGGGGGCTGCGCCCCCCACACCCCCCGCTAAATATATATTCCAACTCTGAGATCGCACTACAGTGAGGAAAGGGCAGATATTCCCATCTTCACTGTACTGCGATCTCACAATTGCAGTTTCAAGTTCCGCAATATTCGCTCATGTGAGCATTCACTAAGATGAACTTTTGTTCATCTAATATAGACCCGGTTTTGAGTTGTAAGAACCATTTCCTTGAAGTGTAGTGAACACAAAAACATTTTAAAAGTTTGTAAGGTAGAATAAACTTGTAATGAAAATTCAGACTGAATTTAATTATCCCCCCAGTAGGGGAGAAGTTATTTATATCTGCCATTATTTTCTAACTGTATTTCCTTTTAAATTCAGCTGAAGTCATCTACGATGATGTCCCAATAGAAAATTCAGACTCCGCAACAGGTTTGATATTTTATTTTTGTAATTTAAATTGACTTGTAAGAAATGTACAGATTAATACAAAAAACACTGATCTGACTAAGGGAGCAAATGCAAATATGGAAAGATTGTCAATACCCTTAATATGTTCAGTGCTCACCCATGTTTGTTCTTGTACTGTGGACAGGTATGTATCTGTTTTGAACCTGCTAGTGAATAGCAGTAAAAAGAAAAAACTGCAGGAGTATTCAGAAACATTCACATTTCTGTGGCACAGTGCCAAATAAGGTACTGTATCATGATGCTGCTCCATGCTGCATAGGAATGCAGGAGGACTGGCGTTTCTAGGAAAAGGGCTGCAGAGTAAATTACAACAGGTTTCACTGTAATTTGCAACAGTAGTACAACTCAACAATACCAATGTGTCATGTTACAAGCAGCAGTGTGACCAGCTTGACAATACAGTATGGACATCTGCCTGAAACTGTGCATGTTGATGCATACAACAGAGTGCCTCTATGGTGGTGTACCCAAGGTTATGCACATTCACATTCAAAATGGCACACCTCATAGTGGTAACTCAAGCACTGTAGGTAGACCACAGAAGGCCAGCACAGCAAAATGACAACTCAATTCCTTATATAAATTGAGAGGAAATGGTGATATAGTAAAGGCAGAAAAAAGGAAGGTTAGGTTGAGGGTGAAGAAGGGCATATATTCCTTTGAGGTAGGTACCCATTTTATGTTTTATATGAAGCATTTTTGGGAAAAGGTAAAAAAGTAGCCTTTGAGAGAAGGATGAAGTGAATACAGAAAGTAGCAGTGACAAATCAACAAACATAAAATGCAGACATAGACGGGGTAATATCGACCCAAAAAGACTCGGGGGGCAACCGTGGAAGGACAAAGATATACAGAGGAAGGGCAACTGGTGAGGGGGAGCTTTGGAATACAAACAGGGCATGGGGTACAACGCATAAAGGAGAGAAAAACTAGAATGGGGATAGTGTTGGTATGGGACTTGTCTGACCAGCCCAGAGGAGATCAAATTCAAATGTCATTCACCTCTGTGGCTGACATTATGAGCAAACCCTACCTCTGGTGTCTTGATGGTCTGGGTGGGCCAGACATGTAACTCAGTCAGAAGCATCACAAGGTGCTGCATGGTTCCCATGTTGAAATCCAACTGCCAGTGCACCATCCACTACAATGAACAAAAGTTGACCAGGGGGGACTCCCCAGGCCACTTTCAGAAGAGAAGCACATGCCCGTCAACACTCGATATCCAAATTCACCCCTAGATTGTTAGAAGGGCAAGAAAGACAACAGAAGAAAGTAAAAATAGATGAGTGTTACTGTTATAAATAGAACTGTAATTGCACACTGCAGCCATGGACATAGGGCACATGCTACATTGCCGAGACAGTCTCTCAGACCTCCAGAGACAGGCCTTCCTTTTAAAAATCTTTATTTTCTGATGCTAGAAAAAAGAAGGAAACATCAGTACACTGTGACTTTGTCAAAAAAGGAAAAAAAATCAAAACAAAAAACAATTAGAGTAAAAGGTTGGCACACTGCCCTTCCACTGGCAGAGTTGTGCCTGCTCAGGTTACTATATCAATGCAATGTACTGCTTGCTAGAGTGGATGACACCAGTGGCTTCACTTACCATGCTTTAAGCTAGTGGCAGGCATCCATTTTACATAATGGGCCATCAAAATGGCCCAGCAGATGTTCCTGATAGTCCCTGTGAAACAGCTGTAAAATGTTTTTGTTTCCTGGCTAAACCAAACATAAGGCCTTTTGAACTGTACCTGAAAATGCCTTATCGACTTTGTTGGTCTTTGCATGTAGCAAAATGGAAGCCTTTTGTGCACGGCTGCCTTTATTGCACATAATGTGAATTGCATCATTGGACAGCAGTGGTGCACTAGCAAAAGAATCACTGATTTAAGGTCACAGATTCATAGGCTTCATAGCCTCCTTGCAAGAATATAGAGAAGAGTGTATATATCCTATTAACCCTGAATGGGCATACACGAGCATGCTATTGCTGCCTTGGTGTGATAGCATAATGCATTATGACAGCAGTTCAGAGACAATCATAGTAAGTTGTCTCATTATAATAATCAGTGCACTATGAGGCCCATTTTAGCATGATGAAAAGCATGGCTATTGCATCTCAGTGGAGCAATGTTAGTGGTGCAACAGGTAGCACACTCATCTTTGTGCAAATGACTGTGGGGTTCTATTCCCACAACAGGTAGATCAGTAGCTGACACACAGTGCAGCATAAGAGGATGCTGCACTCCTGAGTATGTCATCCTTCGGATTAGATATTAAACTAAGGCTCCATCTGCATGACTTGCTGGTAGCTCAGGTGGATGTAAAGGATCCCACAGCACTTATCAAAAATAAAAAGGGTCCTTTATTTGTGTACAAAACAAATCTTATTTACAAAATATTTACATGTTTACAAATGTTTACATATATACAAATATATAACTATACAAATTTGTTTACACATATTCATAATTTCCTATACAATCATGATCAATTTTCATCCTATTAGACTCCCACTCCTTTTTCCATAACCACCATCTGATTTTACTTAATATTGGTACTAAAATCCATTAGCCATTAAATGTAATTTAATTTATTCTTTCATTCCATGTAACCTGTATAACATAAAATATCTTTTTATCTGTTCTTTTAACAGAATTTTTACTTCTATTCATATAATATCCATGATTAATCATATCCATGTTTATTTTATCCTCTTCTTTTATATCTTCAAAAAACATCTTCTTTACATAGTTTTTCCCATGACTTTATTACTCTTTTACATTTCAAAAATACATGTTCTGTAGTTTCTTCTTCTCAACAATATAAACATATTCTTTCCCTTTTCTTTTCATAGGGCATATTTCCTTTTACTAGTAATTTATCAATTACCAATCTCCACAAAAAATCTTGGCATTCTATTTTCTGATTATACCATTTGCGTTTTTATTTTTACAGCTTTAATTTTTTCATCTGTTAGATTTTTCCCATGGTTTTACATAGTAATGTTTAATCATTACATTTTATACCACACTTTCCTATCTTTTTCTGTATCATCAATTTTTATTTTTCACAAACATATTTTTCTTGGTAACATTTTACTTCTTCAGTTATACATTATTTTTCTCTCTTACTCTTTTCTGTCATATCCCCAAATCTATCATACGTATATTTATACAGTTTTACTAATAATCTCTCATCTTTTTCATTTATCCAGTTTAGCACTTTATACAAATTTAATGAAGCACTGTATACCACTGGGTTAATTAACCTTAAACCTCCTTTTTTTATTTACACACAAACTCTTGTTTTACTGGGTTTAATCTAGAAGCCTATATAAATGAAAAAATATCTTCAATAATTCCTTTTCAAACACTGTTGGCAAATAAACGCACTTGCTAAGTATGCTATTTTCCCATAATCAAATAAGCCTTTTTTTCTGAATGATAATTTATGTTTTCCAGAAAAAGACGTTTGATTTATTTTTTTCTCTCCTTTTTTCCAATAAATTCTGATTATATCTTTATTCCCAGATTTTATACCTAACAGAGAAATTTCATTCATTGTAAAATATATACCCTTAGTCTTTGCTACGTCACCTAAACCTTTCCTTTGTCTTTATTTAAATCTACCCCTGTCATCTCTAAACACTCATTTGTGCAAATTATTACTTATTTTATTCATTTTTTTGCAATTATTATAATGCCATTTGCATTATGTTAACATAACTGGAATTCTTAACCATTCAGGTGTTCTATACTCCACTTCCTTCATTTTGGAATTTATTTCACATACTATCACATTCATAACTAATGCAGAGTATACAACTCATTGGACATCCCTGTCTTAGACCACTCATCATATGTACCTTTTGGTTTAACCAGCCGTTTACAAGTATTTTTACTTTACTGTTCCTATATGCTAATATACATAATTTCCTAACTTTCTCTTATATTATATTCTTTCATTATTAGCCATAAGATTTCATGTCCAATTGTGTCATGTTAAATGCCTTATTAAGGTCTCTTACCATGATTTTCATTTCTTTTCTGTCCTTAATATCATCCACAATTTCTCTATCATTAATAATTCTTGACAACCCTTCCCCTTTATACTGTATATGCTATCTTCCATAATATTTCACATTTTAGTTTCAAATGTCTTTTGTATTATTTTCGTAAAGATCTTATAATCATTATTATTCAGTACTATTGATCTCCATTTTTTAATTCTGTTCTATCATCCTTCTTCCATATGAATTTTAAGTATTCTTTTACATAATTCTTTATACATAAAACCTTTTAACCATTCATTCAAAAGCTTTATTTTTTTTTGCCAATCCCTTAAAGTTTTATGCATTTCATGCCCTATTCCATCTGGGCCTACAGCCAAATCTATATTTACTTATCCTAATACTTTATCTAGTTCATTTAAAAAAAAGTCTCCTTTTGCAACTCTTTATTCTCTTTTTGTGCTGATCTTTTTACTTTCCACATTTTTTAGTACCTTCTTGTTTTCTTTAAACATATTGTACTACACTATTCATATTTTTCCTGAGTTCTTTATTTTTTTCCTTTTACATTGCTGTATTTCTCTAATTTCACTACTATCTTCCTTTACTAATCTGCTTAACTAACTTGATACTTTTTCTTTTCCCTTGTAAAAAATATCTTTGCTTATATAACAATTTTTGTGTGTTTCTTTTCTTGATTTCATTCATGTAATTATTTTTCTTTGTCAAAGTACTTTCTATTATTATGTTCTAAATATTCCAATGCATTCTTATATTTTTTTATGTTTTTCTTTCTCTACTTTTCTCTCATCATATGGCCACTGTAAAAAAATATATATATTTTTCCTTAAATATCACACTCTATTCAGACCAGTTTTTATAAAATGTTCAGACAGTAATATGATCTGTCCATAACTGTATTACTAATCTCTATCTTTCTTCATTCCATGCTTTGTCATTTATCCTTTTCATTCCCTTGCTTATTTATATATATTCCTTGTTTTCTTTTATCTGTAGCCATATTGCAAGATGATCAGAAAATCCTGTTTCAACTACCTCCCCTTCTCCTATAACTAAACCTTCTGATAATATAATATAACCTTTTTCAGGTCTCTCTCTCTCTCTATATATATATATATATATATATATATATATATATATATATATATATATATATATATACCTCTTCTGTAGGTCCATGAATTTTTGTCCTAGAGTTTTAACTTACCACATCTTATAACTTCTGACATTTTCTTATATAATTTCCTTTCTTTTTATGCTTGCCTCTTAAATTGCTATTATAATATTCATAATAATTACCACATAGTCTAAAATCTGATGAAATAAGCATTCCCTTTCTTTATAGTTAGTGTAAGCATATAATGTTATAATTCTGTAGACTTGCTGTTTCCATTTTAAATCTACAATGGTTAATCTTCGCATTTTTGCTAAAGGTACATCGAATATGTTTACTGTAGTTTAGTTACTTTAATTTGTGGATTTTGCATCTAATATGTTTACTGTATTCCTACAAAATATGGTTGTTCCAGAAGATCATTCATTTCCCAAATTCCAGATTATCTTTTCTCCCTATAGTTTCTTTGTTTGTAATCTTTCCTCATTTGTTAAAATCTTGTGCCTTCTAATATAATTGCATCTACATCACATGTATTATACCACTGTAAAATTCCTATTCTTTTTACTATATTTATTTATTTATTTGACATTTGTTAACCAGGTTAGTCTGACTGGGCAAAAGAAAACCCTTTTTCAGCAGAGACCTGAGGAGAAAAGCTGCAAACATATACAATAACAAAAGTAAAAAGTCAAACTTATACAAGTACAGAAATATAAATAACAGACCATAATTTGTTACATCATAGTGATACCTTCAGGAGCATCTACAGTTAACTCCCACTGATGCCCCAGGTGCCAAACACTGGCCGTCCACACAAAGGTCCCAAAACGATTTCTTCTGAAAACTCACAATGACAGACTCAAATACATTAATATTTACATATTGTTGGTTTGAAGAGTTCCTATGTGAGTGGATACATATCAGTTAATAGTAACAAAAATACATAATCAACAGTTAAATCAAGGAGAGTAGCGCTAGTATGAAGAATGATTAGAAGGAGTTGGAAATTCTCAGTCTGGGGTAGAGCAAGGACAGAGCCATTTACTGATAAGGTGTGTTTTTAGTGTTTGTTTAAATTTGTTGATATTAGTGCTAGATGTGATGTTAACAGGTAGAGAATTCCAGATCTTGGCAATATAATGAGAGCAGGTAGATTCATCAGCACGATTGTGTGCTGTTGAGATCAGTAAGAGGAGCTTGTTGTTGGAATGCAGCATTCTACCACAGGAATAAGGCTCTGATAGGCCTTGTAGTGATGGCGTTTTTGCAGAATGATAAAAAAATTTGTAAGCCATGTTAAGCTGCGACAGATGTAAAAGTTAGGCAAGTTCCAACCTGCATCCAATATGCTGACGACTCCACTATTATTTGTTCAGCATCTACCTCTTCAGAGCTACTCTCTCTAACTCAAACTACTTTCAACACTGTAGAAACTTGGTTTACTAGACGGTACCTCCTCCTCAATGCTAAAAAAACAAAACTTCTCCTTTTCACTCCTACCACTCGAGCCTCCCCATTAAACTTCAACATCTTGTCTAATGATACCACTGTCATCTCTCCTGACACAACAACTAAACTGCTAGGTATAACCATCGACAACAATCTCACTTTTGATCAACACATCAATAACATCATCAAAACAGTTAACACAAAAATAGGATCGGTCTCCCTTCTTCCAACTTTGCTTGCCAAGGTCCCTCTAGGGTACATGTGTTCGTATATCCTACGCTTATTAAGGAGTTTTCTTTTTTTGCCACATAATATGCTGGGCATTGTAAACAGACAATAAAATAAACTACCTAATATCTTATTACTCTCCTTAAAGCTGTGATAGTAACCTCTCGCGTCTGCATGATGTGTTGTCTTGTTCTGGGTAGGGCCTTGTTCTATTAAGTTTTTTAATGTTCTGCCTCTTTCCTTGCAAGTTGGGCAAGTCAGTAAATACCATAAAGCATACTGGTACCTGCCCCCAATACTGGTTTGTATCTATCCTTCTACCCTGTATCACTTGTTCCTGAATTTGGTTACAAATTGGCAGGGTATCCTCTGTGTATGAACATGGACTTCAAGTGACATCTGAAAAAGGAACCTCTCCTCCTCTCTCTTCTGATGTCATCCATGAAACATGGCCAATACCTCTTTTTTTTTTTTGATGAAGTGGTGGGAATTAAATGAATGTAGATGTTAGTAGTAGAGGCTAGTTTTCTGTAATCTGATATTTGGTGGGTGAACTTTAAAAATCTGTGTTTTGTTCTAAATCCATGAATCCTTTCTGGATTTTTTTAGTCCCCCCCCAAAAAAAAAAGATGTCGTGTCAAAATAATAGGTAGTAGTAGGCTTGTTATTTATTGTATTTATTGAAATCTGCTTGTAATATTCTCCACCAAAGTGAATGAAGTTGAATGTAGGTACCAATTTCATTTAAGTTCATAATAAAAACTATCCCTGATTGGCTTTTTGGACTAGATGCAATGGCTAGCCATTCTAGACCTGAAACAGGTCTACTACATCTATGGTGAGAAATTTGAGATTAGGTACTTTCAGATCCGGGGTAATCTGTTTTATTCCCAGGAATGAACCTTGTGCCGCTACTATCGGTCGGAGTGGGGGGATCTCTGTTTTTTTGACCCTTAGCACCCCCAAAGATTGAAGAATTTTTTGGTAGAATTCAAAGCTCTCTTTCTGAAGGTGTTAAATTGGTACCATATTTCTTGTTTAATACACTTTCTTTTTTTTTTTTGTTCTATTCTCTCATCTCTGTTCCTAAGTTGGTGGTGGTGGTGGTGGGTTAGTTTTTTTGTTTTGTGTGTGCCTCCTTCTCTTTTCTGAGAATGTACTGGTAACCTCTAATGGCTGTAATTGAATATACTAATAGAGCAAGGAAATTGAGATTCAGTAGCTGGCTTAGTGTGGAATCATCGAAATTTACACTGTCATTGTGTGGTATCCTTAGTGCATTTTGTAATATTTATTTTTGTTCTCTTGTACTTGAAAAAGTAAATCAGAGACCACTGCTTGATTATATTTAGCTATGTCATTGTCAAGTATGTTTGTTTCTTTCAAAGGCTGTTATAAGTTCGTGGTGATTTCACTATCTTTTTGACACAGTTATTAGGACTTTGTGTATCCTCAGCCTTTACCTAGCAAGCGTTGATTTGGTATTTGTTATCTAATTGTAGCTTACGGGTGTAGAGGATAGGATCGTTATACCGTATTAAACCATTTCTTACACCTTCTACCAGAGCTACTATCGCCCACTCCCATCTGATATCTACTCTCTTTTACGCCTCACCTATTTTCACTAACCTTAAGAAGGCTAACCTAAATAAACTAGCAACCTGTTACAATAGCATTGCCCGCTTTGCCACCAGTAACCCTTTTAGAACACATCACTGTCATAACCTAAAACTCCTAGGCTGGCTTGAGCTACAAAACTGCCTTATGATCTCACAACTTACCATTGTCCACAAGATACTTTACCAACCTGATAACATCCCTATACTTTCTCAACTTTTAATCCCTTATAATAATCTTACCTCCCTTCGATCTTCTTCTAAACTAATGACCAAATCTGTAAAATCCCATAACTTAGCTGGTGACTCTCTGTTCACCAATACTGTAGGTAGAACATGGAATCAGCTACCCACTGATATCACTCTAATCCCCTCCTTACCACTCTTCAAACAAAAAATCAAACTGTACTTCCAAAATCACTGGCTTTGTTTCTGTAGGACTCCTGACTAACCTTCTTCATTCCTCCTACTCTACTATAACTGTACACTGTACTTATTAGCTATACATATACTTTCTTCTTATCGCCCTGCTGCTCTCCTCTTATGCTCTGACCCACTCCTCCTTTTTCTCTCCCCTGTCCTCTTTTCCATCTTCTTACTTCTTCTCCTTACTGACCATTGCTTCTCACTCTTCTCCTCCCTTGTATTTCTTCATTAATCCCTGTTTTACTTCTTTCTCTCCAACAGATTATCGAAAACAATTTTGCTAATCTTTAGCTGTTTAATTGTGATGCTTCTACTGAACTAGTATAATTTTTTTGGTGTGCCTTAGGTATTTTGTTGTTCTTATTACTAAATGTATATTCTTATTGTACTTAACTTTTTATTAATATGTCTCTTTGTAATTGATTTATGTGTGGAGCTTTTCTCCCCGGGCCTCTACTGAAAATGGACATATATCCAGCTAGACTAGCCTGGTTAACAAATGTAAAATAAATAAAAATAAAAAAAATAATTTCTTTAGAGCAGAGCAATGATGAGATCTGAAAGTAGTGTTTGCTGCTTACCTAGCTATTTTATTGTAACAAGATTCTAGTTTTACCAGTTCAGTTTTCCTGAGGTTAATAAGGACAGGTGATGCATAAAGAAGGGCTGAGGTCAAATGTGTTTGGACAATAGCTATTCTTGTGTTTTTTGTGAGATACTGCTTGTTCCTATATAGTGTACCTAACTTTTTGTGGACTTTTTTAATTGATTGAGAGATGTGGATGTCAAATCTCATACTGGTGTCTATTTCCACACCCAATAGTTTGGTGTGTGGAGAGGGCAAGATAGTAGTGTTATTTGCGGAAACAATGTAAAAAGATCCTGTGGATATAGTAACTTTATTAGGATGGCATAGCATGAGTTTTGTCTTATTGGGGTTTAAAATTAAACGGGAGTTTGCTAGCCAGGACTCTGTTTTGAAAAAGGATGATTGAGTGATTGCTTGTAGCTCATGAAGGGTATTCATTATACTATATATAAAATATAATATAATATACAATAATATTTTATATAATATATATAAATAAATAAATGATATTCTTAATAGTATTCATATCTACAGAAAACACTGTAAAATTTTCATTTTCCCTTTTCCTTAGATTCATGGTTTCATAAATTGATAGCTAATTACTGGACTAGCTTTCTTAATAGGCCATGCTAAGCCTAATCAATTTCCTTCCCAAAGGTGAGAATCAGACACTGTACCTTGTGTCTGTGAGTCAAACACCTTATATAATATAATAGCAGGGGATGTTCCCTTATACTCTGGCCAAATTTTACCTACTAGTATAAATACCACCCAAGGTCTCCCTTGAAAAGAGGCCACTAGCCTTGTGGGACTAACCTAGTCAAAAAATGATAGGTAAGTAAGAAAGTAAATAAATAAATAAATAAATAAAACACATAAGGATATGTAACTCAAGAATGTGAATTCAGTAGAGAAGACTTTAAATTGAAATATAGGAATAATGAATGAAGAAATAATTCCTGGTTATGTAACTTTGCACTACTTGGAGTATTCAAGGTGAATGTCAGCAACAGAGACAGATAGGAAGCAGCAGACTGGGTGTGGTGATGTAGCAGAAGGTCATGCCAGGTTAATGTCCAGCTGAGGAAAGGACTCACCATGACAGAGGACATAACATGAGGACATGACAGGTAAATATCACTTGGGGAGGCACACTGTGACCTGTGAGTAGGCTGGGCTTACACATATGACAAATACTGTTCCAAAGAAAGTATCTCTGGCCATGTCAGCCATTACATATGGCTGTGACCAGTCTTATGGTCATGGGCAAAAACAATCAGTCTTATGGTCATGGGCAAAAACAGTCAGCTGAGTTCACTCCTGGAATGCCTTATTGGGCTGGCCAGTCTAGTTTCCAAAGTTCCACACCATTCCTTTCCTCCGCTGGCCACCAGTGTGCCAGATCTAACTATTGCCTGTCTTCATGGTTGGTTGTGGATGCAATTCGTCTATTAGCTCCCAAAATGGAAAGCTACATCAGGTTTATGTAGATGTTAATGAACTGCTACACCGTCATGCAGAATATACCCAGTCTTGGAACTGCAGGGTCAAATGGTACCCCTAGCCAATGCTCATGACATAGAAGTTCTACCTTGACACAGGAGGATGTAGTTTCTGACTCCTTCAACCTGCTAACTGCCTGAGTGGCTACCACATCCACCTCCTGTGACCCCTAGCCATATGATTGTACTGATGTCACCAATTTCTGTGCTCCACCCCACCTGTGCAAATGATGGTGATGATGATGACAGCGTCCATTCCACACATCTGCCCTGAGTAGATAAAGTAACATCTTATGCATAGTGTGGTGAGTCAGTGCAATGTGATGCATATCATTTGTGTTTTAATGCAGGAATTAGGTTCATAGTTTCATAGGTAGGTACTAGGCTATCGGCCTGAGGGCCCATGTAAGCCTAGCCAACAAGGTTTCCTGGCTTACGCCACCCAAGAAAGTTATTTTCCTGTGCCACTGTCGAGCAGACACACAGATGTGATAGTTTTATTCTGTGTTGTTTTTATCGTGGCTTGTAGTTGTGGTCAAGATGCTGCCTTTTTTGCAATTGTTGTAACATATTGCAGATTGCAATCATGGTGTGCCACTGCAGTTCTTTTGATGAGTCTGATCCTAAATCTTCACTCACTGTTTTAGAAGGTCTCTTAGGCAGGATTCAGATTATCCCATAGTGTCACCGCTTCTTTACTATCATATTATCCAACAATCTGCACTCTAATTATAACAGTAGACCTTGAGTGTGTACTGAGGTGTGGCAAAAAAAAATACAGAAATATAAGCAATAACAGAATAGTTCAGACTAGTTGCATAGATGCAATTTGTTTTATGGGTAGCCATTTTTGGCTTTTTCTAGGGTGATACAGTGAAGCTGACAGAAAGACGGGTGTGTAATTAATTGGCTGATGCTGTTAGAGATAGTCAGTAGTGTGTCAGTGTGTTTTTCCTGGAGGCAGAAGCAAAGATTGGAAGCCCATGTTCAAGCTGAGAAATAAGAACTCCTTTGCCAGTGGCTGCTTTGGCTGGTTGGGTTAGAAGAGTGAAGATCTTTTTGGCCCAGAACAGGAGGGAATTTATTTTGGCTCTCACTTTGTGTGGAAATGGAAGTTTAGTGATTATCAAGCCATAATCTTAGGTATTGAAGGTGGAAGTTGTCTCTGTGGAATGGATGTATAAGTGCTTGGTGCATTTTCTGTGAAGTTCCAAAGAGCATAGTTTTGGCCGTGGTAGGGTTGAGAAGTAGATTATGGTTTATGGGTCATTGTTGAAGATTATGTAATTCTGACTGGAGTTGAAATGAATGTTGGTGTGAGCATGACCTAATCTGCCAATGAACACGTCATCAGCACAGAGGATGTATGGGAGATAGGGGAAGTCATAATGAAGTTTGTTAATAAGTATGAAGTAGAGGAAGGGGCAAGTCTGGATCCTTGTGGTGCACCTTTGATAAATAGTTGTGGATTCTGAATGGGAGGATACTTTTTAACTCTGAGGTGTCTGCCATTGAGGACATTTTTAAACCAGGGAGAGGAATCTGGACTGATACCAATTTTAATTAGTTTGTTTTGGAGAAGATAGTGGTCAATGAGGTCAAATGCTTTTGTCAGATGCATAAATAGGGCACATTTAAGGAGGCCACTATCAGAGTTTAGTAGGCTTATATCAGTTAGGGACCAAAGTGCTGTCATGGTACATAGTCCAGGCAAGAATCCATGCTGTTTGGAGGAGAGCAGGTGGTACTGCTGGATGTTGAGAGAGAGTCAAGTGTAGACTGTCCTTTTCTAGAAGTTTCTCCAAAATTGGAAAGCTGGGTATTGAACAGAAATGGGAGTATAATTTGAGCAGTTTTCCAAATGTGTGGCTTTATGTTTTGTGTGATACATAGGCTGTGTATGTGGGTGAGAGGAAGACATTGATGCTGTGTGCAGTGATATATGAATCAGGGGTCTATGTTGTCAGATCCAGGGGGTCGGTCAGTGGAAGTATTTTCAAATAGCATAGACACTTCTTTGGGATGTATGCATTTGAAGTGAAACCATCATCATTATCACCATCATCATCAACAACCCCCTATTTTCCCATTTTCTACGTGGAGTCGAGTGTCATGTCAGCTGTTGCCATCTCTCTCTAATGTCACTCTCTTACTTTCTTTGACATTCAAGCCTAAGTGTTGCAGGTCTTCTGGAAAACAATTCATCCACCGCTGTGCTGGATGTCCTTGTTTCCTCTTGCCTTCTTCCTGTCTGTCCCAAATCTTCTTCACCAGATTGTGTCCTGCTTTTCTGCACATGTGCCCAAACTACAATAATCTGTTCTCTTTGACATTTTCTGCAATTGGAGCTGCTTTGCCTTCTGCTTTTATATGCTTATTTATTTGTCTGTCCCACAGTGTGCATCTTGCCACTAATGTCAGGCACTTCATTTCCATCACCTCCAACATCCTCAATTGCTCCGCCTTTACTGCCCAGGTTTCTGTAGATACAGTAACACTGGTCGCACCACTGTTTTGTACACCTTACTTTTCAGCTTCTTTGACTTTTTTTTGTCATGCACACTACCCCTGACACTCTTGTGATAGTTGGCTTCAGCCCCTGTGATTCTAGCTGTGACCTCCTCATTCATATTTCCCTTCTCCTCAATGACCCCTCCCAGATACTTCAAGCAGTTAACTTGTTCCACTATTTTCCATTCTGTCTCATTTCCCATCTTCTTCTGACTCCCCCATTTACTGCCATTACAACTTTTTTATCTGTACTCAGCTTCAACTCATGCACTTTCCATTTTGCATTCCATTCCCTAATTATTTTCTGAAGTTCTCATTCAGAGTCTGTCTGCCACATCATCTACATACAGCAACTTTGTTGATGTGTCCCCTCTGACCTGTTTTGCTAATGTAGTTCATCACCAGTACGAACAGCAGCGGGTTGATATCTCTACCCTGATGCACACCCAGTCCCACTGGGAACACGTGTAAGACCAAACACTGTTTGCTGTTGTATCATTGGGTCCTTGTACGTAGCCTGCACTAATTCTACCAGTGCTTCTGGGACTTCTGACCACTGCAGGACTGCCCAAATTAGCTTTTTTGGGATCCTGTCTTCTATGTTCTCCAAGTCTAGGAATGCCCAGGAATGTCCAGTTGGACTCTTTCCTCATCTCTAGCTTCTTCTCAGCAGTCTCACTGCAAATTTCAGGTTGGATATGCTGCATCCTGATCTGAATCTGAACTGCTATTCTCCCACCTACTTTTTGCTACTTTGCATATTCGTTTATCAGTCACCCTGTCCAGAACTTTAATGCAGCATGACAGGTTTGATACCTTTGTACTGTCCTCAGTTTTAAAAATGTCCCCTTTGCTCTTAAACACTGGCCCTAATATGCTTATTCTTTGGTTATCTGGGATACGTTTTTTTTTTCTCTCCATTCTGCTTTGACTACCCTCCAGAGCCATTTCTCCTCTATCTCACCCGACATCTTTATCATATCATCGCAGCATGCTACTTTCCTTGACTTCATTTTCCCTAATGTTGTTCTTAATTCTTCTATCGTGGGTTCCTCCTTTTCTTTCATTTTAAGCTGTGTCTGCAGCAATACAGCTTCTTTGGGGTTTTCTTTATTCAGAAGCTGCTGTAAATACTCTTTCCATCTGCCTTTGATGTCCTATGGACTGATGAACAGCTTGTTGTTTGCATCCCTTATGTAGAGTTTCTGACTGCCTTCTTTATCCTTCTGACATTGCATTGCATCCTGATATAGTTTCTTTGTGCCATCTACCGAGTCACATTCCAGAAGCTGATAGAGTGCCTCTGATGCCTTGTTATTTTACAATGCAACTCCTGTTGTAGCCTCTTTGTTAGCCAGCCAGTACTCCTTCCTTCCCAGATCTGTTTTTTCTTTCTGCCACTTTTTCTTGCAGTCCTTCTTTCTTTTGATGACTTTGCAGACGTCTGCATTCCATTACCAGCTTTTCCTATGTACCTTATTTCCATACCTGGCTTGGCTGCATATTTGTTCTGTAGTCCTCACATATGCTGTTTTGAGGTGCTGCCATTCTTCTTCAGCTCCACTTATTTCCTCTTCTTGAGGTGCTAGAGCTCCGGGTATTTCCTTGATCTGTTGTGCTTTCTCTTCAGTCATCTTCCAGGTCTTCATTCTAGTCTCTGTTGACCTTAAAGCCTTCTCTGACTACTGCTTTCAGCTGCTTGTGGCAGCCAGTGGTTTATTCTGTTAGCTGACTATTTCATTTCTCTCGAGATGAATTTGCAATCACTGGTTTAACCACACTGCCTTCTCCTAACTAGGAGGAAGTCTACATTAGTTGCATGTTGGCCACTCTTGTATGTGATCTTGTGACTGTCCCATTTGCTGACTGATGTGTTGGTCACTATCAAGCCATTTGCCAGGCAGAAGTCTAGAATTGCCTCTCTGTCTTTATTCCAGTTGCAGCACACATGTGGACCCAGGCAGTCCGCATATCCTGTTCTGTCTGTCTTGATATGAACATTCAAGTCCTCCTATCTTGTTTTGTCTGTCTTGATATGAACATTCAAGTCTCCCATTGTCAACACAAATTCATGTTGTCTTGCTTTATCTAGTAGGTCCTGCACCTGCTGTCTGAATACACTCTTCCTTACTATCACAACCTGTGGGGGTACATAGGCTGACATTATGAACACTCCCATGTTATCCTTACTCTGGAGTCTTATATTCTGAGTTTGTCAATATTACTGCTACTCTGGTTTCTGAAGACTTTTAATATTGATGACAGTTTTATAGGATGGATGACAATTGTAAAGGTGATTGGGCAGTGGTCACTTATCACCTTTACAATTGAGCTGTGTTCACTTACTGATGGTGGAAGAATGTTTATGTTGGAGATGGAGTTTAGCATGTTGTTAATAATCAAGTTAAATGTGAAGTGTTTGGAGGATGTGAGGTTAGGTCTTATTGGCCCTTTTGTAAGATGAAAGAGATGTAGGTCTGTTAGGAAGGTACCGATGTTGGATGAAAGAGACCCGAGATAATTAAGACTGAAGTCATCTAGAATGACTGTGCTGTTATTTTTGGGACAGTTATTAAGGAAGTTAGTGATGAGTTATTTGAATTTATTAGGGAAAAAGCTGGTAGTAGAGAGGCTGTAGCAATCAGTAGTGGTTTGCCCTTATGGAAATTTTAAGATAATTCTCATTAGACTTGGCTGAGGAGTTGTTTCCTTTGGCAATGACTTTTGAGTTTGTGTTATTTTTGTACATAATTAGAGATCCTCCACCACATTGTTTACCTGGTCTTGAATCAGTGACATACTTGTAGGCAGTCAGAAAGCGTTGGAAGTTGGGGGGGTCTTGTTAACCCCTGTATTCTGTGACTGCTAGAATATCTGGGTTGTGCAGAGACATAAAAGCACTTATGTGGTATAACTTGTTTCTGATGCTGTGTGCATTAAGGAGAGGAGAGGACTGAGTAGGATGAGAGTAGTTCTGATCTTAAGGAAAGGGAATTGGGCCTGAGTTGGGTTCAGTGCTGTTCTTTAAAAAGTGTTTTCAGACAGAGAGAAAATCTGAGTCTTAGTAATTATTTAGAAGAGTGATCCTAACATTCATTAGCTGAGGAGTGAGTTAGGTGTGATTACTAGGGGGATGTGGTGGTGGCTTGTTGTGGAAGTTATGAAGTAGAGGCAATACATGGTGATATGAAGATTGGTTGGCAAGTGTTTAAGAAGATGTTTTGTATTAGTTCTAGGGGTTGAGGGAAATGAAGAGGAAATTAGAAAGAAGTAGAACAGGGTAGGTGTGGAAGGAGTAACATTTTATTTATTGGATGTCTGTTGTTCTTGTATAGGAAGTTGTAAGTGGGTGTTAAGACTTCCAGTAATATTATAGTTCTGACTATAACAGTAATATGGGGGTTATGTGGTTTTATGGTGGTGTCTTTTTAAGAGTTGTATCTTGAGGGTCTGACTGCAGATGGAGATCAGAGCAAATATATTGGATGGCCTGGGGTAGCAGAGGAATTGGGGTGGGAGGGGAGTGAAGTGGAAGACAACTCCCACTTTTTTGTAAGGCAGTCAGTCAAGGCCTGGGCCTAGCAGTGAGCTCAAAAAGGAATGTATGTGTTGTTTGGAAATGACAGATTGGGGAAAAGAGGAACTGGTAATATTTGTATGAATGTAAAAAAGTGTACAGTGTCCCATCACTTTAATGGGGTAGGGTAGTTACCCAGAGTGTGATGATAACGACTACTGAGTATTGCACAGCTGATACAACAGCCTTTGAGGAAATGGAAGCATTTTGAGAAGAATAGACAAGCAAAGAGCAGCCATGGAGATTCCTCCTGCCTTCAGAAAAGTAGAAGTGTAAGGCACTAAGCACAACTGGCAAGGTAAGTGGGGAAGTTAAGTGGGAAGTGCAGCTTAATTGTTTTTCTTTTTGTTTGCTATTCCTTTGCTAAGGTGCCATCACAAACATGTTGTGGGGTGTTCTGGGTGGGCTCATCATCCTCATTTCCAAAGTATAACCAGTGTCACCTGCAGCACACAATAGTTGCCATTGTTATATGTGCCTACTGCCTGTTTAAGTGTGAACTACATATTCTGGCTTATGTACCTGTGAATGTATGCACATATTAAGTAGATAACCTGTGGCAGCTTGCCCCACACAAAATGGTGGTAGGGATTCGATATTTAGAAGATGTGGGAATTATGAGAACTGTCTGAATGCTGTCTTCAATTTTAGTTATTAGGTGTTCCATAGTTTGTAAAATAAACACAATTCCTAAAAAAATATGCATAATGTCTGCATTATGTTCACCACAGTTATTATAGCTACAAGTAAGGGTATGAAAATATTTTGCTTTTTGCGGAGGATGGTTAAGTAGGCATTGTTCAAAATCATAAATTGTATAAAATATATTTTTTTAAGAGTGATAAACGTTAAACTATTATTTAAATGTTTTTTAATATAATCTTCACGTGTTATGGGGGGAACATAATTACAAGTAACAAGCTGACAGCCTTTGCCCGGACGGCAGGTGCAGAGGCCCAAGCAAGCAAACTGACTAAACCAAAAAAACGGCCAGCACCAAATGGGGAAAGAATCCTCTTTAATAACAGACAGACCAGTTTTGGCCACAAAGAGCCTTTTTCAATGTCAAAAACAAGCGAAAAAAATTCAACCCACTTTTAAATAATTAGACCACCACCAAATGGCCAATAGATGACAATGAATCATAAATAATTAAGTAAATCAATATAAAACAAAGATACCCCCCGCCAATATTAATTAAACATGTCACAACACATGTATATACAAAAGCAAAACTGATGCATAAAATGTGAAAAAATACATATGAAAAAATATATATATATATATATATATATATATATATATATATATATATATATATATATATATAAATATATGCAAGGTTGATGCATAGAACATGAAAAAACCTATTCTACAGATAATCATTTAAGCCTGGAGGAAAAAATCACCAAGCCTAATTATCCAACCTATTTCTCGTTAATATCTCATGCCATTTAGTTTTAATAGATTTATATCCACTTACTTAATCCATAGTAATGAATAAAAATAATGTTCGTACAAAAGCAAAATTGATGCATGAAATGTGAAAAATCCATAGGAAAAAACAGCATATATACATACATATGCAAAATTGATGCATAGAATATGAAAAATATATTTTACAGATGTTCATTTAGACCTGGAGGAAAAAGTCCACCAAGCCTAATTATTCAACCTTTTTCTTTTCTAGTTAGTATCCCATGCCATTTGGTTTTAATAAACTTATATCTACTTACTTTATCAATAATAGTAAAACGGAAAGAAGCAGTACTATGTACAAGGGAATATGGAGCATTAGTAATAACTCTACTTCTCATATTACTGAGATGTTCTGATATACGTAACTTCATTGGTCTGGACGTCTGTCCAGTATAAAACGCAGCACAATTACAAGAGGCCAAATACACCACCCAATCACTGCTACAATTGGCCAGCACTTTAATTTGATAGACCTTGGGTATATTTTTGCTACTAAAATCCTTGGTTGTAACAACATGTTTGCAAAAACTACAGTGACCAGAAGGGAAACACCCCATTGGGGTAGTACCATCCAGAGTACGTTGGGATTTAGTATTAGGTAAAGAGATCCGTTTGTAAAAATTAAAATGACCTCCCAAGTGATCCCTCTCTGGAAGGGAAATACACACCTATCACCCAAGATTTCTTCATGATATTCATCTGCTAGTAAAATATCCCAGTGTCTCTGTACAAGATTAATTAAACATTGGGTATTCCTGCCAAAAGTAATTATAAATCTAATCTTTCTGATAACACCAGGCTTTGGTTGGTTATACGTCGATAACTCATGTCTCGGTATTTGGTCAACCTGATTCTTGATAGAAGATAAATGAGTATGGAAATATCCTTTTTGTATAAATCTATTTGTAAGGTCAGCATTGTAGTGAAGCAAATCATCATCCCTAGAACAAATGTGTCAAATACACATGTACTGAGATTTTGGAATGTGTCTAATGATGTGTCTTGGATGACAGCTGGATGCATGTAACAATGAATTAGAGTGAAAGGGTTTCCTATAAACAGAACTGATAGAGTACCATCAGCCTGTTTGTTAACCATGCCATCCTAAAAGGATATATATTGTTTGTCATAATTAACTGTGAAATGGATACCCCATTTGTTGTCATTAAGATACTCTAAAAGTATGTAACATCAAACTTCCATACCATCCAGCAGTCATCCAAGAAACATCTCCAAATATCAATCTCTGGCATGAAAATGTTATGGTTGTTATCATAAATCATAGTATGTTCAAGATACCCCATGAATAAGTTAGCATAAATGGGGGCAAAAAGAACCCCCATAGCCGTCCCCTTCATCTGGAGATAATAAATGCCATTGAAATAAAAAGCATTCTTTGTCAGCACATGTTCAGTTAAACATAATAGGAAGGTGTTAAAACCAGGGCTATAGAGGGCTAGTTCATTTAACCAAAATTCCAAGGCCATCAAATCATTCTGGTGAGGGATGCTGGTATACAGATAAGTTACATCTGAAGTGCAGAGTAACCAATCCACCTCCAATTATGTATCACTAATGATGTTAAGATAGCATCATAATTACACCATAAATTGGGAAAAAAGATTAAATTTGTGTTATTCTGCTAACTTACATGGTTTTGGTAGGTCTTTGCTTTGTGTTAAAGAAGTTAAAATATATCATTTATGTAGTTCTAATTGGTATTTTGCCTGATTTTGTTCCATAGACTTTGATTTACTTGATATAAAGTCCCAAATCGTTTTGTTTATAAAATACAAAATTTGTCAAAATCAAATATTTAATTAAGAAGGATGCTTGGATTATATTCTCTCAGTTGTAAAATATGAAGCTGTCCTCTAGGTTTAAAAAATTCATAAAATTTTGAAAACAAAATACACATTTTTCTATCTTTTAGATGTCTGAATATATAGAAAGACAGAAAAAGGAGTTACAGGGAGGGTTTGGAAGTAATTGTGCCAAATACAGGACCAATAAAGTGACTATATATAATCTTTGGTATTTAGGTAAGTTGCAGACCATAATTTGGAAGTATTCATGATAAGATAATATAGACAAAAGTCAGGTAAACTTAGACCTCCATATGTTTTAAATGTCAAAAAAAGTGCATTTGACTCTAAGGGATTTAGGAGCCCATATGAATTTTGATCAAGAAGATTCTGTAGATTTACATTTTTAAGTAGAGTTAAATCATATATCTGATGTAGAATAAGATTATTTTGAATATATTAATTTTGCCATTTGCAGATTTCGCAAGGAATTAAAATTTCATATTCGACAATCTTAGAATATCATTCTGAATATTTAGCTAACATTTTTGATATTATAATGAATACTTACATTAATATCCTCAGAGAAGGCAGTATCTAAATAAGTGCAGGATTGTTTCATACCTTCTAATTTAAAATATTAGCAGAGTTGTAGTTTAGAGTTAGTGGAAAAAAGACATTTGTCTAAGCTCAATTTATAATTTGATAAGACAGAGAAGGAATAAATGCAGTGGATTATTTTACTTATGTCAGTGTTAGGATAGACTATATAAATACTTTTACCATTTACAAAAGCCACACACATTATCTTATACCAAAAACAGGTAGGAGGGTTATAAAAGGTTTTTTGAATCAGTGAAAGAAGAAGGGGCTCAATATATAAATTAAATACCTGTGGGGAGAGGGGGCAACCTTGTCTTACTCCATCTTTGATGGAAATGGGAGGTAAGATAAGCTTATACACTGTTATTTGGGTAGATAGAGTATAATATAGAATTTGTACATGTTATTGGCGCCTGGAGGCAGTATTTCTTTTTTATAGAATTTGTACATGGTCTGGAAAATCAAGTGTTTTCGTAACTAGAAACATTAAATCCATGTCAACCCTATCAAAAGCTCTAGAGGTATCAAATGACACTAACACAATTTAGAATTATTGCCCTCATAGAAATTTTGAAGAGTATCTGGAGTAATAGTTTGGTCCCTTGTTTATCTACAGTTGATGAATTCTGACTGATTGGTAGATATTATAGAAGGTGTAACTATGTTAAGTCTATTTGCATAGATGGATGCAGGGATTTTAATACTTAAGTAAATAAGGGTAATTTGTCTGTAATTAGTAATGCCTGTAAGGTCTTTATTAGTATTTGGTGTCAACATTGTGTTTTATTGATTAAGACATAGGTCCATAATACCATTTCATGTAAATTCAAAGAGTACATATAATATTTTTGCAATAATGTCAATAAAAGATTTATAGAACTCAGTAGGAAGTCCACCTGGGCCAGGAGCTTTGTTTAGTTTCAAAGTTTAATTATCTAGTGAATTCAGAAACTTGACCAACAGAAATTTAGATAATGCCATGGGTTCGACATTTTTTCCCTTAATTCACTGTCAGAGAAAATAAGAAAAGTTTGATTTTTTAATATGGTCAGCTTTTATATGTACGAAATTCCTTATGGTGGGTAGTGTGTGAAGATTGAGCACTCCTATTTTTCTAGCTATAAGCTGGGAGCTTCTAAAGGTGATACTTGGCGAATTTCTTAAGAGGTCGTACTGCATGATTTTAAATCAGTATGCACTTGATGATCTTAGTTGTGTGCTAGAATGTCAGCTTTTGATTCTCAGACAGAGAGATGGACATCAAGATTGATAGTTTTCATCCTTAAAAAGATTCTAAGAAGGCATTAGCCATTTGTACTTTATCAGTGCTTACCTTTTATGTAGATCAAGAAGACATGATTTATGACAGCGTTGAAAAGGGGGCGGGAAACCGTGGTTCTGGTTGCACTGACTATGGCTGGAGTTCCAGTGAGTTTGAAAGCTATGATGAGCAAAGTGATTCAGAGTGCAAGAATGGAATTTCCGAAGCAGGTCTCCAAGGAAAGAAGAAAAGTCATGTATGTTATCCATATCTTATTTTTTCAAAATGCTGTTCTCATAGTGCTAAGTTATGTTATGTGCAGCAGTTGTTTTCTTTGTAAAGTGTGCTATGATATTGTTTTCCAAATGAAATTACATTTGCTATTTAACCATTTAGTTTTTATCAAAAGGTAGCAGCAGCCTCATGTCTGTAGACAAGGATCATTTGCTCCTGATACTTCATTGCATTTTAGTTCAAATTTGAGTTTTACTTTGTTTAGACTTAATTTACTGGTTAGGTCATACCACACTCAGAAGGAGTATGGTATCTGGCATGAAGGATACTCCAAACTTGAAAATATTGATTGCATGATAAATACAATAATGCAACATCATTCAATTCATGTCATGCATTTTTGTAGAGTTCTGTAGTCATCAACATAGTAATCAGGCAGTATTTAATAGCTCTGCAAACCATGGGTTATCAAATTTTGTCAGAGTCAGCTTTCCTAGAATTGCAGACACCTCAAGCCTCCCCCAGATATCAAGGAATAATTATGTAGAGAAACACTACATTTGGTACTGCACATGAATAGTACAGTACATTTCTAGTAAGAGGGTAGCTATTTTATGTTGAGGTTATGACAGTTGTCTTATTCATTCATTCATTCATTAATTCATTCATTTGGTACTAGGTGGGTTGGTCTAAAGACTGTTTTTAGCCATGACCCTGGGCCATTGGCAGATAGAGTAAAAACACCATTAACATACATTCATACAGAAGGAACATATTACTTAATATTATTATTGTATGTGACATAGTTTGGAATGCAAATAGTATTTCAGGCTATGAAGACATTCACAGTGGTTAAAACATATCTAGGGAAATAGAAGCCCAGCTTCTATACTGACTTTAAGTGGTCTTTTAGCTGTTTTATAATTAAAATGTTATTTTTTATTAATAGCTTAGCAATAAAAAAAACTATAAGCACATTATGGTCTCAGCACTGATACTCATTTAGTGCATAACCATTGAGCAATTATCTGTAAAATGATTGATCTAAATCTGTAAACATGGCTCACAAACTATAGTTTGCCTTAATTAAACAAGACCTGTGTCAGCCATGTTACTGCAATTATCATTTTCAATAACTGCACACCTCTCAAGTGTACAGATTTTTCACAGAATGACCAGACTTTTGACTCATATTTTTTATATATTCCTCATTAAATTTGTGGTTTTCTGGCAAATCACTGAAAACTGAAGTCACAAAATAATGACTTGTACTTGAATTTCAAACATCATACCCTTTAAAATATGCGTGTTAGTGCAAAACCTGTTACATAACAGCTTTCTAAATTTTTAAGAGCAATATTTTAAATCTGTTCCATAATTTGGGCCTTTGTTCCCCCCATATTTTTGGCTTTGTCCAGATTTCTTGCACAAAGAGGTTAAGCAGTATGACAGAGTGCTGTAAAGTAGTAGTAATTGACCTGAAAATCATCAGCAGAGATAAAGAAAATAAAATATTTTGCTCTCAGTGTAGTATCTGTAAAACAGTGGTACAGACTGGTACTATGATTATTTCAAAAGCTTTTCATCATTGGCTGATGGTTCCTTTATACGGCTTGCTGTTTGTCTTTGCTCTGTCACAGGGGATAACAGCTCTCTGCACTAAAACAACGCTCAGTCATTCACTCTTAAGAGACAAGAGATACAAATACCTGTACTGTTTTCCAGTGTCTTCTGAGAGTGAATATTTCAGGCATGGTTGAGAATAAGTTGTTTAATTCTTTTTTTGTCATATTTTTGTTGTTTATGCATCCTGTCATGAGGGTATTTTAAAGAGTGACAGATACTGGAAAGACAAAATAAAATAGATCCATGTTTGTATAATAAGAGTACCCTGAGGTTTTTCATTTTATATCTCAAGTGATGTAACAATTAACTTAATGGGCTCCCAGGGTTTGTGCTATTTGGTGAACTAGAGCTGTACGGACAGCCATGTTTTACTGATTTATAAAGAAAAAATGTATTGGTGCAGTACCTTATATTGGATTGTGTAGGTTTCTCCACAGATTGTAATAGAATAACTTCTTTTGGAAGGGGAAGGGGAATAGTTATATGCACTTTTTAAAATGCAGGACTGTTAAAATGTCAATGCAAAGAAGCAGGACTGAGAGTGCTTCTCAGGGATTCACACAGTTTGTTTAATTCTGTGGGCTTTATATTAACAGGTGTGTCCGTAACATTAACCATTGGAGTGTGAATTGTGTGCCCTTTGTCTGTTTCTGAAGTTATTTTACTGCAAATTAACATGTATTTTTTGTATTTATCTTATTGACGCTATTTTTTTGATTGTAGTACTTGGGTACTGAATTTTGTTTCCTTCTTTATTGTTATGTCATCAACAGTTTGTATTTACAAGAAACTCATTTGCTGTTCTCTCATCAACAATTTGTATACGCTAGTTACAAGACTGTTTATATGTTAAATGTATAATTTAATATGTGCCACATGGCTATATGTATTCAGAGTAATATTACTGGTACTTTGATTTGATGCTGTATATTTCACTGCAGCCTGTATAACTGGTTCACAAACTGATAATCAATCAATCAACCAATCAAGTATCCAACCAATCAACCAATCAGTCAAATCAATAGATACACATTTACCAATATTTTCAACAAGGCCAGAATCAGACATAAGAAAATCAGCGAAAAAAAAAAATCATTACAATCATGTCTTTAATAGATTAATTTTTTAAACAAGATTTGTGGCATGTTGGCTCATTTTAAACTGCAAACGAAAATATGAAACCAAAGAAAACCAGTAATGTAGAAGTCAGAAACCACCAGCTGAAGCAATAATCCACCAGCGAAGTTAGAGCAGTTTATTCAAACACTTTCAAAAAATGAATTCCAAACAGAACAGTGAGACAAGCGCTTTCGCCTGGTATATTCCAGGCTTTATCAAGTCAAAACACTAAACTAGTTACACCAGTATGTTTAAATAGTGTGGGTTGATTAGCCGTCAACTACAAATTAGTGTTTCTCATCTTCTTTTGTTTTTAACCCTTAGCGAGCCAGAAACTGAAAAACATAAATGTGTTCAAAAGACAAAACCATACATAACCGTAATTAAATAAATTCTGTTAAGTAATTTACAATTGATGTGTTTTAAAAAACAGAAATATGTCATAAAAAAGAAGATTGTTAAAACTTCACTAAAATAGTTTTAAAATTTAAGACTGTTGCTTTCAATAAATGTTGACAACAGCTAAATCCATGTTGAAAAAAATACAATAACAAATCTTTACTTTTGGACAAACCTACCACATGTATGCTAGTAACAGTGTGACCAAGTGAATTTAAAAATTAGAAAAAACCCCAATATAAATAAAAATAAGAATAAAAATAAGACCAATCATGGATGATCGAGAGTTTGGGGTGATGTATGTTTATAATTATTTATAATCTGGCCCTTCTAAGCCTGAGCACTGAGCCTATACTAAGTAAACCATTAAGCCCTGGTGGTTTTCCTGCATCAAGCTTGAGCTGCCAGATTAACTCCCTAAACTCAAGTGTAGATTCCCAGTCTCCCCCTCTAATGTGTGGGTGGACCTGTTCGAGCACCATGAAAGACAATTTGAAATTGGGGCATTCAAGAGAATGCTTATAAAAGGCATTACTTTCCTTTTTGTTGTCGATTTCATATGCATGCTCATATAACCTCTTCCTAAATTCACGCTCCGTTTTACCTACGTAAAAACATCCGCAGGTGGAGCATAAACCAATGTAAACGACACCTTTAGTGGCACAGGAAAAATGCCCAGATGGCTTAATGTTAATGTGGCGTGCCTTTAAATACATGTGATGGTCGTTTATAACCAAAGAACACTGTTTACAGGCACCACATCTATAAGTGCCGTTGACTTGCCTTTGTTTCCCAGTATTTGCATTGTGTCTTTTCTCAAAAATTGCCTTTAAATTCTGCCCTCTTTTTCTAACGAAACTGGGTTTACTTGGTATGAACTGTTTGAACTCTTCATTATTTTGTAACACAAACCAAAATTTTTTGATTGTGCTTTCGATTTGTGAGAAATCATCAGAAAATGTGTACACAAAATTTTCCCCTTTAACAGTAGTATGTGTATCTGTACCCCTGGCTTGGGAAAGGTTAGTTTCTACCACTCCTAATAAAGGGGAGTATAAAGAGTTCCTCTTTGTAAGCACCTCGTTGGTAAGAGTCTCAATTAATTCCTTAGGGTAAGCCCTTTCAGTAAACATGTTATGAAGGTTTTCAACTTCTTTCAAGAACTCCTCCAACCTACTGCACATTCTCGAGGCTCTAATCAGTTGCCCCTTAAGAATGCCTTTCTTTTGATACAAAGGGTGTTGACTTTCAAAATGCAGTAGAGAGTTCGAAAAGGTTGGTTTCCTGAAAATCTTGGAATGTAATTCCTCACTGTTCAAATCTTTGAAAATGGTTACATCTAAATAATGTAGTTCATTTTCACTAATGTTGTGAGTGAAAGTGAGGAAGTCAGTTGTTGAGTTAATGTACTGTAAAAATGCTGTAAGTTGTTCTTTAGTGCCATTCCAGATGATGCAAATGTCATCCAGGTATCTATAGTAGAAAGTAACATATTGTCCCCAGCTGGTTTGGAAAATGTGTACCTGCTCCCACCTGTGTAGAACAACGTTCGCATAAATGGTGGCACAGGACGCGCCCATCGCTACACCTTTAAGCTGCTTAAACAATTCACCATTAAACAACATGAAATTGTTCTCTAAAACTATACCCATCATCTCGGTGATTAGATTGACAAAATTGTTACTTAACTTAGTTTCCAACCTAAGAAAATCCAAAAACCATTCTAGCCCTATTGTATGGGGAATGCTAGGAAAGAGATCCTTCACATCCACAGTTACCATCAACGTTGAAGCATTACATTTATCTCTGGGAAAATTTTTAAGAAATTCCCAGGAATCCTTACATACATGGGTTAAAGTGGTGGTGTGTTTCTTCATGATGTAGTCAATGAATTTAGCTATTGGTTCTGTTACTCCTCCTGCCCCCGATACAATGGGCCTGAAAAGTAAAGGGTCAGTACCCTTGTGGATTTTAGGTATCCCGAAGATGACAGGGGTCTTGGGTTTACCCACTTTGAGGAAATTATATAATTTTTTTTAAATAATTATAATATAAACTGTTGAAAGCAACAGTCTTAAATTTTAAAACTATTTTAGTGAAGTTTTAACAATCTTCTTTTTTATGACATATTTCTGTTTTTTAAAACACATCAATTGTAAATTACTTAACAGAATTTATTTAGTTACGGTTATGTATGTTTTTGTCCTTTTGAACACATTTATGTTTTTCAGTTTCTGGCTCGCTAAGGGTTAAAAACAAAAGAAGATGAGAAACACTAATTTGTAGTTGACGGCTAATCAACCCACACTATTTAAACATACTGGTGTAACTAGTTTAGTGTTTTGACTTGATAAAGCCTGGAATATACCAGGCGAAAGCGCTTGTCTCACTGTTCTGTTTGGAATTCATTTTTTGAAAGTGTTTGAATAAACTGCTCTAACTTCGCTGGTGGATTATTGCTTCAGCTGGTGGTTTCTGACTTCTACATTACTCATTTTAAACTGCCATTTTAAGGAAATGTTTTAAGCACATAATCAGAAAAGCAGTGAGACTTATACTACCATAGAAGTTTGGGACTTAAACAACACGCCAGTTTATGTGGGGTTAAATTATAATAATCTGTTTGCAGAAATGATCAAAATAATATCCAGTTTACTGTTTATGAGTAAGCTGGACATGAGTATGAGACATGTTTCTTAACTGTCCATGGGCCTGCTGTGATAACACTATGGATAAACATGAAAATAGTGAGGAGTTTTCTGAAGAAGACTAACTTAGTCCTCCGATAGACTCAGTGTTTTTCTGTGTTAAGGGGTTTTAGTAACACTATTAGTACGAGCTTGGCGGGTTATATTAGGAGAGGCAGTCTATTAATGAGTTAACATAGCCATTGCCGAGTAATTTGTCTTCTTTCTTCCCCTTTTCCTTTGAATAAACAGTTCATACGATTGGTGTAGATAATTTTGCAGGACTCTGATTTTAGTGCTAGAGTGTTTAATGGTGTTACACAATGTTAATCTGTGCTAGAAGAGGCTGATGCAGTGCTTCAATCTATCAGACCTAACACTGAACGAGTACACCTGCCTGAGGCTCGATAAAACTTCATACCTCCAGCCCTAATTCCACTGTTTGCTGCTTCACTCCTGCAGTGCTAGGTTTGTCTCATTTAAGTTTACAGTGCTTGAAATGCAGTCCACATACACATTACTTTTGATTCACTATAACTTAACCATGGTACTAAATTTGCCGTACTCAGTGTAGGAGTTATGTAGTTTAAATGTATGAAAATGACTTTAACTAAACAAGAAAGGCAAAAAGCTGCATTTCTTGCCAAGCTGAGCATATTGTTCTCACATTTCTTTTTTATGTTTTACTCACACCTCTAAGAACCTATTGTTCCTCCCACCAGCATTCAAGAATGTAATACCTCACAATCTGACTGCCAGCAGGTGTTAATGAGATAATGATTTGTCTTTCCTCCTAGATTAAGATATGGATCCATGTGATAGTTTGGCAAAGAAAAATCTATTAGTTTACATCATGGGAGCTAGAGCTTTAAATTTACTCTTACTCTTGACTTTGTATCACAATAATGTGATCTGTTCAGTAACATTCATGTTAAAGTGGTTGTCTTTTGAAACTGATGTGCAAAGTATAAAGTTTGGTTATGTTGGGAGCAGTTTCTATTATGCTTACTTTTATTTGTAAATGTTCTCTCATGCAGCTTATTATAGTGTGACAGCAGCAAGCTGTCTTGTACATAAAACAGACTTATTTCAAAGGGCATCCTTATCATAAGGACGTTAACTGTGAAACCATAAACTGGCGTGAACAGGTGGTGGTCTATTTGTTGAACCACCAATGCCTTGGCTAACAGTTTGGAGAAAAGAGTAAGAGGAAAGAGTCTTTAAGTCACTGCTTTTGTTCTTGCTGAGGTGCTATATTCCAAGTAGGTATGGGAAAAAATCCCAATTTTTCAGTAAGAGAGGCTTGGGTGAAATGTCCTTCCAAGGCCACAGTTTAAGATGCAAACCCCTTGAGAGAGAAAATACACATACCAGTAAAAGAGGGAAGGTGGTAAGAGAAATCTCAAGAGTTTTTGGGGTTCTGCTGTCCCAAACTAAAGAGCTCTGTTGATAAGGGAGTCAGTGAGCCACACCATTCAGCTGGATTTTGGAACCTGTTGTTCCCGTATCACCTCTTCCTCTTCACTTTTTCTCTTGCATCTCAGCTAATCTCTGGTAAGAGTTCTGATTAAGTTTAGCAAAGAATTAAATCAGCTAGAAGCAATTTCACCATATTTATTGCTATGGAGTGTACAGAATTAGAGGACATAGCTCCATGTGTATTGATTTGAAGGGCCTAATAAAGTGTTGCTTGCAGCTGATTATGTGTTGTCATCTATATGAAATGCTAAGTTTGTTTCATTATTAGATGCTAAACAGGCATTCTGAGATATACATTTAGCTGAAGAAAGCTCTAAGCTGTGTACATTTAAAATGCAGCCAGGAAGGTATAGACTTTTGAAACTTTTGTTTTCTATTTCATAACACAAAAACAAACATCTTAGTCATAGGTGACTCAATTGTGAGACACACAGATGTCCATTTCACCAGGATGGATAAGAAAAAGGTTATGGTCAGCTGTCTGTCAGGTGCCAGGATGCACCACATCACACATGCATTCATGTCACACAGCAACAAGCACTGTTATGAGTCCATCATAGTCCACGTTGGTGTGAACGACTTGAGATGTACCTCACTGGACTGTATGAAGAGAGGCATGACTGAGCTCACTGATTATGTCCGTAACCCTAAGCAGCAGTTTACCAACACCTAGGATGATACCTCAGTGCAAACAAAAAATGATTGACTTCAGCAATTGGCTTAGTTTATGTTGTCATTCAAAGGGGATCCAGTATCCGTCAGCCTGGGGTAACATGGTTGACAAACCTCGATGCTTTGCCAGAGATAGTCTTCATCTGTCACCCTTGGGATTTCAGTTACTGGCTAAGGCTCTTGCCATCCCTGTAGTGCTTTCTTAGGCAATGTTACAAGAACAAATCTCCTGACATAAAAATACCCTCTAAAAAACAACCTCAGGGATGTTCATCATGTTTCACTGCTGCAGTCATTACACTTGGGTTATCCTGCCGTCAGGCAGTCCCGCAGTCGGCCAGGGTTCCAAAGTCTTGGTCCGGCATCAGTTGCTGTCACCTCCTCCCTGACATCAGTGCGTCAGGGGTATATAAGAAGCAGCCAACGCCATTTTCTTCAGTCTTTCTTGCCACGCAGTGCCCGAAGCAAAAGCAGTTCACAAGTGCCAGTTGGCCGACTCTTGAGATATCAATTTCGATTTTCAGAACCGAAGTCTTCAATAAAGTTAAGTACCCCATTGGGGAAACTTTTTCTTGCCTCAGACCGATGTCAGTAAAAGTTAATAATTGTATTTCTTGTGGGAAGCAATACCTCATAAGGATTTTCATTCTTACTGTATTCCATGCCTAGGCCCAGATCACGACGTCACTAGTTGCCGGTTTTGTGCTAGATTTAACAAATACACTATTAAACGTCGGTTTGATTTTGCTCGCCAATATGTTGGCCGAAGGTTTAATTATACCATGCTGTCTGAACAACCGACGACCGAAATTCACAAAAAAGGCAAAGATAAGGAAAAGGACAGGCATCCGAGGCCCAAAACTGATGACAAAGCTTCTTCTAGGCCAGTCGCCATTTCTCAGTGAGGCGCTTTCGCAGCCCCTGACACCCGCTACCTCAGAGCCGCAGGCCGCGACCAACTCCCATGTGGAGTTGCCTAGGCCTCTGGATACTCAAGGTGTTGGGCCTACGGAGACTAATCCTTCAGATGGGTCCGGAGCCGCTGAGCAGGCATCAGCTTCTGAGGGTATTTTCAGACCTTTACAACTTACCATTGCATCTACAGCCAAGACTAAAACTACATTAAAGACAAAGAAGCAAGTACAGTATTCACCTGGACAGGCCTCCATGCCTAAAAAGCAGATGCTCAAAATGGCCGAAGACTTAATTACTCTGATCAGGGGTTCCCATCCCCCTTCTGATAAAAGGCATAGGCAGGATACAGACTATGATTCCTCTGACCAGGTTTCAATATATTCTGATTCCTCTTCAGGCCAGGGATACTCTTTACCCCCCTATGAGGACTCTGATGCTGAAGAATCAATTCCTTCAGCCTCTCCTTCTGAGGATTACTCTTTTGGGGAAACTTTACATACCATGAGGGAGCATTTTCATTGGGAGGGTCAGGATTACTCAGAATCCAAGAAAAGGCTCAGAGACTTTCTTTTATTGCCTCAGCACAGGCCCCTTGCTATACCGCCAGTGTTGGATATTGTGGACGATGTGTTCTCTGATTCCAGTTTAAATCCAGATTCTTTACCCCCTGCTCCAGTCAAACCAGACAGGTACTACAGAGTCCCTGACTCTCACAAATTTCTTTATAAAAACCCTGCTGCTGACCCAGAAACTATTTCCCAGGGTCCCAAAGGGGTAAAGGCCTCCACGGCTAAAAATCCAGTTCCCTCTGACAGGGATTCTAGAGCATTAGACAGATGGGGGAAGAAAGTTTACACTTCTGCAACTTTAGCAGTGAGGGCTTTAAACTGCCAATTTCACATGCTTAAATATCAACAATATTTACTGTCTCGGTTAAAACAGAAAATGAGTACAAGTGCAGAACAACCTGATTTTAAGGAAATGCAGGATTTATTGCATGCAGCTGAACAAGTGGGAAAGCATACTTTGCAATGTGGTTTTGATTCATTAGAAGCTTCTTGTAGAGCAGCAGTTACAGGATCTGTGATTCGAAGACATGCCTGGTTAAAGGAACAAACCATCATGTTAAGGCAAAATTATTGGATGCTCCTTTACAGCAAGATATTTTATTTGGTGTTAAGGCAGAAGAGGTATTAAAGAAAATGGAGGATAAGGCAAAATCTATGCAAACAGTGAAGGATTTCTTACAGGTACAGCCACCAAGATTTTGCAGGAATTGGCCTACGAAAAACTGGTCCTTTCCAGTGTGAGACAGGCCACAAAGAGGCAGATACAGACGCCCAAGAGGCAGGTCTCAGCCCCAAGGCTCTTACAGACCACGACAGTGTGGTGCTTCAACCCCAAAAGGAGATGAGGACAAGTCACAACCTTACAGGAAACCGTCCCAATGACTTCCCCCTTCCAATGCCAAACTCTTCCCTTTTGGCAGCTCCCTTAGGGGGGAAACTAGCACTTTTTTCACAAAACTGGCAAGCAATCACCCAAGACAAATGTGTGCTGAATATTGTATCACAAGGTTACAGGTTCCACTTTCACACTTTACCAAGGCTAAAAGGTATGCCAGGCCTGCCACACAATCAATGGGCAGAGGCACAAAAACAAATTACAGCCCTCATGGACATAAGAGCTATTCAAAAAGTACCACAGCAGGAACAATGACAAGGATTTTACTCAAGACTCTTCCTGGTCCCCAGAAAGGACAAAGCCTGGAGACCCATACTAGACCTTTCCACTCTAAATACTTACCTGGATGTTCCGAAATTCAAAATGTTGACACTACAGCAGCTCCTTCCCATGTTGGGCAAGAAAGCTTGGCTTGTTACTTTGGACCTCAAAGAGGCATACCTGCATGTCCCTATCAGACAAAATTGCAGAGGATACCTCAGATTCATAGCTGGTTCAATGCACTACCAATTCTCTGCACTGCCCTTTGGCTTATCTACTGTGCCCAGGGTCTTCACAAAGTGCCTGGCACCAGTAATTGCATTTTGCAGACAAAAAGGAATTCAAATATATCCATACCTGGATGACTGCCTGATTCAAGTGGAGAGCAAGGACATTCTTCTAAATCATCTGGCGTTTGTAAAAAAGTTGTTAAGTTGCCTAGGGTACACAGTAAACGAAAAGAAGTCAAAACTAGTGCCCTCACAAGAGATAATATTCCTGGGTGCCAGCTTAAATACAATGGCCCAGATGGCTTATCTCATGCCAGACAAACAAGGACAACTGACTCAGTATTTTCAAATGATGGCAACAAAGTCCCAACTCCTTGCAAGAAAAATTCTGCAGGCCTTGGGATTCATGGCATCCTGCATTCTACTAATTCCCTATTCCAGACTGCATATGAGGAAATTACAATGGTACCTAAAAAATGTTTGGACTCAACACTCTCACAGCTTGGAAACAGTAATACCACTAATTCCCTGCCTACAACAGGAGTTTCGATGGTGGGCACAGGCATGTCACCTCAACAAGGGTCAGCCTTTCACTCTTCCCACAGCCAAGCATACTTTAACAACAGATGCTTCGGAGTACGCCTGGGGAGCACACATGGCAGGAAAATGTATTCAGGGCAAATGGACCACAGGCCAAATGCATCTTCACATCAATCAAAAAGAGATGTTGGCTGTACAAAATGCCCTAACAGCTTTCAAGGACCTTCTGCATCCAGGACAATTACTATTAAAGACAGACAACATCACAGTAATGTGGTACATAAACAAGCAAGGGGGCACTCATTCTTACCCCCTATGCAGACAAGCCATGACCTTGTGGAACACAGCTATAACTTACCAAGCACAATTCCTGCCAGGAAAGAAAAATGCTGTAGCAGACGACTTAAGCAGAAACATCATGGATCCTCATGAGTGGAAATTAAATCCACAAGTTTTCAGCATGATAATACAAAAATGGAGGTGCCCGGACATAGATCTCTTTGCCTCCCCACTGAATTGCCAACTACAAAAATTCTGCACAAGGACTTATCACACACAAGCATGGAAAGTGGATGCTCTTTCGTTCAGCTGGAAAAGCCTGAACGTTTATGCCTTCCCACCTCTGCCTCTCCTTTCTAAGGTACTCCTAAAAGCCAGACAAGACAAACCACAGATGATTCTGATTGCTCCAGACTGGCCACGCCAGCATTGGTACCCAATCTTAAAGAACTTAGCTCAAGGCCCACCTTGGATTTTGCCTCAAATTCCACACCTTCTGACTCAGCAAAACAATCAGATCCTGCACAGTCAGCTCAAAACCTTATCCCTGGCTGCATGGCAGATTCATTAGCCAAACAGACAACACCTCTATCTAAAGCTGTTATGGATGTCATTTTGGAGGCCAGGAGGCCTAGCACCAGGAAATCTTATTCAGAAAAGTGGAAGAGATTATGTGCCTGGAACCAGGCTCAAAGCCTTGACCCTCTTGTCCCTAACATTCCTCAGATACTACAATACTTAACTGAGATGCTGGACAAAGGACTATCCTTCTCATCCATTAAGATCCACACTTCTGCCATTTCGGCTCATTACAACACAGATCCTCCTATTTTCTCTCATCCATTGCTAAAGCAGTACCTCAGAGGGGCTAAAAACATAAGAACGCCCCGGAGAGCACCAGCTCCTACTTGGGACCTCAATTTTGTCTTGGAAAAACTCACCTTACCTCCTTTTGAGCCAGCCAATTCAGCAGAATTAAAATATATATCATGGAAAACTGCTCTGCTACTGGCAATAACCTCAGCACGAAGAGTCTCAGAACTACAGGCACTAATGGCAGTGGAGCCTTTTATCATTTTCCACCAAGACAGGGTTTCCTTAAGAACAAACCCTTCATTTATGTCTAAGGTGGTATCCAGTGTGGCTCTTAGGTTCATAGGTTCATACTAGGCTATCTGCCCTAGGGCATTTATAAGCCTAGCCAGAATGTGTTTGGCTTTCGCCACCCATTTTAAATTTATTTTGGTATGCCCTTTTTCGAGGTTAGTATACTGTGCCTCTGTCTAACAGTGACACAGAAGTGATACCCGGGGTAAACCTACGATCTCCCATCCACTCATCAAGATTCCTCTTGAAGAGAGTCAATGAGGGACTCTGCCTAACCTGGACTGGGATTTTATTCCAGAGTGAAGGGAGCCTCTGGGTTATGAATCTGTCCCTCCAGCATGTCCTATTTATTTCAGTGCTGAGGTTCAAGTCTCTTGAGCGCGTAGCTCGATAGGATTTGGATTTTCTGAGGTGCAGCATGTCCATTAATTCCGGGTTGGACATGGCTTTATACGTCAGGCACAGATCGCCTCTGAACAGGCGGTATGCCACTGAGTAGAGCTGGAGTTTCTTTAACCGGGCAGCATATGGCATCTGTTTGAGCCCTTTGATCCTCTTGGTAAGGTACTTTTGGGGTCTTTCCAGTTGCTGCAGGTGTCTGGTAAGGTACATCCCAAAAGGGGCATTGTACTCAATTATGGGCCTGATGAGGGATGAGTAAAGTGGCACTATGACCTCCCATGATCTAGATGTGAATCCCTTCATGATTAGGTGGGCTATATAAAATGTTTTTCTAACCACTTTGGCCACGTGGTTGTCAAATGAGAGATTGCTATCAACTTGGGTCCCCAGGTCCCTAATTATGTGGTAATTTGTGGGCACTTTGTTTTTGCCAAAGGGGATGACTATACACTTTTTGGCATTTAGCTTGAGGCCATGGCTCTGGCACCAGTTGTCTGTTTCTATGAGGCCCTTTTGGAGGATGCTTGTGTCGGCTGGAGAGTCGATTATGGTGCCCAGTTTGCAGTCATCTGAGAACTTGGTCAGCCACAGTCCTTCCATGTTGGCCTGTACCTCCGAGAAATATATACCGAACAAGAGAGGTCCCAGGACTGAGCCTTGTGGGACACCACTTATAACTGGCTTGGAGTCTGACATGGCTCCAGCAATTCTAACCATGTGGGTTCTGTCCTTGAGCCAGTTTGCAATCCATCTAGTGACATAGGGGTTTATATTTAAGCTGGTGAGCTTATCTATAATGCCCGAGTGGGGTATTGTATCGAAGGCTTTTGCGAGGTCCAGGTAGGCTGTGTGGACCACCTTCCCCTCGTCAATGGCCTTGGTGACTGTTTCAAAGAAATCAACCAGGTTTAAGAGGCAGGATCTGCCCTTAACAAAGCCAAACTGGGTAGGATCCAGTGTCTGTAGGTCCCCAATATCTTTATTTATGAGGTCCATGATGATCTTAACCTAACTATTCACTTGCCAACATTGTATCCAAATCCCCAGAATAAAGGGGAGAGAATTCTACATTCCTTGGACATACACAGGCAATTACACTTCTATTTGGACAAAACAAAAGCTCTCAGAAAAACTGAACAATTGTTTGTATCTTATGCTGCAAGATCACAGGAAAAGGCTATTTTGAAGCAGACCATTTCAAAGTGGATAGGACACTGTATCAGATTCTGCTACACACAACATGGGAAATCTGTACCATCTAACATTAGACCACATTCCACTAGGGCAACTGCAACTTCTACTGCCTATCTTAGAGGAGTACCTACCAAAGACATTTTGGAAGCTGCAACTTGGAGTTCAGTGCACACCTTTACCAAGCATTATCACTTGCCTCTTTACTCTTGATCCAAAGCTGGCTTTGCCACTGCAGTGCTGCAGAGCCTCATAGCCACACCAAATCATCTATAGAACCAGCCACCCTGACTCAGCTTTGGGATTCTATCCAAGTGTAATGACTGCAGCAGTGAAACACGATGAACATAGTACAGTTTTGTACCTACCATAAATGTAGATGTTCGAGTGTCTTCACTGCTGCAGTCCTGGTTACCCACCCGCCATCCCCTCTTTCTTAGCTGGGTCTTATCTATAACTTTCTACACTATACTACCTATGTGATGTATTTGCTGGTTACTGATGGTTTTGTTTTTACCTTACTGTATGTTTTGTAAGCAATATGTATTGCCTATCTTTTTGGGGTCACCTGACATCTGGGGCAAGAAAAACTGAAGAAAATGGCGTCGGCTGCTTCTTATATACCCCTGACGCACTGACGTCAGGGAGGAGGCGACAGCAACTGACGCCAGACTAAGACTTTGGAACTCTGGCCGACTGTGGGACTGCCTGACGGCAGGATAACCCAAGTGTAATGACTGCAATAGTGAAGATACTCGAACATTTACATTTATGGTAGGTACAAAACTGTACTTTATGCTGCTAAATGCTAGGAATCTAAACCAAGAACTGCACTCCCTAGAAGCAGTCCTCACCCTGGAAGATGCTGACATTTGTGCAGTCATTGAGACCTGGTTCAAGGTTGTGGAGAGCACCCCAGCTATACCAGGTTACATTTCCTTTCACATGTTCAGACCACAAACTGAAGGCATGAGAACTAAAGAAGGTGGTCTATCAATATTCATTAAAGATAAATGCAGTTTTAGATTGGTTAAAAAGCACAATTCCTTGAATTACTTCACATGGAATTGACTGTAGGTAAGACTCCTCTTCAGGTCATTGCCAACTATAGGACCCCCTCCAAGAATCAGGACATCCATTCAGCCTTTTTGGATCTGCTTGAGTCACTTACGATACAACCAAACACCCTAGTTTTGGGTGACTTTAATTACCTGTCTATAGACTGGGTAAATTACATGTGTTCTTACTCACTTGCCCAAAGGTTTCTGGACTTCGTTAACTCCATTGCCCTGGACCACCTGGTTGACATACCCAAAAGGGGCTCAAACATCCTGGACCTGGTGCCATCCCTGGTGAGATCTGACCACAAATCGGTCTCGCTAGAAGTAACTACAACACAAGAAACCCCCCCCCCCCTTAGCAACAACTAGACTAAAAAACTTCTTCAAGACCAATTACAACTTCTTATGTGACGGCATAAGTAACTTTATAGCCCCTCCCCCCACTGATGGAACAGACACCTTTGCTGAGTTATACACCAGTGGTTTATACAGACACCTGTACAATTGCATTGACTCTGCCATACATGATAGAACCAAGGAAAAACAAATCTGCCTGGTGGACAACTGCCATTAATAAGCTATACAACAGGAAAATAAATTGCTGTCTAAGATTAGAAAGGAATAGTCTCAAAACTGGAAACACTCCCTCCACAACTTAAACAAGCAAATAAGGCTCTTAGTGAAGCCTTCCAAAGCTAGCTACAAAACTAAATTAGCTTCCCTAACTAAGGATAACCACAAGGTGTTCTTTAATTACACCCGTAACCTCAAAGTTAAGACCAACGTCTGTGCTGAAATTGTAGTTAACAGTACTACATGTATAAAACCTGTGGATATAGCAAACCTGCTGGCTAACAGGTTCACTGAAAACTTCCGCTGTGCCTGCTACATGTACCCCAAAGCATCCCTAACACCTGTCCGCCACCTAGTATCTCTGAGGAGCAGGTCTTAAATGCCCTCTCCAAGGCTAAAAACACAGCCTCTGTGGGACCAGACAACATTCCAGGCTGTGTTCTACATGGGTTAAAACTGGAATTAACATCACCATTGGGCACACTTTTCAATCACAGTCTAAGCATGGGCTTCATCCCAGCAGAATGGAAACAGCTACCATCATCCCTTTGCACAAAAGGGGTGCATCCACGGACCCTGGGAACTATAGATCCATTAGCCTGACCAGCCTTATCTGCAAGGCCATGGAACAAGTCATCATGGACCTTATTAACAAAGATATAAGAAATCTCCAAATGCTCAACCCCACCCAGTTTGGCTTTGTTAAGGGGAGATCATGCCTGTTAAACTTGGTGGACTTCTTCGAGACAGTCACCAAAGCCCTAGACAAGGGTAGATCTGTGCATCAGGCATCACTGATGATCTCAAGCAGCTGGGTATCAACCCATGTATTGTCAGGTTAGTTGCAAACTGGCTCACTGATGGAACTCATACAGTCAAAAAAGTTGACTCCACCTCCTCCAGCACAACCATAACCAGTGATGTTCCACAGGGATCAGTTCTGGGACACTTACTGTTCGGAATCTACTTGTCCAAAGTACAGGCTAAAACTAAAGGACCGTGGCTGACAACGTTTGCAGATGACTGCAAACTGAGAATGATCACTGAAACCCCTAGCAATGTCATCATCATGCAAGACGGTCTTAAAGAGACTGACTGGTGCCAAAAATCATGATCTTAAACTTAATACAAAAAAATGCATTATCATCCCCTTCAGCGAGGGTGAGGTTCCTGCAAACTACCACATCCATAGCAATATCCTAAGCACATAGTCAGGGGTGAGATCTGGGCACACGGATCACCATGTCTCCACAGTGGTAAAAAGGGCATTTTATATTGCTCATCTGATAAGTAAGGGCATTGTCTCCAGAAAAAAAAAAGGTTATAACCCCCCTGTGGTCTTCTCTCATCAGGCCAATAATAGAGAACAGCTCTCTCTTAGGTGTATTCCTTTCCAAACACCTGCAGCAACTGGAGAGACCACAAAGGTTCCTTACAAAGAAAATTCAGGGTCTTCAAGATTTGCCTTCTGCAGACAGACTGAAATCATTGTCACTTTACTCTGTGTCGTGTAGACTGCTTAGACCTGTGTCTTGCATATAGAGCAATCTCTGACCTGGCTTTAATGGAAATGCTTCACATTCACAAGTTAAGTGGCAAACGGGTCACTCACTCAAAGGACTTTAATCTGGTATGTGATATCAACAGAACTTGCTGGAGAGACAGATTTATCTTGCAGAAGTTGCCCCACTTTTGGAACAAGCTACCTATTCATGTTAAACAAAGCCCCTCGTTGGCCCTATTTAAGTGTAATTTGGACGATTGGATGGATAACTGGAAATTCTCTCTGGGGGTTCCACCTGTGTCCCTCTTGGGGATGTAGGTGCTGATTTTAGTGTCTACTTGAACCAGACAACCTTGGGAATATGGGCTGAACTTGGCTAGGCTTGTAAGGGCCCTGAGACCATTAGTCTAGTAATAGCCTATGATCATCAGCAGCAGTGTTTCAGATTAACTGCTGCACAGGTAGCTGAAGATCTAGAAAGCGTTGCAGATATATCTGATAATCTGTTACTGTGTGGGATCAGACACAGGAGGAACATTACAAGAGACTATCATGGGTGCTGCTTAGACTGAGACTGCACAATTAAGAGCAATGGCAAAATTATAGTGGCAACTGATAAAATAAATGGGTCACATTCTTATGTCGGGGGGACTGAAATTAGATTCAGAAAAAGTCAGATCAAATGTTAGATCGGTTGTCTATATGCCAAAGATAATGATAAGGAAGCATTCATGAAATGTATGGGAATAATGCAGTATTTTCATAAGTCTGTGTCAAGTATCTTCAAGATAATTTTTCTTAGAAAGCTGTTGGAACAAGATGTAGCATGTGAAAGGAGCTATGAACTGGAAAAGAGCTTTTCTATGTAACGGATGCACCAACATAAAAGTACTGTGAATAAGCCAGTTGTATTGCAAGAAAATGTAAGTCAGAATTGTATAGGGGCTGTTATTTTCCAGAACTGTCCACTTGCATAATTGTCAGGAGCATTTATAGATGCATAAAAATAGATATGCAGAAACAGAGAAAGAGCTGTTAGCAACAGTGCATGGATGTAAGAAATTTCATGAATATATTTATGGGTCTACTTCAACCCATCGAAATTACAGTTAATTGAATCTCACTTTCCAAAAACATGGACTACTGAAATCCTTTCCCTTGGAGAGGGACCAGTTGACTTCCATGAGTAAAAACATAAACGGACCAAAACTAAACCCACCAAACTGGGGGTCTTTGCCCCCCACACCCCACAGTCCCCTACTTAAATAATCCAACTCCAAGATCGCACTACATTGAAGGATGGGCAGAGTTCACCAAGGTGGCCAAGTGGTCCCTTTCCAAGGAAAGGATTTTGGCATTCCGTACTTTCGGATTACTGCAGTTTTAAACAACTGGGAATGGTTAAGTGAGATTCGATTAACAGTAATTTTGATGGGTTGAAGTAGACCCATATATATATATATATATATATATATATATATATATATATATATATATATATATATATATATATATATATATATATATATATGTAGTGTCTTTCGGCTTTTCCAGGTTAGGGATCGCCACAGCGGAACTCCGGTCCGCTAATGATTGGCAGTAGATTTTTACGTGTCGAGTTGCCGGCCCTGATGCACAACCTTCAACGAAGGTAGGCCCATTCACGCATGTCTCCACACAGAAGACGCTGTAGCTGAGAATCGAACAGGACAATGTCTTACTGTGAGGTGACAATGCTACCGCAGCACCACCACCACAGTATATATATATATATATATATATATATATATATATATATATATATATATATATTGGAGTTAAAGGAATATATTAGAAAATTAAACTTCCGCTTAATGTTTCAAGATTTGAATATAGTCCTAACCCCACCAAGGGTGTCCAGCATGTATAATACTCCAGTACATCCAACTTTAAATACATATGAAAAATTATGTGAGTTGGATATTAGGAATATTCCAAATAGATGGTGTAATAAAAGTATTAATTTTAAGTATAATATGACGAAGGATGAGGAAAATTTGCTGTCTGCTATGATTAAATACAATCTTAGATATATGACAGCTGATAAAGGGGGTAGAGTACTTGTTGTCAGTAAATCAGATTATATGACCAGGATGACAGCTCTACTGGGGAGAAAACCTATGAGGCAGTCTCTGTCAATGAGATGAACTGTGCTTGCAGGCATATCAGGCCGAATTTGGAAGACTTGCTTGTTAATGGCCAAACTGACATGGATGAATACAACTATCTCAGTGTGCTTAATCCAAAAGCCCCTACACTTTTTGGACTCCCCAAAATCCATAAAGACATTATTAATCCACCTCTGAGACCTATTGTGGATGGACTTGAGCCTATTATGTACCCAGTTGTGAAGTTTCTAGATTAAAAATTGAAATATCTAGTGAGTTGAGAAAATCACATATGTCATGATTCATTGGATTTCATGGAAAAAATTAACAACTTGCCATTTCAGAAAAATGATATTTATCTGACCATTGATGTGAGAGATCGCAGTACTAGTATTCCACATGATATAGGCATGGATTGTTTTTTGGATTTTTTGGGAGAAAATGTTGTTTCACAAGATTACATTAATACTTTTGAAATACTTTTGAAAATGGTGCTTAAAAAATTTTATTTAGTTTGATGGAAAGTTATTTTTACAGAAACAAGGTGTTGCAATGGGTGCTGCTTATGGTGGCCTTTATGCTAACATTGTGATGTTACAGTGGGAGAAGAAAGTGCTATTTGGTTCAGACTTGTTTAAAGGGTGTAAATTCTACATACGTTTTTTGGATGATATCTTTATTTTATGGCAAGATGATATTTATAAAATACCCTTATTTTTGGAATACCTTAACCAGAGCACAAATTTTCTCAGCTTTACCAATGAAATGAACAAAGAACAAATTGCTTATTTGGATATATTATTAACAAAGGATATGATGCATAAGAGGTTTATTTCAGGAATATATATAGGAAAGCAACATATTCGAAATATTTCTTGCATTTCAACAGCGGACACACCTTGGGACAGAAAAAATAGTGGTTAAAGGTCAGTTTGTAAGTGCAGCTAGAATGATCATGGATGAGGAGACCTTTGGGATGAATGTACCATTTTAAAGGAAATGTTTAAGAAAAGAGGTTACCTTATACCATTTATTGACAATGTCATGATGGATGTCATAAATAAAAGTGAAAGAAAGTACTAAACCAATTTTGAAGAGCAACAATGGTGGTATAATTGAAAATGCAATACAGGCTGGAAACCAGTCCAATAATTTATTCAGTAGTTTGAATAATACTTAATAATACAACCTGCGAGAGATGCACTTACATAGCCAAACTGGAAGCAAAGCTCTCTCCGGCCAAGATTGTGCTAGACAGTCAAGAGGAGAAGGTCAACACCTGCATTACACCTCAAGCAACTCATAGCCCTTCAGAACCCACACCATCAACACCCACACATAGCAACACTAAACCCACATATGCAGAGGCCCTTAACATTAACCTGCCCAGGCAACAAGGACCTCCGAAGCCGAAATGCAAACAAACACCAGTCACAACCAAAGTGGCACATAGCTCACAACACCAGTGTGCCACCCAACAACAGCCCCTAAGGCAAGACAAAATACCCATCACTTTAGTCATAGGTGACTCTATAGTCAGGCACACTGATGTCCCACTCACCGGGCTGAACAAGGAGAAAATTACAGTCAGCGGCCTTTCGGGTATCAGGATCCGCCACATAACGCATGCACTCAAGTTACTCCACAACAAGTACAAATACGACTCTGTCATTGTCCATGCTGGCGTGAATGACGTGAGACGTACCTCCCTGGACTACATGAAAATAGACATGGAAGAGCTGTTGGATCATGTGACCCAGGCAGGTATGACCCTAGCCCTGAGTAGCATCCTGCCTTCGCCCAGAATGACACCACAGTATAAGGACAAAATGATTGACTTCAACAATTGGCCAAGCTTCTGGTGTCATTCAAAGGGGATCCAGTATTTGTCTGCCTGGGAAGACATGATCGACAAAGCACGATGCTTTGCCAGAGATGGTCTGCACCTGTCACCCCTGGGATTCAGGTTACTGGCTAAAGCTCTTGCCACCCCTATAGTGCCTTTTTTAGGCAAGGTTCAAAGGATAAAACCACCACCGTAACAGATATAAGCACGCAAAATCTGAAGGTAATGCTACTCAATGCTAGAAGTCTAAACCTCAAAATGCACTCTCTCGATGCACTCCTAAAAATGGAAAACATCGATATCTGTGCAGTAACTGAGACCTGGTTCAAGGCTCCAGAGAGCACCCCTGCAATACCAGGCTACAATTCTTACCACACTTTTCGGCCACAAAACCAAGACCAAAACATTAAAGGTGGAGAAGTGTCCATATTCACCAATCATCTTGTCTCCTGAATCTGATTGACTTCTTTGAATCAGTCTCCAGAGCTGTGGACGAGGGTAAGGTGGTCCACACAGCCTATCTGGACCTCGCCAAGGCCTTCGACACCATCCCCCACTCTGGAATCATAGATAAACTTACTAAGCTGGGCATAAATCCCTACATCACTCGGTGGGTTGCCAACTGGCTTACTGACAGAACCCAGACTGTAAAATTAGCCGACTCCAAATCCAGCTCCAGACAAGTGACAAGTGGAGCACCTCAGGGTTCAGTCCTGGGACTACTCTTGTTTGGCATTTATTTCTCTGAAGTACAGGCCAACACTAAGGGACACTGGCTAACAAAGTGTGCAGATGACTGCAAACTGGGAGCCATTATTGAATCCCCAAATGATGTGGATATTCTACAAAAGGGCCTTACATAAACAGATGCCTGGTGCCAGAGCTATGGGCTCAAGCTTAATGCCAGGAAATGTGTAGTTATCCCCTTTGGAAAAAAAAAACATGTACCCATGAATTACCACATAGGTGGCAGGACACTAAACATTGAAAGTGTGATGAGAGACTTAGGGACACAGGTGGACAGTGGTCTCACTTTCGATAACCACATCACCACAACAGTCAGGAAATCCTTCTATGTGGCGCACCTCATCACTAAGGGCTTTTCATCCAGAAAAAAGGAGGTCATTGTCCCACTGTACTCATCCCTCATTAGACCCATTATAGAGTATAATGCCCCGTTTGGTATGTACCTCACAAGACATCTGCAACAGCTGGAAAGGCCACAGAAATACCTCACTAAAAGAATCATAGGCCTAAAGTAGATGCCATATGCTGACCATCCAAAAAAACTCCAGCTATACTCTGTGGCATATCGTCTACTCAGAGGCAATCTCTGCTTAACATACAAGGTCATATCAAACCCTGAGCTGTTGGACATGCTCCACTTAAAGAAATCCCAATCTCTCAGAGCCACACGCTCCAGGGATCTAAACCTTGTCATCACAATGAACAAACCATGCTAGAGGGATAGGTTCCTGACCCAGAGACTCCTCATACTTTGTAATAGACTGCCCATACATGTCAAGCAGAGCGCCTCATTGGCCCTCTTCAAAAGGAACCTTGATGATTGGATGGAAGATAGGAAATTCACCCCAGGGATCATGTCAGTCACCCTGCTAGACAGGGGTCCAGAGAAATAAATATTGTGGGAAGAAATATCCAGGGAATTGTTATGGCTAGGCTTGCATAGGCCCTAGGGCCAATAGCCTAGTACCAACCTATGAACCTATGAACCTATTATGCAGATCTTGAGACTGAAATGCAGAATGAGGACCATCATTATAGTTATTCATTTATTACCGTGTATAATGTGGACATTGGGTATTTAAAACACATTTTGGAGAAGAACAGGTCTTTGATCAGGGACGATAAGAGCCTGATGGACCATTTAGGATGCAAACCTAAAATTGTAGACAGGAAACAATGGAATTTGAAAACTATTCTGGAAAAGGAAACAGAAAAGACACCTTCTGCAAACTAGTTAGACATGAGAAAATGTGGAGCATGCAGATATTGTAAATTTATGCTTACTACCAAAGAAGTTGACATTAATGGGAATGAAGTCTAGCTGTTTTAGAAATTATAATTGCAACACAGATGGTGTTGTGTATGTGGCAATGTGTGACATTTGCCCATGTTTTTATATCGGAAAAAGAAAGCGAAAAATAAAAGAAAGGATTACGAACACTAGTACGAAATTAAGAGAGAAAAGGATACTAATGCCCTGTTTCAGTACTGTCAAAATTACCCCTCACATTATTTTAGATTTGCTGTAATTGAGAAGTTAAAACACAATCCACGGGGGGGTGTTGATCGCTTGCCTTAGAAAAAATAGAGCTGTATTGGCACTGGCCTGTGCTTAATGACATGCTATCTATAGCATGTATTCTTAAATTAACATTACAGTACAGATAATAATAATAATAATAATAATATAAGAAATTTTTGCGTGTCCCATTTTAACTTTCTGATATTTTTTTTTACTTCAAAAAGGTTTCTATCCTTGATTGGTGTAAAAAGAGGGTGTGGTGATCACATGACTTGAAATGAGACTTTTTAAACTGCAACCATAGTGAAGAAAAAAAGTCCAAAAACGTTTTCATAAAAAGAAGACAAAAGCACTTACTAGTAACACTGATTTACTATTGCCTTTAATTATTTTATGTTAAATATGCCTTTTCACCTGATATTTTCTAGCTTTGCATTTTTTTTTTGGTTTGAATGAAATTGTTACGTATATAACGCACTGCCAAAGTCTTATCTCTGTTTTACACAGCCTTAGAACAAATAAAAATGTAATAACATACAACACATAGGTTCACAGGTGTGTACTAGCCTAATGGCCCTAGAGCCTTTACAAGCCTAGCCCATAGGATTGTCCTGGCATTGTGCCATCTGATGTTAGTTTCCAATGCCTCTATCGAAGAAAGCCACTGAAATGATCCCTGGGGTGAATTTTCTATTTCCCATCCATTCGTCAAGATTTCTCTTGAAGAGGGCCAGTGAGGTGCTCTGCTTGACTTGTATTGGAAGTCTTATTTCAGAGTATGGGCAGTCTCTGGGTTAAGAACCTGTCCCTCTGGCATGTTCTGTTGATTGAGGTAATGAGGTTGAGGTCTTTGGAGTGTGTGGTGCAGAGGGATTGGAATTTTTTAGATGTAGCATATCTGACAGGGTTGGATCAGACATGACTTTGTAAGTCAACCAGAGATCGCCTCTAAGTAGGCGGTATTAGGCAAATAATAGCTGACGATTTTAAGTCTGTCCATATAGGACATGTGTTTAAGGCCCCGTATTCTCTTTGTGAGGTACTTTTGTGGTCTCTCCAGTTGTTGCAGGTGTCTAGTGAGGTACATGCCAAATGCGGCATTGTACTCAATGATTGGTCTTATGAGGGAGGAGTAGAGAGAGACGATGACCTCCTTCCTGGATGCAAAACCTTAGTAATGGGATGTGCAACATAGAAGGACTTTCTGACCACAGTGGCAATGTGGTGGAAAGGAGAGGTTGCTATCAACCTGTGTTCTCAGATCTCTTATAACGCCTTCATTGTTCAGTGGACTGCCATCGATGTGGTAGTTCATGGGAACCGAGTTTTTCCAAAGGGGATGACGACACATTCCTTGGCATTTAGTTTAAGGCCATGGTTTTGACACCAATCGTTGGTCTCGGTGAGGCCTTTTTGTAGGATGTGTACATCACTTGGGGAGTTAATAATGGCTCCCACATTGCAATCGTCTGCAAACTTGGTCAGCCAGAGACCCTTCATATTGGCCTGGACTTCAGAGAAGTAGATGCCAAACAGTAGAGGACCCAGGACCGAACCCTGTGGGACCCCACTCATGACTGGTCTGCAGTCTGTCTTGGAGTCAGCTACTTTCACACTGTGGGTTCTATCTGCCAGCCAGTCTGCCAGCCACCTAGTGATATAGGGGTTGATGGCTAGTTTAATGCGTCTGTCTATGATTCTGGAGTGGGGAGTGGTATCAAAGGCTTTGGCCAGATCGATGGCTATATGAACTACCTTGCCCTCATCCACAGCTCTGGTGACTGACTCAAAGAAATTGACCAAGTTGAGCAGCAATGATCTACCCTTCACAAAGCCAAATTGCATGGAATCCAGAGTATGGAGATTCCCTATATCCTTATTTATTAGGTCTGTGATGACTGGAGAGAGATGGGTGAAGGCTGCCAGCCTAGTCAAACAGAATTTAATATGTAATTCTATCAACTGTATAAATAAATGTAAAATACAGGCTTGTGTTTTTAAATGTAAGAAAACACTGTGAAATGTGGAACTGCAAAATATGCGACAACACTGCACTCTACTGGCCCAGTGAAGCATGTTGTATACTTTCATGTTAGAATTCAGCCCGAGGGTGGCTGAATAAAGATTTCATGCCCATTGTTTTAAGGCTAAAGTTTATGAGTAGAATTTAGATGTGGAAGGTGCTTTATTGCTTTAGTTTCTGTTAGTATATACATGTGAAATGTCTTCTATTGTTGTAAGTTTCTGTGCAGGTGTTAGATTGCTAAATAATGCAGTTTGTGGCCTGAGAACTCAGACCAGGTGTTAAGATGATGCAATATGAATAATGGGAAAACCTAAGTGTCAAAAATTATGTAATTTTGGGAGGGCCTTAGAGACATGTTTGTTAGTAATGTTTAAATACTATTTCACACAAGAGACTTGAAGCATTTTGATCTGGACATCTAACTTATCAGCACTCTGCTTATGCTCACATGTAAGTTTTTAGCACTGTGATATTTTGTAGGAATAGTTAAAGCTAGTAAAGATTAATTAGGTATTTTTCTTTGAAACCAGACCTGACTTACTGTATTATTTTAAGTTTCTGTATGATCTGTGAACTCTTAGATATCTCTGTGGTGTAGTAGATTTGTCTTGTGTTTTAATTATTTATTATTAAATATTTTTAAAACCTTCTACCTGTGGTTGGTTTGTGTAGAGATGAAGTATGCTTTAGCGTACATTATATATTTATGGAGTTTACTGTCTAAACCCTTCCAATAAGCCTTAAACTGTATAGTCACATTACCATTGGATATTAATATTACACAGTAATAAGTGGACACCCTTTTAAGGGCCTTTTAGTAGCTGATATTATTAACTGGGTGGTAGCAGTAATTACTACCGTATAGTCTGGGTAAAGGGGCAAAGCTGGAGAATCTGTGTCAGCCTTTCCCAGGAATGTCTGTGAAGTTGTATAAATACTTATCTCAAAGTGTGTGTGTGTTGTGTCAGCTACTTGGGCAGGGACACGAAGCACTGGTTGGACAGAGAGGGTATTGGAGGTTCTAGCTTGCCCAGTTAGGCTGGGACCTGGACTCTATAGCTGTGCCAATGGGGAGTCTAAATGGGAACCTGGTGAGCAAGGGAGCAACCAGCCCCAGATTGACTGTGATCCCTGTGTGCACTTAAGGGAAATTGTACTTAACTGTGTGTATTAGTTATCCTTTCCTCTTCTAGGAGACTACCTCCCTGGTGTTAGTGGTGAGGATTGAGGCTCCTTAATTGCTGGGCCAGGGCACAGTCATCATAAGTATTTGGCAGTGGTGGGATCTACTTCACATACTAATTGGCTTGTAGTGGTGTGGGGTAGAGCAAATTCCTGTAGCTTATGTACAGTGATCTCTAAAAGTGTTTTGTACTCTAAAACAGCCACACAGTGTATACTCAGAGTTCAGATCACAATTGTTTTATTTCTTGTGTTAGCTTAGTGTTAGTCAGGGTGAGCAGGCAGCATGCCAGCAGAAGAGTATGGAAAGCTGAAAAGGAGCCGGCCGGCGGAGATGTGCCAGGCTAGGGGGCTGGTGCATGGAAACCTGACTAAGGAAGACCTGATTGCCGCCTTGGTTACAGCTGCATCAGAAAACAGCAGCCTGGAGGATAATCAGACTAACAGTGGAGATACAATATTCTCGGAGAATGGACAGCTCAACCTTTCTGCAGTGGACTTAAAAATCCAGCTGGAGCTAAAGAGACTTTAGTTGGAGGCAAGGCATATGGAACTGGAAGCAGCTGAGAGAATGAGGAGCCTAGAAGCTGAAGAACAGGAACGGAAGAGAAAGCATGAGAGGGAAATGCTGACTCTTCGCCACAGTCGTGGAGGTAATGGGAAAGGGAGTAACCGGACCCCAGAAGCACAAAAGGTCAATAAATTTCTTCCACAGTTTAAAGAGGGGGATAATTTTGATAGCTTCATTCATATGTTTGAACGGGTATGTAAACAGTATGAAGTTGATCAAAGGCTCTGGTAGGGTTCCTGACCCCCTTACTCCATGGTAAAGCTGTAACTTCTTTAGCAAAAATGCATGACACTGACTGTTTTGATTATACTGCTGTAAAAATACATTTGTTAGAATGTTGTAAGCTAACACCTGAAATGTATAGGAAAAAGTTTCGTGAGCATAGACGCAAGGCAGATGAAACTGTATGTGAACATGTTGTTGAACTGAGCACTTATTTTCATAGCTGGGTGAGTGGATGTCAGGTCACCACTTTTGAAGGGCTGGCAGACCTTTTGGTAAGGGAACAAGCCCTTAGCACTTTGCTCGAGGACATGAGGATCTGGTTAGCTGATAGACAGTGTACTACTTCAGAGGAGTTGTTGAAGAAGGGAGACCTATACCTAACAAGCAGGGCAGCCCTGCAGAGGAAAGGAACCCCCAGTATTGCTCATGGGACTAAAGGAACCCATGGCAGGCAACACAGACTGCCCCAACAGAATCTGCCAGTAGCAGAGGAAGCCACTAGTCCAGGTATATGTCCAGGAGCTAGGGTTAAATGTTTTGAATGCAATCAGTGGGGCCATGTGGCATACAGATGTCCACTGAGGCAAGGTGGGGAACAAAAGTTGAACGAGCCAGTAAGTGGGAAAGACAAAATGCCAACAGTGGGTTGTCTTGAGACAACAGGGGTATGGAACTACCATCCTGCAGATGTCCTGAGAGGGAAGGATTTGGATGAGGCAGTACTATGTACTTATGCAGTTACATGCAGTGAGGCTAGGAGACAAGCATGTGAGTCTGGTAGCCTGGGGGAGACCCAGACAGACTGCATACTTGCAGCCAGGACTGCTGAGGTGGTTACTTCAGGGAGTGAGCTACGCTGTACCAGTGAGACTGAATGTGAGCCACAGCTGCTTGTGGGTACCGATGTTCCCTTGGACAGAGTAACTGCAAAGGTAGAGGTGAGTAGTAGTACCCAGGCTGACAGTGAAGCACCGCTGTCAGAGGATGCCAGACTTCCTGTGGAAGGAGAGCTGGGAAGGGTTACAAGGATAAACTTGAGACAGGCTCAGCTGTCAGACCCTACATTGCAAGGCCTAAGGCAGGTAGCTAGGGAGGCACCTGATTCTCAAGGGAAGGGGGAATCATTATACTGGAACAAAGGGTTACTGCACAGAGAGTGGCCCCTGAGGGAGGGCTAGAAGGTGAGAGAGTAAGGCAGTTGGTAGTACCTAGAGCTTGCCGTCTGGTGCTTCTAGCCATAGCCCATGATATTCCCTTTGCAGGTCATATGGGCATAAAACGTACAAAGAGGCGTATTACGCAAAACTTTTATTGGCCTGAAATTTCCAGAGATGTAACAGGGTACTGCAGGACCTGTGAGCAGTGCCAAAAGGTAGACAAGGCAGGAGACAAGGTGAGAGCTCCTTTGATGACTTTGCCTGTGATTGAGGAGCCATTTCCCAGGGTAGCTATGGATATTGTGGGTCCTCTGAGTACCCCAAGTTCCACAGGGAAAAAGTATAGCCTAATGATTGCAGATTATGCTACACTATACCCTGAGGCAGTGGCTTTGTCCTCCATTGAGGCCGAGAAGGTGGCAAATGCTTTGCTAGAGATTTTCAGCAGGGTAGGTTTCCCAAAGGAAATACTGTCTGACAGAGGTGCCAATTTTATGTCAGACCTGCTGGCTTGTCTGTGGAGGTCCTGTGGGGTGAAGCAAATGAAGACCACCCCCTACCATCCCCAGAACAATGGTCTTGTTGAGAGGTTAAACTCTACAATCAAGTCCATGCTACGGGCATTTGCAGATCCGTTTAAGAGGGATTGGGACAAATATTTGCCCCATCTGTTGTTTGCTTACAGAGAGGTTCCCCAGGAATCCACAGGTTTTTCACCCTTTGAGTTGCTGTATGGGCATAGGGTGAGGGGACCTCTAGATTTAATTTGAGATATGTCCTGAACCTCAGGACAAGGCTCAGGGAACTCATGGGCCAAGCCCAGGAGAACCTGGCAGAAGTCCAACAACAGAAAAAGGTGTGGTATGACAGGAATGCTCGAGCTAGAGAGTATGCTGTAGGGCAGCAGGTGATGGTTCTCATTCCTGTTAGACACAACAAGTTGCAAACAGCTTGGGAGGGACCCTACAAGGTAGTAAGAAAGGTAAGTGAGGTTAACTACATGGTGGAAGTGCTAGGCAGATGGCAGGGGCACAAATTGTACCATGTTAACATGATGAAACCTTACTATGATAGGGAGGCCCTTGTGCTGAGCATTTGCAGTAGATTGCAGGAGGAGTCTGAGGGAGATCTGGGGACTGATCTCCTGAGTGAGGCTCGGGCTGACACCTCTGTGGAAGGGGTAGCAATGTCCCAGCAGCTATCTCCTACCCAGGTTTGAGAAATCCGATCAGTGTTGCAGGAGTTTGGGGGCATGTTCACCGAGAAACCAGGGAGCATCCACTTGGTGCAACACCAGGTGGATACAGGACCCCAAAGGCCTATCAGGCAGGCCCCTTATAGGGTGCCTGAGATAGTCAAACAGACTCTGAAAGAAGAGGTACAGGAGATGTTGGAACTAGGGGTGCTTCAAGAGTCCAGTAGTCCATGGGCCTCACCAGTGGTGTTGGTGCCAAAGAAGGATGGCAGCACCAGGTTCTGTGTGGATTACAGGAAATTAAATAGTCACACAGAGGCAGATGCTTACCCCATGCATAGGACAGATGAGGCCCTAGAGTAGCTAGGTGGGGCTAAGTATCTTACAACCATTGATCCTACCAAGGGTTACTGGCAGGTGCCCTTGACTCCCAGTGCTAGAGAGAAGTCAGCCTTTGTGACTCCTTTTGGCTTATATGAGTTCACAAAGATGCCCTTTGGGATGAAGAATGCCCCAGCAACTTTCCAGAGGCTGGTAAATCATATCTTAGAAGGAGCAGGAGGGTTTGCCTTTGCTTACATGGATGATATTGCTATCTACAGCCTCTCCTGGCAAGAGCACCTTCAGCATGTCAGGGAGGTGCTGGGCAGACTACAGAGGGCAGGGTTGACCATTAAGCTGAGCAAATATCAGGTGGGTATGGCAGAGACCTCCTTCCTAGGACATAGAGTGGGGAGTGGTAAAGTAAAGCCAGAACCTGCCAAAGTGGAATCTATTCAGGCATGGCCTGCATCTGTTACCAAAAAGCAGGTGAGGGCATTCTTGGGGACAGCAGGGTACTACAGACAGGTTGTTCCCAATTATAGTACCATAGCTGCTCCCCTCACAGACCTGACAAGGAAGAACAGGCCAGATAAGGTAGTGTGGACCCCAGCATGTGAGCAGGCATTTCAGAAGGTTAAGGAAGCTTTGGGAGGACCCCCTGTGTTAGCCAGTCCAGACTACAGCAAAGACTTTGTTGTGCAGGTGGATGCTTCAAACTATGGGGTGGGGGCTGCACTTAACCAGATTTCTTCAGAGGGAGAAAAGCACCCAGTGGTTTATCTCAGTCTTAGGCTCCAACCCAGGGAGGAATGCTATGCAGCAGTAGAAAAGGAATGTCTAGCCATAGTGTGGGCACTACAAAAACTTCAGCCTTATCTGTATGGAAGAAAATTCATTGTGATGACAGATCACAACCCTCTTAACATGGGTAAACAGAGCCAGTCAGCAAAATACCAAGTTGCTAAGATGGAGTCTGGGGTTGCAAGCATATGATATGTCAGTGCAGCACCATAGTGGGAGTAGCAATGCCAATGCAGATGGGCTCTCAAGACAGTGAATGGGGTGAGGTACACCCAGACAGACCTGACACTCTCAAGCGATGTTTCGCAAGAGGCACTTGAAAAACTTGCTTGAGTTCCCCGGGGGGGGGGGTGATGACTGGGGTGTGATGGGTGAAGGCTGCCAGCCTAGTTAAATAGAATTTAATATATAATTCTATCAACTGTATAAATAAATGTAAAATACAAGCTTGTGTTTTTAAATGTAAGAAAACACTGTGAAATGTGGAACTGCAAAATATGTGACAACATTGCACTCTACTGGCCCAGTGAAGCATGTTGTATCCTTTCATGTTAGAATTCGGCCCGAGGGTGGCTGGATAAAGATTTCATACCCATTGTTTCAAGGCTAAAGTTTATGACTAGAATTTAGATGTAGAAGGTGCTTTATTGCTTTAGTTTCTGTTAGTATATACATGTGAAATGTCTTCTATTGTTGTAAGTTTCTGTGCAGGTGTTAGATTGCTAAATAATGCAGTTTGTGGCCTGAGAACTCAGACCAAGTGTTAAGATGATGCAGTATGAATACTGGGAATACCTAAGTGTCAGAAATGATGTAATTTTGGGAGGGCCTTAGAGACATGTTTGTCAGTAATGTTTAAATACTATTTCACACAAGAGACCTGAAGCATTATGATCTGGACATCTAACTTATCAGCACTCTGCTTATGCTCACATGTAAGTTTTTAGCACTGTGATATATTGTAGGAATAGTTAAAGCTAGTAAAGATTAATTAGGTATTTTTCTTTGAAACCAGACCTGTCCTACTGTATTATTTTAAGTTTCTGTGTGATCTGTGAACTCTTAGATATCTCTGTGGTGTAGTAGATTTGTCTTGTGTTTTAATTATTTATTATTAAATATTTTTAAAACCTTCTACCTGTGGCTGGTTTGTGTAGAGATGAAGTATGCTTTAGAGTACATTATATATTTATAGAGTTTACTGTCTAAGCCTTTCCAATAAGCCTTAGACTGTATAGTCACATTACCATTGGATATTAATATTGCACAGTAATAAGTGGACACCCTTTTAAGGGCCTTTTCGTAGCTGATATTATTAACTGGGTGGTGGCAGTAATTACTACCGTATAGTCTGGGCACAGCTGGAGAACCTGTGTCAGCCTTTCCCAGGAGTGTCTGTGAAGTTGTATAAATACTTATCTCAAACTGTGTGTGTGTTGTGTCAGCTACTTGGGCAGGGCACGAAGCGCTGGTTGGACAGAGAGGGTACTGGAGGTTCTAGCTTGCCCAGTTAGGCTGTGATCTGGACTCTATAGCTGTACCAGTGGGGAGTCTTATTGGGGACCTGGTGAGCAAGGGAGCAACCAGCCCCAGATTGACTGTGATCTCTGTGTGCACTTAAGGCAAATTGTACTTTACTGTGTGTATTAGTTATCCTTTCCTCCTCTAGGAGATGACCTCCCTGGTGTTAGTGGTGAGGATTGAGGCTCCTTGATTGCTGGGCCAGGGTATGGTCATCACAAGGTCCATGAAGATGCACTCCATAGCCTTACAAATTAGACTCATCAGGCTAGTGGGGCGATAGTTCCCAGGGTCTATAGTTGCTCTCCCTTTATGGAGAGGGATGACTGTAGCAGTATGCCATTCTGTAGGGACAAAGCCTGAGGTGAGGCTGTGATTGAACAGGGCACATAGGTGTGGTGCCAGTTCATTTTGTAGTTCATGTAGAACACAGCCATAGATATTGTCGGGTTCCACAGATGCTGTAGTTTATTGGCAATAGCTGTTGGCTCAGTATAAGAGGTACCATTGTGCAGTAGCTTGGAGCAAACCTGGGTATTGCCGTGGAGATTCTTGACATAACCATAGAAGGTCTTGTGATTATCTTTAGTATCAGCTGCAATCTTGTTTTCGTAGCTAGTTTTAGAGGATTTGATGAGGGATCTCAGATTTTTGTTGAGGCTAATAAGGGAGTTTTTTCAGTCTTTTTTCTGCAACAGATTCTTTCTTCTGTTGTAGAGTTTGTTTATGGCAGGGGGCCACCAGATTGGCTTCCATTTTTTGGAGGAGAGCGTGTTGGTTCTGTTGGATATGGCCAGTTCCATGCATTTGTGTATGTGTTCGTACAGTGCATTGGTGTATGATTCTCCAGTCATGCATAAATATTCCAAAAGCAGGGCAAAAGAAGGCTTCCACACTCCAAAATGCTTTAGTTCCACGTAGTACAGCTAAAAACTGCTTCAGTCAAATGCAGTACATAAAAAAAGCAATAATCCAAAAAGATAAGCGCTTATCTTTTAGAATTATTTATAACTGCTGTGTTGCTTTTTTATGTGCTGTATTTGACTGAAGCAGGTTTTAGCTGTACTACATGGAATTAAAGCACTTTGAAGTGTGGAAGACTTCTTCTGCCCTGTTTATTGGATTATTAGTGCTGGTTTGGTGTTTTTCTCTCCAGTAATGCACCCATTCTCCATCTCCTTGGGTGTCATGAAGTTAGCCAAGTCTGTTATTAGGAGTCCAAAGTTAGCTTTGGAGAAGTTTTTCATGTTGCTTACCTTTATGGGGGGTGTGGGTTGGATGTGGATGTCCATGGTGATTAGCTGAGCTTTCTTCTGACACTTTACCTTTGCAGGTATCTTACAACCATTGATCCTACCAAGGGTTACTGGCAGGTGCCCTTGACTCCCAGTGCTAGAGAGAAGTCAGCCTTTGTGACTCCTTTTGGCTTATATGAGTTCACAAAGATGCCCTTTGGGATGAAGAATGCCCCAGCAACTTTCCAGAGGCTGGTAAATCATATCTTAGAAGGAGCAGGAGGGTTTGCCTTTGCTTACATGGATGATATTGCTATCTACAGCCTCTCCTGGCAAGAGCACCTTCAGCATGTCAGGGAGGTGCTGGGCAGACTACAGAGGGCAGGGTTGACCATTAAGCTGAGCAAATATCAGGTGGGTATGGCAGAGACCTCCTTCCTAGGACATAGAGTGGGGAGTGGTAAAGTAAAGCCAGAACCTGCCAAAGTGGAATCTATTCAGGCATGGCCTGCATCTGTTACCAAAAAGCAGGTGAGGGCATTCTTGGGGACAGCAGGGTACTACAGACAGGTTGTTCCCAATTATAGTACCATAGCTGCTCCCCTCACAGACCTGACAAGGAAGAACAGGCCAGATAAGGTAGTGTGGACCCCAGCATGTGAGCAGGCATTTCAGAAGGTTAAGGAAGCTTTGGGAGGACCCCCTGTGTTAGCCAGTCCAGACTACAGCAAAGACTTTGTTGTGCAGGTGGATGCTTCAAACTATGGGGTGGGGGCTGCACTTAACCAGATTTCTTCAGAGGGAGAAAAGCACCCAGTGGTTTATCTCAGTCTTAGGCTCCAACCCAGGGAGGAATGCTATGCAGCAGTAGAAAAGGAATGTCTAGCCATAGTGTGGGCACTACAAAACTTCAGCCTTATCTGTATGGAAGAAAATTCATTGTGATGACAGATCACAACCCTCTTAACATGGGTAAACAGAGCCAGTCAGCAAAATACCAAGTTGCTAAGATGGAGTCTGGGGTTGCAAGCATATGATATGTCAGTGCAGCACCATAGTGGGAGTAGCAATGCCAATGCAGATGGGCTCTCAAGACAGTGAATGGGGTGAGGTACACCCAGACAGACCTGACACTCTCAAGCGATGTTTCGCAAGAGGCACTTGAAAAACTTGCTTGAGTTCCCCGGGGGGGGGGGGGTGATGACTGGGGTGTGATGGGTGAAGGCTGCCAGCCTAGTTAAATAGAATTTAATATATAATTCTATCAACTGTATAAATAAATGTAAAATACAAGCTTGTGTTTTTAAATGTAAGAAAACACTGTGAAATGTGGAACTGCAAAATATGTGACAACATTGCACTCTACTGGCCCAGTGAAGCATGTTGTATCCTTTCATGTTAGAATTCGGCCCGAGGGTGGCTGGATAAAGATTTCATACCCATTGTTTCAAGGCTAAAGTTTATGACTAGAATTTAGATGTAGAAGGTGCTTTATTGCTTTAGTTTCTGTTAGTATATACATGTGAAATGTCTTCTATTGTTGTAAGTTTCTGTGCAGGTGTTAGATTGCTAAATAATGCAGTTTGTGGCCTGAGAACTCAGACCAAGTGTTAAGATGATGCAGTATGAATACTGGGAATACCTAAGTGTCAGAAATGATGTAATTTTGGGAGGGCCTTAGAGACATGTTTGTCAGTAATGTTTAAATACTATTTCACACAAGAGACCTGAAGCATTATGATCTGGACATCTAACTTATCAGCACTCTGCTTATGCTCACATGTAAGTTTTTAGCACTGTGATATATTGTAGGAATAGTTAAAGCTAGTAAAGATTAATTAGGTATTTTTCTTTGAAACCAGACCTGTCCTACTGTATTATTTTAAGTTTCTGTGTGATCTGTGAACTCTTAGATATCTCTGTGGTGTAGTAGATTTGTCTTGTGTTTTAATTATTTATTATTAAATATTTTTAAAACCTTCTACCTGTGGCTGGTTTGTGTAGAGATGAAGTATGCTTTAGAGTACATTATATATTTATAGAGTTTACTGTCTAAGCCTTTCCAATAAGCCTTAGACTGTATAGTCACATTACCATTGGATATTAATATTGCACAGTAATAAGTGGACACCCTTTTAAGGGCCTTTTCGTAGCTGATATTATTAACTGGGTGGTGGCAGTAATTACTACCGTATAGTCTGGGCACAGCTGGAGAACCTGTGTCAGCCTTTCCCAGGAGTGTCTGTGAAGTTGTATAAATACTTATCTCAAACTGTGTGTGTGTTGTGTCAGCTACTTGGGCAGGGCACGGCGCTGGTTGGACAGAGAGGGTACTGGAGGTTCTAGCTTGCCCAGTTAGGCTGTGATCTGGACTCTATAGCTGTACCAGTGGGGAGTCTTATTGGGGACCTGGTGAGCAAGGGAGCAACCAGCCCCAGATTGACTGTGATCTCTGTGTGCACTTAAGGCAAATTGTACTTTACTGTGTGTATTAGTTATCCTTTCCTCCTCTAGGAGATGACCTCCCTGGTGTTAGTGGTGAGGATTGAGGCTCCTTGATTGCTGGGCCAGGGTATGGTCATCACAAGGTCCATGAAGATGCACTCCATAGCCTTACAAATTAGACTCATCAGGCTAGTGGGGCGATAGTTCCCAGGGTCTATAGTTCCTCTTCCTTTGTGGAGAGGGATGACTGTAGCAGTATGCCATTCTGTAGGGACAAAGCCTGAGGTGAGGCTGTGATTGAACAGGGCACATAGGTGTGGTGCCAGTTCATTTTGTAGTTCATGTAGAACACAGCCATAGATATTGTCGGGTTCCACAGATGCTGTAGTTTATTGGCAATAGCTGTTGGCTCAGTATAAGAGGTACCATTGTGCAGTAGCTTGGAGCAAACCTGGGTATTGCCGTGGAGATTCTTGACATAACCATAGAAGGTCTTGTGATTATCTTTAGTATCAGCTGCAATCTTGTTTTCGTAGCTAGTTTTAGAGGATTTGATGAGGGATCTCAGATTTTTGTTGAGGCTAATAAGGGAGTTTTTTCAGTCTTTTTTCTGCAACAGATTCTTTCTTCTGTTGTAGAGTTTGTTTATGGCAGGGGGCCACCAGATTGGCTTCCATTTTTTGGAGGAGAGCGTGTTGGTTCTGTTGGATATGGCCAGTTCCATGCATTTGTGTATGTGTTCGTACAGTGCATTGGTGTATGATTCTCCAGTCATGCATAAATATTCCAAAAAGCAGGGCAAAAGAAGGCTTCCACACTCCAAAATGCTTTAGTTCCACGTAGTACAGCTAAAAACTGCTTCAGTCAAATGCAGTACATAAAAAAAGCAATAATCCAAAAAGATAAGCGCTTATCTTTTAGAATTATTTATAACTGCTGTGTTGCTTTTTTATGTGCTGTATTTGACTGAAGCAGGTTTTAGCTGTACTACATGGAATTAAAGCACTTTGAAGTGTGGAAGACTTCTTCTGCCCTGTTTATTGGATTATTAGTGCTGGTTTGGTGTTTTTCTCTCCAGTAATGCACCCATTCTCCATCTCCTTGGGTGTCATGAAGTTAGCCAAGTCTGTTATTAGGAGTCCAAAGTTAGCTTTGGAGAAGTTTTTCATGTTGCTTACCTTTATGGGGGGTGTGGGTTGGATGTGGATGTCCATGGTGATTAGTTTGTGGTCAGATCTAACCAGGGAGGAGTTGACTATTGGTGTAGAGCAATGGTCGCCCATGTTAGTGATAACCAGGTCAAGGATGTTGTTCCCTCTAGTGGGGCTAAGAATGAGTTCGTCCAGGGCATTGGAATTAATGAATTCCAGGAAACATTGGGCAAGTGTATTGGTAAATGAGTAGTTTTCCCATTTACTGGAGGGGTAGTTGAAGTTGCTCAGTATGAGGGTGTTGAGTTGGACCCTAATATTTTCCAGGGTGCTTAAGAACGTGGAATGAGAGTCTTGGGACATGGTTGGGGACCTATAGCGTGCTACGATCTGAATCTCTGTCTTACCCAGTGTTAGCTGTACCTGAGGTATCTGTGTTGGGTCTATATTATATTTTCGAAAGTTTCAAACATCGAACACCATATGGTCGACACCATATGAGCGATGTTTGATATTTCGAAAATATAATAAAAAAAATAAATAAAAACTATACTTACCTAAATGCTGTAGGCAGGGGGGCAAGCCCCCCTGCAACCCTCCCACACCCCTTCTACTTTAAATATTCCTCTTCCGAGATTGCACTACATTGAAGTAAAGGGAAAATATTCCCTACGGCAATTTCCGTGTTACGCGCGTGACGTTTTGACATTTCGACCAATCGTGTTCGCTCAATACGCGTTCGCTGTTTATAATTTTTGATCACGCGATAGGAACTCTCTTTGTTGCATTATGTTGGGCTACCAGTCTGGAGGTGTGCATATCCTTTATGAATGTAGAGACACCACCATCTTTGGAGCTTCGGTCTGAGTTTTGTGGCCAAAAGGTGTGGAATGAATTATAGCCTGGTAGTGCAGGGGTGCTTTCGTCTGCCATGAACCAGGTCTCTGTTACAGCACATAATTTCAATGATCAACATTTTGAGGAGTGCTACGAGCGAGTGCATCCTGAGATTTAGACTTCTAGCATTGAGCAGCATGACCCTCAGATTACATTTATAGCAGTTATGGAGGTAATTTGGCCCTTGGAACACCGCCTAAAAAAGGCACTATAGGAGTGGCAAGAACCTTGGCCAATATATGGAATCCCAGGGGTAACAGATGCAGGCCATGTCATCTGTCTGTCTGTCAGTCATGTCATCCCAGGCAGACAGATACTGCATCCCCTTAAAATGACAACAGAAACTTAGCCAATTGTTGAAGTCAATCATTTTCTGCTTGTACTGTTGTATTATTCTGGGTGACGGTAGGATGCAGCTCAGGGCTAGGGTCATAACCGCCTGGGCCACATGATCCAAGAGCTCCTCCATGTCTCTTTTCATGTAGTCCAGGAAGGTAAGTCTCAGATCATATTTGTACTTGTTGTGGAGTGACCTGAGTGCATGCGTTATGTGACGGATCCTGGCACCCGACAGGCAGCTGACTGTTACCTTCTCCTTATTCAACCTAGTGAGTGGGACATCTGTGTGCCTCACTATTGAGTCACTTATGACTAGCATATTGGGCAAGCTGCTTTGCCTTAGGGGCTTTGGTCGAGTGCCACACTGTTTAGGTGAGCTATGTCTTGTGATTTGTGCCATGCTGTAGTGGTCGAGTGCATTTCTGCCTTGGAGGTCTCTGCTATTTGGGAAGATTTCTATTGAGAACCTCCATGAAGGTGGGTGTGTGGTTTGTGTTTTTATGTGAGAGCTGTGATGGTGTATGTTCTGGAGGGCTATGTGTTTCATGTGGTTTGGTGCAAGTGTTGACCTTCTCCTCTTGACAAGCTATTCCGGTCTTGGTTGGAGAGTGCATTGCTTTCACTTTGGATATATAAGTGGATCTCTCACAAGTCTGAGTGTTGGGAGGTAAGAGGAGAGAGTTGTCAGTGTACATGAAGCAGTTGCTACATTGCCTCAGAATGCTCAGGTTCACCAGGTTAATAGGAGAAGGTGCAGGGAAAATTACCTTTAGACATGCCTGGAGGGGTGGGTATTATTAATAAGTACTGGATCTCTTTCCTTATAGAATGTTTAGTGCTGTAGCATTTATGTGTGCTACAATAATTGCTACAAGACGTCTGATAAAGTGCTAGACAAATAAGCTAGTTTAAGTGTGAAAGGGAAGAGAACTAGCAAGAATTAAGGGATAGAAATGCTACCCAAATGGCCAATAAGCTACAATTTCAGAGCTAGAAACCACCCCTCTTGCGTTAGATAGGCTGTCCAGTGCTTACCACCCCCACTGATAAGCAGAAAGGCTTCCCTCTATCACATACCTGCTCTATGAAGAAAAATAGTGACTGAGTGTAAGAAGAGACGACACTGACGAGTGTAAGAAGAGACGACACTGACGAGTGTAAGAAGAGACGACACTGACGAGTGTAAGAAGAGACGACACTGATGAGTGTAAGAAGAGACAACACTGACGAGTGTAAGAAGAGACAACACTGACGAGTGTAAGAAGAGACGACACTGATGAGTGTAAGAAGAGACGACACTGACGAGTGTAAGAAGAGACGACACTGACGAGTGTAAGAAGAGACGACACTGATGAGTGTAAGAAGAGACGACACTGATGAGTGTAAGAAGAGACGACACTGACGAGTGTAAGAAGAGATGACACTGATGAGTGTAAGAAGAGACGACACTGATGAGTGTAAGAAGAGATGACACTGAGGGTATGTTTAGCTATACATTCTGCTGTAAAGACAAGCCCACCCTCAGGTTAATAGGTCAGTTTATAACTGAGAGCTATCACTGTATAGCCAGAACAAAACAATTAACAAAGAGATGCCGATGTAGTGACCACAGGATATGAAACAATGACAAAAGTCTCAGTAAACTTGTAGGTGTAGGACTTTGTAACAGAGCTCCTGCAATATTGAGGTCAGATGTAGTGACCGCAGACTATGAAATAATGACAAAAGTCTTAGTAAATTTGTAGGTGTAGGGCCTTGTATAGCTTTCTGATATAACTAATAGGATGCATGTAATGTGATCTGTCCTTATTCATTTGACAGCTAAACAAGAGGGTAGTGTACGTTGGTAATACTTTCACAGTGTCTGTGTCATTTGAGTATATCCTGATAAACATTATAAATGTTACGGCCTTGCTGTGTAGGGCTTATACAGTTCTTCATACCTGACTGACAGCCTGAAGCTTCTTCATCCCTTTTCCAGTTGATGTATTACATGGGAGTGGTGATTTCCCTTTTTGGACTATTTAGGGTTCCTTATTAATTAAAAGACAGACAGCCTCACGTTGTCTGTGTAAAGATGTTGCAGGTGGTGGCTGCTGGAAGCATAAAGGGACTATATCGTTTTCAGTGAGGCATTCTCCAGCACTTGTTGGCAGTCATGCATTGAGTATTGGCCACAGAGTTCCCCTAGTTCACAGGCTGCATGTTGCTGAACATATTGGTGGCCCATAATAACAATCTGCATATGCCAAAAAAATCCATCATTACCCGAGGGGATTGTGATATCATCCCGAGACACAGTGGTGTCCCATGCTCTTTCTTGGTCAAGACAATCTTGTGGTAGACTTGGAAGCTAAGAGAACATACCTAATAAGTTATTGCACAGATTTCTTTTTTTTTTTAGAAGAGTAGTATGAGCAGACAGGAGAATGGGACATTCTAGGCCTTGTTTGAGAGACCTGCTCTGTTGCCTTCCTCTTTTAAGGTGTCAGCAGAAGCAAGAGGTGAAAGTGCCAGAGGCTGAACATTATGGTTTATAGGGAGGGACTGCTATCCTGTGCTGAATACTTTTGGATGGTTTGCAGTGCCAGCCATACACAGAAGTAAGGATACTGAGTGACAAGAATGGTTTTGAATAGCTACTGTTTTGGTCAGAGCCACATATGGCTGTACATTTTACAAATCTTGTAAAATAAGAATGTGGTCAGTAAATTAATGGGTTTTCTTGGCCAGCAGCAGTAGCCTAGCACTCCTGCCCTCTAAAGACCATTTCCCCAGTATTCTTAATTCTCCAGCACCAGACATAAAACATAGTAACTGAGCAGGTGTGTTAGGTATCAAGTAAAAAAAGTGAGACAGGAAGATCCAAGCAGCCACACACACACACACACACACACACACACACACACACACACACACACACACACACACACACACAAAAACTAAACATATTTAAAAAAATCAATTGGTTCAGGAAAGCACAGAAAAACAGTTTATTCAAAATAAAAAAAAACAACAAGCTTTTACATAAACATCTTCATCAAGTTACATATGAGTACAGTAACTGTTTACATGAAATAATCATAGTTAAAACTGCATGACAAATGTTAAAACAGCTGTTTACTAAGAATCATTTCATAAATTGGCTTAAATTAAGCACAGGCTGAATACTAGCACCCCGGTTCAATATTTATCACTGTACAACAAGTGTATCCTTTTTATTCAACATTCTCTGTTTGAGTAACCAGGTCTCCCCTCCTAAAATGTTCCATTACAGTTTGCAAAACTGCAGAGTTAATGTAGTGCATTTCACCCATGTGATTAATGTGCTTATAGTACCTAAAAGATGGTCACAAATATACCTTCAATTTCAATTTTTAATTAGAATTTTCAACACAGGAGGATGAACAGACTATACATGCAGGAAGATAAGCAACATTCTCTGAATCATAATCTACAAATGTTTTTGGATTATATTATCTATAAGTAACAGGATGAATAAGTACTCTATTTCTATATATATAAATTTATAGAAAGAACACTTTGTATATGGAACACTCCCTTTTTCTTACTGTATCTAACATTCATTCATAAACTTCTGTTCTTTATAGCAAAGTATTTGCTTTGAGTTGCGTGATTTTTTTATAACTAAAGTATGGTTACTCTGTTATATAATATTTATATTTTAAGACTACTTACATTGTTCAAGCTATGCCACCATTTTTCAGTAAAGTCTTGTACCATGTTTCCATGCCTCTTGGATGTCCGGGTCAGTATAACTGGTTGTCTGCCAATGATTTCTCTAGTTTCAGACCTCCCAGTGAAAATATCAGTTTATTCTTGCCTAACAGATTAGACATAATGTGCACGTTCTGCTGTATTAACACTTCTTCATGTCCTCCTTCACTAAACTCATCCAATCAATCAGCTGTTTGTCTTTCCAAAATGTCATTGTTAGTATTTTATATTGTCATGTGGAACATTTATCCCTTATTAATATTAGAAAACATAAAAATGGGGCGCATACTGGTTCTATGCAAATATGTATGCTTTCTTATTATCTTCCTACATGCCATTGTATTAATTTTTTCATCAGTTGAGTTCACTATTAGAATACCCAATAAACATATACTATTGCATGAATAGGATTTTTGAATCCAAAACTCTCATCTAGAACTTCTAAGGAAGTGGTAGGAGCTGAATATAAAATTTAACATTGAATATGTGAAGTTAATGGACAATAATTTTGAGGCCATGGAAGAGCAGTTAAGGAGAAATATTACTGAGCTCTAATAATCTGTTACTTCACACCCGCAGTATCAGAATAATGTATGGATTTATGAGGACAGGTTGGATCACGTGGTTATTTTTGAACAGCAAATTATCACTACTAAAAATGGAACCTGCTAAGGGACATTTAAGACTTTAGAAGTGGGAATGTTTTTCCTAGCTAAAAAAAAAAACTGAACAATGTAACTAGCGTTAGGTAAGAATAGTAACAATGATGCAATTCCTGAAGCAAATGCATCATCAAAGGAAGCAACAGAAGCTGCAGTAAACAATGGATGTGAGCATTATCTTGGTGTTAGACCCTTTGGAATTTCCATCTGTACTTCAAACTGACCCTTTACCAATATGTCAGAAGGAAAACAGAAGTAAAAAACAACAATGAGAAAGCGATAGGGGTTGAGATTATCAGTATGCAGTTCCATGAAGTTAATCAAGAAAACAACGTAGAACTTTCTAATATTGTTTTTAATTTATCAGAACGTGGATTGGCAAATTATGTTTTGTTTCTAAATAGGGGAAAACTTAAACCAATAATGAATGGAAATATTTCAACTGAAACCTTTTACACATTGTTTGAATACAAAGCCAGATTTTCCCATTTATTGTAATAATGTTGATGCAGGTCTCAGAAAAAAAACTAATGTCTTTATCTCCATCAGTAATTGATTGATATAAACTAGACGTGAGTGATATATGTGATATACTTTACAGTCCAATGGAACCTCTACATCCGTTTGTAGTTTGAGTATATGGTAAGTGGGAACGGGATGTAATGAGTTAGTTGTCATTTGTAAGGAATGTTTCAGTTGAGTGTCTGCATTTTTGTGCGTGTTTTCAGGTTAAGGTTAAGGTAAGGACAAGGGAAGGGGAAATTTATTTGAGTGTGTGTGTGTGTGTGTGTGTGTGTGTGTGTGTGTGTGTGTGTGTGTGTGTGTGTGTGTGTATATTATTTAGTGATAGTGTTAGGGAAAGGGTGTTTAATATGTTTAATAGCCTAATATGTAGGGTCGGGTTAGGATTAGGGGTTGGGGTAGGGTAAATGTTAGAGATGGCACACGAGTAAGGTTATGTAAGGGGGTAACATTTTTTAATTTTAAATCTTTATTATTATAGCTCTGGAAGATATTGCAACTGGTTTTGCAGTAATTGTAGACACACAAGGAAAAGTTGTATGCTTGTTGAGTCATCAAAACTAAAAGCATGTAAATAAAATTACCATTTAAGGCTCTTGTTAAGGAGATCACAAACATGACATACTCATATTCAGAGATGAAATGGTCTTTAAACACAGTGACATCATTTGCAAAGGATTTGCATGAAAAACATAAATCAAAGATCATCCAAGCTTATTTTCAGAGCAAAATCTATATGTAGTTAAAGCTTCAGCAAGTAATTAAATGCAGATCAGAAAATGATACCATAAAATTAGCAATAGCATATTGTTATATGTATGCATAGCTCTCAACCTTCCATCTCTGAAATGAGGAGCACTACCTTTCATAATGTGGAACAAATGAACAAAATGTGGAATACTTACTAAGAGTTTACTAACAACTTCATCTAGGAATCTCATAGGATGATTGAAATGTGATATTTTTAAGTATATAATAGTTCTTTTAATGAATTAATATGATTCAGTTATATTTATCATAGATATCAGTTAAGAAATTGCTAACACTGAATGTGTGAATGAGCCTTTCAGTGTGGAACTTCCAGGAACATGAATGTTTTAAGACCCCAAATGAGGAACGCTCTTCGTAATGAGGTATACTGAGAGGTATGTATGTAGGTATTTTGAGGTGATAGTCACTAGGTGAGGGAGAGGGGTGGCAAGGAAACATGGTCCATATTGCACTGAGCCAGGTGGAAGAATGCACAGCAAAGGCCAGCTCCAATTTCAGTGGGAGTTGCACAGTCAAGTGACAAAATGTACCGCTGTATGAAACACATAATATCAGCGATCCTTATCTTTTTTCCTGTATCACTTCTTCACTAATGATTACTAATCCATCCGTTTAAGCTTTTTGAGCTATGATAGGCAATGTGGAATCAGTAGGAGCTGAATTACAAGCTCTGGATGCCAGGCCTCAAAACTGCTTTTGAGACTTTCTGATGATAGAGAATCTTCATCATATTTCACTGTGTGTGTGTGTGTGTGTGTGTGTGTGTGTGTGTGTGTGTGTGTGTGTGTGTGTGTGTATGTGTGTGTTTGAAATGACTTAATCAGTGACTCCTCGAGACTGTTGGTCTGTGATAAGTGCCATTTCTTTTTCTTAAGGCATTTATTCATTGTATTTGCCTGAACTTTGCCTTTGTTTGTTTATTAACCAGTTAGGTAGCTTAGTCCGTAGACCTGTATCAGGCATAACCCAGGCACAAAGTAGTAACATTTTACATTATTTCAGTCAGCAGTATAGTACCTTTTTACAAATATGTAGTCTTCCATCAACCTCATCACTGTGGTGTGATGCATAAGACATTTAGGTGAATTTACCATTTTATACAGAACTAACATTTGCAATAGTTTCAACACTGCTTAAGACAAAGCATGACAAAAGTGCTGTTTCACTGGTGTGTGTGCGCCAGTAATTTCATTTGTTTCCATTTCCAGAATCATTTTTGCAATTCATTTTTTTTTTTTGCATGGAAGTCTGTTTTCTCTGATTTACAAAACAGAGTATTACCAACTTACGCGGTGGTGGTGCTGCGGTAGCGTTGTCGCCTCACAGTAAGACGCTGTCCGGTTCGATTCTCAGCTAGACCGTCTTGTGCATGGAGACATGTGTGAATGGGCGTACCTTTGTTGAAGGTTGTGCGTCAGGGCTGGTAACTCGGCACGTAAAAATCAACTACCAATCATTAGCGGACCGGAGTTCCAATGTGGCGACCCCTAACCGGGAAAAGCCGAAAGACGTAACAAAAAGTATTACCAAACTTACACTTCTAATAGACACACGGCAGAAAAATTGGGTTATACCGAGTTGTCGCTTGTGGCCGTTAATTTTCTACATCTGGCCGAGTAGCTTATATAACATACTAGTAGAAAATGTCTTTAAAACAGAATTGCAGGAAAGTTGAGGTATGATTGGTGATCTCGAGTTTAGGATTGCAGTCTCTCTGCTCATGAGTACTAAGGTGCTTTTTAATTCATTGTACAACCAGCACCCATAATCCACAATTATCAAGTTACTCAGACGTCCACCCTAGCTTATTCACAGCTAATACCTCTGTACTATGCAAAGTGAAAATTCTACCTCTACAAAGACACTCCCCTTATCATACCACCAGCAGCAACTACACCATTTTTAGGAATAAACTGAGAAGTATAACCTACACAATTTGCCAAAGCACTATTTTCCAGTGTGTTGATGTACAACCCAACCCAGGCCCAGTCCCCACAGCTCCAGCAAACCTAGCAAATCTCTTATGCTATCAACCATAAATCTCCAAAGCCTTAGGAACAAGATACCTGAACTCCATGCCTGGATTTCTAAGTACAACCCATATATTATAGCAGCTACTGAAACCTGGTTGAAATCATATATAAAAGACACTGAATTTCTCCCCCCAAGCTACTCATCCCTGAGAGTCGATCGACCCAACAAGAGAGGAGGAGGAGTAGCAATACTTTTCCCTAGCAATTACACATTAATCCCCTACTCAAAACCAACACCCAACTTCTCCCCAGCTGAAATACTGATCTCTATATTAAAACTTACCAACCATAAAAACATTTGCATAATTGCTCTTTATATTCCCCCAGGAAACAACATACCAATATTAGAAAACATACTTGCCTGGACTTCCCAAAATATAGATAATGAAACATCATTCTAGGTGATGTAAATATCGACTGGCTACATACAGGCCACAACAACCCCTTAAAAAAACATAAATCTTTACAACTTCTCCCAACTAATTGAAGACATCACTAGACCTCACAAAAATTACAACTGGGGCTCCACAATAGACTGGATATTAGTATCCCACCCTTTCAATGTCATCAGTGCAGGCATACTACCTAATACCATTAGCGACCACCACTCAGCATATATCATACGCAAAACTACTCCAACCACAGGCCAACACCAATACAAAAATACCAGAAATTTTACTAAGTTCCAATCATCCATATTTAATGAACCCTTAGCTAAAGTAAACTGGAAACCCTTCAAATCCCTACCACTTAATGAGGCTGTTGAATTCTTTAACTCAACATTTCTAAACATCCTAAATAGGCAAGCATCCACCCACCAAAAATGAATAAAACATAACCATGCATGCTGGCTCTCAAAATCCACCAAAGAAGTAATGTCCACAAGGGATAAAATCTGGAAATCATGGCAGAAAAACAAAGACCCCTCAACTCTACTAGATTACAAGCAACTCCGTAACCAGGCAAAACATCTAATAACCACTGATAAAAAAGACCACTACTTCCACCTACAAAGCCAACATAAAAATAATCCCCCAAAATTCTGGTCCTCCATCAGCCAACTATTACACTCAAAACAACCCATCCCCTGACCCACAACCACCCCCACTGAACTTGCTACTCTCTTCAATTCCTACTTCATTGACACCATAACTAACCTAACCCCCACCTTTCCTACAGTTAACACCACCACCAGCAAAACAGCTGATAGCCAAATCATCTCAGAAAACAAGCCTATCCTTAACCCTAACCTAAAATTCTCCCCCATACCCACCAGCACAATAAAAAAACTTTTACTTAAGCTAAAACCCTGTACTCAGGCCCCTGACAATCTACCCCCACACTTCCTGGAGCTAGCAGCAAACTCTATAGCTTATTCCATCAGCATACTCATTAACTGATCAATTAAAGAATCCTTTGTCCCAGACATCTGGAAAAATAAGCATTCATTCTTCCCTTACACAAAGGTGGCACCAGCACAGATACCACAAACTTTCGACCCATAGCAATTCTCTCACCCCTCTCTAAAATACTGGAAAAATGCATCTATGCCCAATTCCTCAACCACCTGCATGAAAATCAAATTTTATCACCCACTCAGCATGGTATCAGACCAGGACACAGCACCACTACCGTCCTCCTATCCTTCCTTGATACAGTTAACCGGGCACGGGATTCTGGTAAAATAATTGCTTCACTTTTCCTTGACCTCTCCAAAGCTTTTGATACTATATCCCACACTATCCTACTCTCTAAACTATCCACCATTCACATTTCTCCCCCTACCCTACAATGGTACAACAGCTATCTCTCCAATAGGCAGCAATCCACCAAATGGCAACAGTCTTACTCTACCTTCCTCAGTACTTCCACATGGGCACCCCAAGGCTCCATACTTGGTCCTTTCTTATTTAGCATCTTTATTAACAACTTTCACACCACTCTCCCACAATGCTCAGTAATCCAGTATGCTGATGACTCTACAATAATTTGCGTCATTCGGCTTTTCCCGGTTAGGGGTCGCCACAGCAGAACTCCGGTCCGCTAATGATTGGTAGTTGATTTTTACGTGCCGAGTTACCAGCCCTGATGCACAACCTTCAACGAAGGTACGCCCATTCACGCATGTCTCCACGCAGAAGACGCTCTAGCTGAGAATTGCACCGGACAGCGTCTTACTGTGAGGCGACAACATATATGCACTGCAAATTCCAGCTCTGAACTCCAGCAAATTAGCCAGAATGCCCTCACATCTACTGAATCTTGGATGCTTAACAATCATCTTGCCCTAAATCCAAAAAAAATTAAACTAGTAATTTTTACTCCTAGGAAAACCACTCCATTTGATAACAAACTCTTCACTATACAAGCCCAAGACAATACCACTATAGAAGTTGTCCCACACACTAAATTACTAGGCATTATTATAGATGAAAACCTTAACTTTGACCTACACATAAACAATAACATCAAAAAAACACACCAAAAGCTTGGTATGCTCTACAGGCACCAACACTTTCTTAGCCTCTCTACTAGACAAACCCTTGCAACTACCTTTTTATTACCCTCTCTCCTTTATGGTGCCCCTCTCCTCACTAATATCCGAAATTCTACAAAATCCAAACTTGCTATGTGTTACAACAGAATAGCAAAATTTGCCACCAAGACCACATTCTCATCCCATCACTGTAAGTCACTGAAACAATTAGGGTGGCTGGAACTCCCCCACCATCTCTCATTCACCCAGCTAACTACTGTGCACAAAATAGTCTACAGACCCACAGACTGTCCTGCTGTCTCAACTCTACTTGCCAAATACCATTCCAGCAGGCATCTAAGATCAGAAAATCATCTACTTCTAAAAGTAGAGAAGCCCACCTTGCCTGCTGGTCAACTCCTCTATGCCTTCACCATCACCAAACTATGGAACTCACTTCCGCCTTCTGTAAGAAACACAGGCAGCACCAGCACCTTCAAACAAATGATGAAAAATCATCTCAACTCTTCCTGGCTATGTTCCTGCTCTATAACCTAACCTCTTCACTCTCCTTATATGATTACTAAACTCCTATGTCTTTTGCTACTAGTGACTGATGATATTTTCTCCACATTTACTTTTATCTTCACTTGTTGATACTGGTACAATAATACTGATCTCTGTTTATACCAATTTGATTGAATTCATTGAATTCTGCTTTAATGTATATTTTCTGTATATATTGCTGTAATCAAAAAAACTAGATTCCTGCTTTTATGTATATATTCTGTATATGTTACTATATTTACTATCTGTAACACTGTTTCTGCTTCTGTACTAATTAATGTTTATATTTTTTCTGTATCTCGTTGGAGCTTTTCTCCCCAGGCCTCCACTGAAAATGGGCTCTTTTAGGCCCAGTGGAATTATCCCGGTAAACAAATGCAATAAATAAATAAATAAATTACTTATCACTGTGACAGTATGTTTGGTGGTTGTTGGTTATCCAGAACCATTTGAAATGGATTGAATGTTTTTTTTCAGATACATACCACTACTATTATTTTTTTATTGCAGTCTACCATGAAATCATTTTTTATAAGTACCACCTTTGCTATCTTTATGGGAATTCTGCATTTCCTTTGAGACAGAAGAATCTCTGATACAGGCTGGCATTTTTATAAGCATTCCGTTGCCTCCAAATGTGTGTCTGTCTCTTATTGCTGCTTTTATGGCAGCTTTTATCCAGGGATATAGTAAACCTTTCAGTTTTTTTGTCTTGTATGGCAATCTATATGTTCATACGTCTTTGAATGCATCAAGAACAATTACAGGTTTCTTTCCCTTTCTATTTATTCCCAGTCAGTTTTATCTAAGTCCTCCCAGTTTTTCTGTGAAAGATCTTCAAGGTATAAGAATACATTTAGCCCCAAAATGGTCTATTACAAGGAAGAATTGCAACGGAGAACTAAATATGACTATCTTTTATAAGGAAAGACCCAATATGTATGATATATGCATGGAATTAGTGGTGGAAAATGGGAACATTATGACGCATAGTGGTGGAAAATGGGAACATTATGACGCATACCTCCATAGAGGTGTGGCTGTGGTATAAAATGATAATCTTCATTGCTGCTGAAAGTATTTCAGCTATGTTATAATTTGAAATATTTAAATTAATCCTTACTTTGCAGCATTCTCCACTGTGACTATTTAAAGGAGGGTTGTCCACAACATTGACCTATTTGTTGATGCCAAGCTGCAGAGGTGGATTACAAGCATATTATTTGTGGCTATCCATCCACTAGATTTATGTGGGATACGGACATCCAGGCTAGTAATGGTGAACCAGAAAGCAGTTACCAAATAGGGGGGAAATCAGTTTGTGGTTTTCAGGATTTCCCCTCCAGCATATGATTGACTGGGATACACTTGTATGGACAAGCATGTTTTATATGTCTTTGTTAAGCTATATATTTAGAGTATGGAGAATACGCCCAGAGATGTGGCAGAAGCAATTTGTTCAATCTGTCACCAGGAGCATGTAGTGGACCCCAGAGGGGGGTGATGAGTGAGAATGGAAAGGGTACTGGACAATATTCCTGAAAGCTGTGGTAGCACCAGCCTTTCTTATAAAAAGGAGTAAGAGAGGGAGTCCCTTCTTATGACTTACCAACTGGGTAGAGATATTTCCTTAAGAGATGTGAATACTGTTGGGATGAACTGATGTAGACTAGGTTTTGGGGATTCTTTTTACAAGTCCTTGAGTGACTAAAGGAACAGTGGACGTCAGTAAGATGTTGCAAAAATGGTAATGTCTGCAAAATGGATAAATACAAATGTTGTAAAGAGGGTTTTTGTTAGTTTGCTTGCTTAAATTTAATATTTGCATGTGATAAAGTTACTACTGTTGAAAGAGGTCAAGCAATAAATGGTGATGGCAGCTAGTATTATTCATTGTCCTTTTATGAAATTCACATGCAGTGATGTGATGTGGAATATTGGGGAAAGGGTCACATTTTATTGAGGTAATGAGGAATGCTAGAATGTATTTCAGTCTTTTGATACCTATATCGTACAGCTCTTATATGGAGATGTAGGAAGTGTAATATGATGCCTGTTGCTATATGTTGTTTGAAAAATGTTCAGTAAAGACTATATGTTTAAAAATAGGTTTAGCCGTGATTAGCATAAAAGTCCATGTTGTAATTACCACACAGTAGTCATTATGAATATTTTGTGGAATATCTGAATAAGAACACTTCTACCAAGTAATAGTTGTGAACGCATCTAGTAATGGACATGATCCTGATAGAAGATTAGGTCTTGTGGAGTCTTAGATGATTTGAAAAGAGGAAACTGGAAGAATCTTCATTGCTGAATGAGCTTTTTCCAACCAAGACACCTAGGCTGTATTTTCTAGGATGCCCCCTCCTTGCTTGTTTCCCCCTGGGTCCAGGGTCTCTTCTCCTAGGTTGTCCCCCCCTCCAGACCCAGGCTGTTCTGGCTGAGGTTGTCTCCTCCTTGGTGCCAAGATTCTTCCAGCACCAAGAAGGTCTCAGCTCCCCAACACCAAATAGAAAGGTTCTCTTTGTAAAAAATTCTGGCTAAATTAGAGTCTGCTAGGCCTCCCTCCATTGCATCTGTTAAGTCCCATAGATCTTTAAAAAGACCTGCAGAACTGGACTGGGATAACATGATGTCTACCTTTGTCAAGGCACAGATTGTGTATGGTGTCATCCTGGTCCTGACAGTTCCTACCATTGGCTGTGGATCAGCCCAGGTCCCTCCAGATGCCTTTTCTCCTCTGGGCCATTTCCTGCACTGGTAGTATTTGGATCAGCACCAATTGTAGTGCTGATACCATCAGTGCGGATTGACCTTATTTCCAATGTCAATTACTTTGGCACCTGTAACCTGTCTGTTGATTCTGGCAGCACCCACGGTTACTCAGGGATTGGCATTGAGACTTTGGCACTAAGTTTGTCAGGACCAATACTGCTGTGACCTTTCTTACTGCCAGAAAGCATGATTTTTGATTCCTTGGGGCACGGGAGGTTTTGATGCTGATGGTAGGAAATGGATTTACTCCTCTGATTCTAGTCACATTGCCATCAGCTCCATTTCCGAAGGGCCAAGGTATTTCAGTAGATTTAGTAGTGCAGAAGGGTACTACGCTAAGTACATTGCTACCCTTTGCTGTAGCAGCAGCAGTGCTACCCCTAGACACTAACTGTTCTGGGTGCTTGAGCAGAATATCTAAGTTGCTCCAATGGGACAAGAGGATGGGTTGGCTGCAACTAGTGAGATCCATAGTTTCTTCCTCCTTAAATAGCACCAAGAAAGCTCAGCAGCCTTGCCCCGTCCCCCCGTTCAAAAAGGAAGTGAAGAGGAAGCACTTCCCCACGCCAGTACAGATTTGGGCAAAGGAGAGGTTTCTCCCAAATCCCCTCTGGAAGATCCTTACTTCAAAGCAATTTTAGATATGATGAGGCAGATGGGATTGTGGCCAACTGATCTCACCTCTCCTGAGGAAAACATCTTACAAGAAGCCTACAGTTCCTCTCACCCTTCTGCATGGTTAGTGTTCCCACCAGATAAACTTACTGACATGCTCTTTTCCAAAGTGTGAAAAGAGATGAATGTTCCTGAACCTATATCCAGAAAACCAGGGAGGATTCTGTGTCCCCCAAGGACAGAAAATTTGGAGCAAAGGACCCCTGAGGACTCTGTTGTTGTTGTGGCTTTAGCTACCAAAAAGGATATCCCTGAGGATGCTCAATCCATTCATCCTCCCAATAAGAAGTCCAGGTTGATGGACAGATTAGGGAAACACATCTATATGTCAAGCATGTATTCAATTCAAGCCTTAAGCTACCTGGTGTAAATCATGAGATTTCAAAGGGATGTTACAATAAAGACCACAGACACCTTGATACAACTACTGGTGGATGATTTACACGCATGGCTAGAAACCCAGATGGCTACAATGAGCACAGTTTCTTCCTTGTTCATGTGTCTCATTTATAAAGTGACAGATGAATCCGCTAGGCTGACAGGATCAGTTCTACTGAAGAGCAAACACGACTAGCTGCAATTAATGGATTTTTCAGACCACTTTAAAACAACATTCATTAGTGCTGCCTTTGACAGCGCCTCGCTGTTCAGACAACAGGTGAAAGATAGACTCTACCTGTATACAAGAATTGGGATTAAATTCTCAGCCCCCCCAAAAGGATCTTCTAACTTAACCAAAAAGTGGCTAAAAATGTGTTGTTCTACAGGCACAGCCTCAGTAGAGACTGCAACCAGATAGAAAAATTCAGGTTAGGAGTGAGTTTCAGGCCATTCGCCGACCCAGCGATAGAGGTGATCCAAACAACCAGGAAGGTAGGAGATTCCTTTGGGGATTTCACTCCTATGATTGCTGCAGGGTTGCCCCACTGCTCCCCTCCGGGGGTCGTAGTGGGTGCATTTCCTTGCATGGCATGGATGGCCATCATGTCAGATTCATAGGTAATGAGAATTGCATCCAGAGGCTGTTTCATTCCCTTTTCCACAAAATCACCAGTCAGTCAGTCTTGTCTTCATATTGTATCATCCACGCAGAGGGATGCAGCAAAAAAGAGCTGCAAACACTCTTCAGCAAAAGAGCCATCCAGAGGTTCCCACTTAAACAAAGAGGATCTGAATGTTACTGTAGATTCTTTTTAGTGCGCAGTAAGACTCAACAATCATGTAAAGAAGGAGACTTTCCAGATGGACACTGTGCAGTCAATCCTGCCATGTCTAAGGACGGGAGACTGGTTGTGTTTTGTTGACCTCCAGAATGATTATCTATACATAAAAATAGACACAGTGTCCAGGAAGTTCTTTCGCTTTTAAATAGTGGACAATCATTTTTAATTTTGGGCCCTGCCATTTAGACTAAACACTGGCCCGAGGTGTTCACCAAATGCATGGCCGCAGTTACAGTGCACATGTGACTTCTGTTTGGATGATTGGCACCTGGCAGCCACTTCACAAGAACAATTAGTAGATGCAAGGCAGTACTTGCTCCAGCTCTGTTACTCTTTGGGGATTATTACTATCAACCTGACCAAATTCAGCCAAGAGCCTTCTCATAACCTGGTATTCATATGCTGTCACATAAAGACTCGACAACAACAGACAATACTTCCCCAGGAGAGAGTTTCAGCCATAACACAAGAGGTAATGCAACTGATGTTACAGGACAAACCTTCAGTAACTACCATGCGACTGTTTTGAAGGCGCTGGGTTTAATGGCTGCATGAAATGGCACAGTTCAAGATGAGGATTCTGCATTGGATGCTTTGGATACAGTGGGTTCAAGCTTTCAGATGCTTGTACACACAATCACCTTATCAAGCTCTATCTAGACCCTTGAAATCTGTTAATTGGGGCTCCCTTTACCAAACTGATTCCCAAGGCAACAGTGACCACAGACACATCTTCCCTTGGAAGGGAAGGAAACACTTCATGAAACAGATGGTTCCAGGTTTGTATACTACTGCACATCAATGGTTTTGAGAGGAGAGCAATAATCCTAGCATTGCAGGCATGTCAGGAACGTCTTCCTTGGGGTGCAAGTGCCGTACAGTCCACCAACATGGCAATAGTATGGTACATCAACAAGCAAGGGGGAACCTGATCCTACCACCTGTGCTGAGAAGCTAATAGAGTGTAGGATTGAGCACTGACCTTGCATCACCTTTTAGTGGCAGTGCATATGCTTGGGACTGCCAACGTGATTGAGGACAAACAGAGCAAACAATTCTAGCATCCTCATGAGTGGTTCCCCAATGCAAACTAGTGAAAAGTTTATACAAGAAATGGGGACAACCTTGTTGTGATCATTTTGCTTCACCAGTCGATGCCAAATGCTCCTTCTTTTCCCATGTAGGTCCTCCAGAAGGACAGTTACCAAGGGATACATTCTCCCACGATTGGCCTTCTGGTCTCCTTTATGCCTTCTCCCTGATCCCAAGACTTCTACAGAAAGCCAAGGGATGCAAGGCTAAGCTCATTCTCAGAGCACCATTCTGGCTTCCCCAGACATGGTTTCCTCTGCTGTGGCCTCATCTAAAGTAGTAACTGCTTTCTCTTTCTCGGAGCTCCGCTCTTTTGTGTCATCCGTCTAGGCTGCCACACACAGACATTCAATCCTTCAGTCTAACTGCTTAGTTTATCCAATTCCTACGAGGGTCAGAGACCTTCAGTTCCCTCCAGAGGTTGCTAATCTCATTAATGCTTCTTAGAAGAATTCTCCCAAAAGGATTTCAAATGCAAATGAAATAATTTCATTTTGTGGGCTCAGAATAAGCATATTTCCACAGCTTCAGTGTCAGTGGGGAAGTTCTGATATTCTTGACTGAGCCTTATAGCAAGGCTGCTAGTTACTCAACTGCTAAAGTTCATTTGGCAGCCATCTCTTCCTTTCATGAGAGATTTGCACATAGATCTTGCAAAGCCTAGCTGAAAGATGCCTTCATTTCAAAATCACCATTTAGCTAAACTGACACCTCCTTGGGACTTAAATTTTGTTTTTGAGTTGATTAGCAAACCTACCTTTGGACCAGTAAATTCAGCAGCTGTTAAATTTCTTTTCTGGATGAAATCCTTTTTACTGGCCATCACTTTAGCAAGGTGAGTTTCTGAAATGAAGCTTTATCATCACAATTTGAGTATATTATATTTCATAAAGAGTCTGCCTCTTAGAACTAAGCCTTCCTTTGTGCCTTAAGTGGCCTTCCAGATGATCCTGAATTATTACATTCATTTACTTGTCTTTTTTTTTTAAGTACTGTAATAAAGGGGCATTTTTACTGCTCTGCCTAGATTTTCACAGACAGTTGCTTTTCTACCTGGACCACACTAGAGTATTCAGGAAAGATAACGGATTTTTATCCGTTTGTCATCAGCCAAGTTGGGTCACAAGTTTTTCAAGGTTACATTGGCTAAATGGATCACTGATTGCATTTCTTTTTGTTATGTGCAAGCAGCTACGATTTTGCCTCTGCCTGTCAGAGCGCAATCAGTCAGGGCTCAAGCCATGTCCATAGCCTTTCTCCAGAACCTTCCACTTCATGATATTACAGCAGCAAGAGCTACTTGGTCCTCCTTGCATACCTTTGCTAAACATTATAGCATGGACTCTTTTTCTAGAGTGAGGGCTTCTTTTGGGATGACCATTCTTAATGGTTTATTTCACAGACCACCCATGTTAGCTTAGGATTCTGTCCTGCTGTTCCAATGATTGGAGAGGACCGAGAAATATATAAGTTATGTACTTACCAGAAAGTTAGATTTCTCTGGTCTCTGTCCAGACACTGGAACTACCTACCTACCAACCCTGTCCAAATTGTCCTGGCCTCAGATTTCACTGTAACCATTGAGGGATGTGTTTGGATTGAGGTTAATTTATAGCCTTTCTTGTCTATATACTCAATTTGGAGGATCTACAGCAAGGGAGATTATGGGTAGAGAGGAGCTTGAGCTTTTGAGGAGTTCATTGTCATCACAACAGGGTGCCAAAGTCACCTGGTCTGCTGTTCCAGTATCTGAAGAGCGTTCAGAGAAATCTAACATATTTGTAAGTACATAGTATAACTTACAGTTTTTTGCAATAATGCAGAACATTCCTTTAGCTTCATCATCATGTGGCACTTTGTTTGGGGGGATGCAGTCAGAATGCAGTTTTGTTTCCTCCATAGTGCTTTAGTTTCAACACTAATAAACAGAATCCATTCCTATTAAAGGTGCCACTTTTTGTGGGGACTGCTAGTATGGATGCCTGTATTTTAACTTAATTGCAAAGCATTCCCTGGCACTTGAGATGTCACTTAGTGTGGAGGAGAGAATACAGACAAAAGGAAATTTTCCTTTGAAGTAGCAGTCATCTAAAAGGTCTTGCCTTTTTGTTTGGTGAGATTTTATAAATTTAAATGTATTGTACACTTAACCCTGTAACAGGGTGTGTTGCCTAAGGTTAATGCAAGTTCAGCACCCCCATAATCTGTTTTTTTTTTTCTGTGAGCTATTGATTGTTTGTGCAGTTTGTAAAACAGTTGCAGGTTAACTGAGTTTAAATGTTGCAATGTCTGTGGTAAATTTCAGTAACAGAAAAATAAATCATTTTCTTTTTGTTATTGTTAGAAAGTCTTATAAGTTGCACCTGTCCTTGAAGGAAGGATATGTTTCGGGGGGCAGAAAAAAATCTTGAATTCAAGTCATTGGCAGTGTATTAATCTTGGTTTTCAGATTCTAAGCTTTCTAAGCTAAATACCTTAACTTATAAAGCTTATGTTTCAGTCTGCTCTTCCATGTGTGGTGTTCACATCCTCTTGTGTTGTATGCCATGTATAACACTGTGTATCCTTGATGTTTTTTAACATGTGGACTGCAAAGTCTGCTTTGTGTCCTTTTTCTTACTGCCTAGTCTCTTACACATTTGTAGCATTGTTGATACTTGGTCTATGCACATTCCATAACATCCTGATGAGCACTTATTGATCTAATGCTGTATGTAGCATGCTCGCTTTGTTATACAACGTCTGCAGCATTTCATACTTGCTTGCATGCTTTATAGCATTGTGGCGATGATAGCTGTGTACCGTCTGTAACACTGTGCACACACAGTTATCTTTAGTGCCATTATATTGGAATGTTCAAAGGAATCAGTGTTGTGTACCCTTCTGTTGACCCCCCATGGTAAATACCCCTGAGGGCTAATGTACTTTGTACATGCGCCATGTACTGTGCTGCTTTGGTTCTCATCTTTCCACCCAACCCAGTGCCTTGTACCAAAAGTAGCACCCACTGTATTAGAGAAAAAACAAGAAGACACATTGCTTTTGGACCGTGAAGTACTCATTCTCTTGTAGCACATACTGAACATCAGCTGAGCGAAGCTATTATTTTTCTGAGCCATGCATCTGTCCACTCTATATTTAAATCGCTGTCTGCAGTACTGATAATTCACACTGCAGATCACAGCTGTGAGGATCTCAAAGAGATGAAAAACTGCAGAATGTTGCTCATTAATTCGATAAGCAGAAACACGGGCATTAAAAGAAGGAAGGACACTCCCCCAGTCCCATCTCTTTACCACATTCTACCTAATAAACTCTCTATGCACTTGCTTTTAGTCCTTTCTAATTTAATTGCAGTTTTAAACTGTGTTTGGTCTAATATTGCTACATACTCAAGTGTGCTAGCTTGCACTGCATGTGAATTGTTTTTACTTGATTCGAAAATCTCAGGTGTCGGCCGACCGGCACTTGCGAACTGCTTCTGCTTCGGGCACCGCGCGGCAAGAAAGACTGAAGAAAATGGCATCGGATGCCTCTGATATACCCCTGGTGCTCTGACATCAGGGAAGAAGCGACAGCAACCGATGCCGGACCAAGACTTTGGAATTCGGGCCGACTGCGGGACTGCCTGACAGCAGGATAACCCAAGTGTGATGACTGCAGCAGGGTATAAACTCGAACATCTACATTTATGGTAGGTACAAAACTGTACTTTTTCTCTCCTGTCTATCTGATGAATCTGGGCATCTTGAGGCAATGTAGAAATTGCCTCATGTACACAGACAACCCTCTCCTCCTACCACCCAACACTACAATCTGTGAGAGATACACTTATCTAGCCAAATTGGAGGTAAAGCTCTCTCCATCCAAGACTAAACTTGTCAGTCCTGAGGAGAAGGTAAACATTTGCACCATACCACACTCATCCCATAATCTCACTAAATCTACACCACCAAAATCCACACATAGTAACACAAAAACATTCGCAGAGGCTCCTAATAATAATCAGTCTAAGCAACAGAGACCTCCAAAGCAGAAATGCAAGCAACCTCCATGCCCCAACACAACCCAAATGACACACAGCCCACAGACTCAGTGTGCCACTCAACCACAGCCAATAAGGCAAAACAATGTACCCAACACACCAGTCATAGGTGACTCTATAGTCAGGCATACTGATGTACCACTCACCAGGCTAAACAAGGAGAAGGTTATTTCAGCTGCCTCTCGGATGCCAGGATCCGCCACATAACCTACGCACTCAGGTCACTCCGCAACAAGTACAAATATGACTCTTGTCATTGTCCATGTTGGTGTGAATGACCTGAGATGTACCTCCCTGGACTACATGAAAAGAGACATGGAAGAGCTGTCCGATCTTGTAGCCCAGGCAGGTATGACCCTAGCCCTGAGTAGCATTCTGCCATCCCCCAGAATGATACCGCAGTACAAGGAAAAATGATTGACTTCAACAATTGGCTAAGCTTCTGGTGTCATTCTAAGGGGATCCAGTATCTGTCTGCTTGGGATGACGTGGTCAACAGACCATGATGCTTTGCCACAGATGGCCTGCACCTTTTGCCCCTGGGATTCCGGATACTGACTAAGGCTCTTGCTGCCCCTATAGTGCCTTTTTTAGGCAAGGTTCAAATGACAAATTCACCACCGTAACAGGAACAGGCAAGCAAAAACTGAGGGTAACGCTACTCAATGCTAGAAATCTAAATCTCAAAATGCACTCACTCGAGGCACTCCTTAAAATGGAGAACATTGATATCTGTGCAGTGACTGAGACTTGGTTCAAGGCTCCAGAAAGCACCTCTACACTACCAGGCTATAACTCATACCACACTTTTCGGCCATGTAACCTGGACAGAAACACCAAAGGCGGAGGTGTGTCCATATTCATTAAGGATAACCACACCTCCAGGCTAGTTGCTCAGCATAATGCATCCGAGGTTATCCAAGTGCAACTAACTCTGGGCAAAACTGCAATCCAAATTGTAGCTTGTTACAGATCCCCCACCATGCCCCAGGATTCCCACTCCTCTTTTCTTGATGTACTGGAAAATATTAGGGTTCAACCAAACACCCTAATAATGGGCGACTTCAACTACCCCGCCATTAACTGGGAAAACTACTCGTGTACCAACTCCTTAGCTCAACGTTTTCTGGAATTCATAAACTCCAATGCCCTGGATCAACTTATCCACACCCCCACCAAGGGCAACAATATCCTAGATCTAGTCATTGCCAACATGAGTGACCGGTGTTCCACACCTGAAGTCAACTCCTCGTTGGTCCAGTCCAACTATAAGCTAATCACCCTTGATATCCACATCCCGCCCCACTCCCCATTAAGGAAACCACTGTAAAGAATTTCTCCAAAGCCACCTTCATGTTTCTTAAGACAGAAGTGGTGAACTTCATGACACCCATGCAGATGGACAATACAGTTACAACTGCTGAATCCTACACAAATGCACTTTATAAGCACTTACACAAGTGCATGAATCGTGCTATCCAAACAGAAGCAAGACGCTATCCTCCAAAAAAAGGAAGCCAATCTGGAGCTCCCTGGTCAGCCTCAGTAAGAAGCTGAAATCCCTTATAAGATCCTCCAAAGCTAGCTACGAAAACAAAATTGCCACTAATTCTAAGGACAACCACAAAGCATTCTATAGCTATGCCAAGAATCTCGATGACAACATCCAGATCTGCACAATGGCACAAAAATTACAGAACTAACTGATATTGCCAACATCCTAGCAGATAGGTTCAGTGCTAACTTTACCCACCCCTCACCCCCTAAAGGGCCCATATCTATACAGGAAGAATGCAGAGTCCCTGTAATTACAACTCTGCAGGTAAAAGCTGCACTCTCTAAAGTCCATGGGATCGAACAACATCCTAGGCTGTGTTTTACATGAACTTCAGAACGAACTGGCTCCCCACTTAAGCACCATGTCCAATAATAGCCTCGCATCAAGCTTTTTGACCACTGAATGGCGCACAGCAACAGTTAATCCCACTCCACAAAGGGGGAGCCACCACTGATCCCAGGAACTATCGACCTATTAGCCTGACGAGCCTGGTCTGCAAGACCATGGAACGTATCATAATGGAACTCATAAACAAAGACATTGGTAACCTCCAAACTCTGGATCCCACCCAGTTCGGGTTTGTGAAAGGCAGATCATGCCTCCTGAACCTGCTCGACTTCTTTGAGGCAGTCACCAAAGCCGTAGATGAGGGTAAGGTGGTTCACACAGCCTATCTTGACCTCGCCAAGGCTTTCGACACCATCCCCCATTCCGGAATTATAGCTAAACTCACTAAACTAGGTTAAAACCCTACGTTACAAGATGGATTGCCAACTGGCTCACTGACAGAACCCACACTGTAAAAGTTGCAGACTCCAAATCTGACCTCAAAGCAGTGACAAGTGGAGTATCACAGGGTTCCGTCCTGGGACCTCTCCTGTTTGGTATCCACTTCTCTGAAGTACAGGCTAACATAGAAGGCCTCTGGCTAATGAAGTTCACAGATGACTGCAAACTAGGAGCCATAGTCAAGTCCCCAAATGATGTGGACATCCTACAGAATGGCCTTGCTTTGACAGATGCCAGGTGTCAGAGCCATGGCCTCAAGCTCAGTGCCAAAAAGTGCAGTGTCATCCCCTTTGGTAAAAACTCTGTACCCATGAACTACCACATAGGCAGCAATCTACTTAACAACGAATGTGTGATGAGACCTTGGGACCCAGGTGGACAGTAGTCTCTCCTTTGATAGTCACATCACCGCAGTAGTCAGAAAATCCTTCTACGTGGCACACCTCATGATAAAAGGGTTCTCATCCAGGAAAAAAGAGGTCATTGTTCCCCTCTACTCAGCACAAATTAGACACATTATAGAGTACAACACCCCTTTTGGAATGTACCTCACAAGACATCTGCAGCAGCTGGAAAGGCCACAGAAGTACCTCACAAAGAGGATTACTGGCCTCAAACAAATGCCCTAAATTGACCATCTCAAAAAACTCCAGCTTTACTCCGTAGCATATCACCTACTCTGAGGTGATCTCTGCCTAACATATAAAGCTATGTCAAACCCAGAGCTATTGGACATGCTACACCTAAAGAAATCCCAATCCCTAAGAGCTACACGCTCTAGGGACCTAAACCTTGTCACCACAATAAACAGAACATGCTGGAGGGATAGATTCCTGTCCCAGAGACTTCCCATAGTCTGGAATAGGCTACCCATCTATGTCAAGCAAAGTTTTTCATTAGCACTCTTCACAAAAAATCTTGATGAGTTAATGGGAAATAGGAAATACACCCTGGGGATCACTTCTGTGTCTCTGCTTGTCAGTGGCACAGGAAAATAACTTTCTTGGGTGGCGTAAGCCAGGGAACCTTGTTGGCTAGGCTTACGTAGGCCCTTGGGCCAATAGCCTAGTACCTTCCTATGAACCTATGGAATGTGTGGCAAGATAGTTTGACATTTGTCATATAGAAGATCACTTTTATGAGAGTGTGTTTAGGAAACAGGGCTCGGAGGAGAAGAAGAAGGAGATAAGAGAGTACGAAAAAATGTGTGCTACATCTGAAGCAGAAAATAAAAACAAAGTAAAATAAGCAATAATGACAATACTACTCAGATTAAGCCAAGTGCCATTAGTTACAGGCATTTGCACTTTCCAGCCCTACGTCATCCTTCAAGGCTATATTATATGTACCGTATATGCCTGGCTAATTGTTTGCATATTCAGTCCTTTGCTTCATAATGAGCTTACTGAAATTATTTCATCGGTCAGTTTTAATTTTCCATCACGAACAGTGGTATAGTAAAACGTAAATGGTAAAAGGCAGGTCACCGGCAACAGATCACACAAGATAATGCTCACACAAAACAATTTCTCAAAATACATGGTGTATACCAACAATGTTGTGTGCATAACAAGTTATAGGATTTGTTGTACTAACTAAACTCAAGTTATATCTGTGAGGTAGATTAGTACACACTTTTTAAAATTATTTATATTTTATGAAGCCAGCTATTAGGACTTTACTGAGAAGTATGTAGCATTCCATATTCACTTGTGCAAAATGACCTGAAAGCAGAAAGTGAACTCATGTTGTATGTGGAAAACAATGCCTCCCAGACTTTCCAAGGTGAGGTTTTATTCCCTGTACCGCCTTACTTAATAAAAACAATGCTGAGGTTGCCGTACATAGAAGAAAAACAGAATTTCTTTGGCAGTGGAGAGTGCATATTCACAGTCAGCTTCATGTACTGTACTGATCACTGCATTATGTTCCTATTACTAGCCCAAGCTCCATGTAAGCTTAAACTGATGGTACTAAAGTTGTCTTTTTAGTCATTCGTTTTTTATCCATGTAGGTGGGCTGTATCAGGTGGCTTTTTACAGCCATGACCTGGGAGAGAGGTATTCTAAACATTACATGCAAATAAATATGTATACATCAGCGTCATTGTTAAGAAACACTTCTAAGACAATATCAGTAAAGATGGTTGAGGCATACAATTGTGCACCCAGTTGCTTTAGCACAGCTGGAAAAAGGTTGCAGAATGTAGACACTGACATTATATACACATAGAATTGACATATGCAGTTCAATACATTTCGAAGCTGCTACACTGTTCTTGGGTACGTGGCAAGCATGGAGGTTGAGTTTAAAAGGAGCAGATTTTAGATGTCCATTTGTGTCTAACTGTATGTCTTTTATTCTGTGTTTACCTTACCAAGGCCATCATTGGCCTGTTACTTTTGTAGATATGATTAGAGGTGTGCCATTATTTACTGAATGTATTTTGCTGTATTTTAATTTTATTTGCATTCTTTAACAGTCACTGCTGTTTTTACCATTTCTTCACTGTGTTGTGTAAATTAATTTTAACAAGCCTTTTTTACTGACTTTGGCTTAATGCGTGGCTGAAAAAGAGTTCATTGTGCCAAACTAACTGCCATATTAAAGTAGTAAATTGGATATGTATCAGATGGAGAGAGAAGATGATGAAAAACGGGGAGTTCAGAATGTAACTGATTAAAGAGCCTGAAGTAAGTATAGAGAAAACAGCTTTCACACTGAGTTTCAGTTTTGTAAGAAGAGAACACGGTAAGAAAAGAGGGAGACAGTCATAGAGTGTAGCGGTGTTGTAGAATTACTATTTACAAAAAGATCATTGTGATTGCCTCGCATAGAAATGCACATGGTTAGCCAAACATTCTGATCTTCTGCATACAGAGTTTTGGTAGATGTTTTGATGTTGCCTGTATTTCTGTATTTTTGCATAGATTTCACAAGATTTATCTCGCCTGAAGGACCACTATGAGAAGAAGATGAAGGGCCTGATGTCAAATGCTGTTGGGGCTGTGGAAATTCAACAGACGAAGCTGAAACATGAGCAAAAGGTAATGTTTATCAGTAGTGTCAAAGCCTACAGATGGAGTCGTGTTAAGATAGAATATATCAGGAAGAAACAGGGAGAGAGAGAAAGAGACATTACAGTCTAGACTAAGTAAGATAAGAAAGCTACCCGACAAAAGAAATATTCATGGTCAGGATTAATAGTATGAGATATATGTACCTGATATCTTCTGGTGTGGAGCATAGAGTCCCCATGTTGGTAATGATCAGGTCTAGTATGTTGTCCCCTCTTGTGGGAGTGGTGACTAGTTGTTCCATAGCATTTGAGTTTATAATTTCCAGGAACCTTTGGGCTAAGGTGCTGGGGCTTGAGTAGTGCTCCCAGTCAATGTTTGGGTAGTTGAAGTCGCCCAATATAATGGTGTTCGGAGAGATCTTCATGTTCTCCAATGTTTTCAGGAAAGCCGAGTGGGACTCCTGACTTTGAGAGGGTGGTCTGTAGGATGCTATAAACTGAAAAGCAGTCTTGCCCACTTAGTTGCACATGGATGGTCTCCGATACTTCGTGCAATGCCACTAACCTGGAGGTGTGGATATCCTTGATAAATATGGAAACTCCCCCTCCTTTTGTGGTTCGGTCCGGGTTTTGGGGCCGAAAAGCATGATATGAGGTATAGCCTGGTAGTGCTGGGGTGCTCTTTGGAGCCTTGAACCAGGTTTCTGTCACTGCACAGATATCGATGTTCTCCATACTGAGGAGAACTTCGAGTGCATGCATCTTGAGGTTAAGACTTCTGGTGTTAAGCAGCATTACCCTTAGTTTCTTGTTCCTTGTGCTGTCTATGGGGGTGGGTTTGACTTTTGAGCCTTGCCTAAAAAAGGCACTATGGGGGTGGCAAGAGCCTTTGCCAATATCTGAAAGCCCAGTGGTGACAGGTGCAAGCCATCCCTAGCGAAGCAACGTGGCTTGTCGAGCATGTCATCCCAGGCTGACAGACACTGGATCCCCTTTGAATGACACCAAAATTTTAGCCAATTGTTAAAATCAATCATTTTGTCTTTGTACTGTGGCATCATTCTAGGTGAGGGTAAGATGCTGCTCAAGGTCAGGGTCATACCAGCCTGGGCTACATGATCAGAGAGCTCCTCTATGTCTCTTTTCATGTAGTCCAGGGAGGTACGTCTCAGGTCATTCACACCAGCATGTACAATGACTGAGTCATATTTATATTTGCTTTGGAGTGACCTGAATGCTTGTGTTATGTGGTGCATCCTAGCACCCGACAGGCAGCTCACCGTGACCTTCTCTTTATTCAGCCTGGTGAGCGGGACGTCAGTGTGTCTGACAATAGAGTCACCTATTACAAGAGTATCAGTTGTGTTATTCAGTCTTAAGGGCTGTGGCTGCTTGGCACACTGACTTTGTGGGCTATGTGTTGTGTGTGTTTTGTTTTGAGGTAGCGTTTGCTTGGATGTCTGCTTTGGAGGTCTCTGTTGCTTAGGTAGATCTTTATTTAGAGCCTCCGAGTATGTTTTTGTGTATTTATGTGTTTGGTTCGCTGATGTGGTGGGACTATGTGATACTGGAATTGTGTTGTGTGAGGTTACCTTCTCCTCCTGACTGGTTACACCAGTTTTGAGATGAGAGAGCTCAGCCTCCAGTTTGGCTAAATAGTTGCATCTCTCACATATATTTGAACCTGTTTGGAGGAGGAGAGGTTTGTCCGTGTACATGAGACAGTTGTAACATTGCCTCAAAATTCCCAGATTCACCAGCTGGACTGGAGAGGAAACCATTGACTGACCTTTGGACATGCTAGAGTAATATAGGGAAACTGAATTTAAGACGGACCAATAGAGGACAAGGTAATCATAGAGAGTATAAGAGTAAGTAGTGCTTCTGGTTTAATAGTGCTAACTTGTAGGATTACTTAATTGGACCAGTGAAGGGCCTTAGAATGAGAATATGGTTTTTAAATTGAGAGATAGAGCAGTTCTAAGGGAAAAAGTGAAGAGCAGACTTTGTGGAGCCAGGAATAGTTTAAACCCAATTAGGCGGCGCTGCCCACTGTTGCGCTATGCACAAAACCGCGCAAAAGAGGGTTTTAAGAGAGGAAGATGACGGAGTTTGGAATTGACCCAAAATGGCCAATAAAACTACAGTTTCAAGTCAGTGAAAAACTTCTCAAAAGCGAACTTCTCACTTCTCAAAACCGAAGTGGAATCCTTCAAGGCCCCAGGGCCAGTAGAAACTACGGCCCAAACTGCAGAATCCTACATAAACGCATTCTACGGACATCTCCAGGAATGTATGGATCATGCTATCCCAAACAAAACCAAGACCCAATCATCCAAAGGCAGGCGTCCAGTCTGGTGGACCCCTGCCATAAATAAACTGTACAACAGAAGGAGGAAGCTACTACATGATAGAGCAAAATCCCTAATAGGGAAGGCATCTCTGATCAGTACTAGCAAAAATTACGATCCCTCATAAAATCCTCCAAGGCCAGCTTGAGAGAAAAATTGCACAGGACACCAAAGACAATCATAAGGCTTTTTTCAGTTATGTTAGGAACCTGGGATGCAACTCCCAGACTTGTTCTGAGTTGATTCTAAATGACAAAAAATACACTGAACCCACAGACATCGCCAATATCCTGGCAGACAGGTTCAGTGCAAACTTCTCCCCCCCCTCCCCCCCCAAAAAGCAAGTATCTATCCCGGCAGAGGGCTGCCTCCCAAACATCTCTGTTGCTCAGGTGAAGGCTGCCCTCTCCAAAGCAAAAAACACTGCTTCCATGGGACCAGATGGCGTCCCAGGTTGCGTCCTACATGAACTCCAAGAGGAACTAATCCCTCAAATAAAACAGCTATACAATCTCAGCCTCACTACAGGATATGTGCCCACAGAATGGCGTACAGCAACAGTGGTCCCACTCCACAAAGGTGGAGCCTCTACGGACCCTGGAAACTATCGCCCCATAAGCCTGACTAGCTTAGTCTGCAAGGCTATGGAGAGGATCATCATGGAGCTCATAAACAAAGACATTGGGGACCTACAGACACTAGATCCTACCCAGTTCGGCTTTGTCAAGGGCAGATCCTGCCTTTTGAACCTGGTTGACTTCTTCGAAACAGTCACCAAAGCCATAGATGAAGGGAAGGTAGTCCACCCAGCCTATCTGGACCTTGCAAAGGCATTTGACACAATACCCCACTCATGCATCATAGATAAGCTATCCAGCTTATATATAAACCCCTATGTCACAAGATGGGTCGCAAACTGGCTCAAAGACAGAACCCACAGAGTGAGAGTTGCTGGAGCCATGTCAGACTCGAAACCGGTCACAAGTGGTGTCCCACAGGGTTCTGTCCTGGGACCACTCTTGTTCAGTATATACTTTTCCGAGGTACAGGCAAACGTGGGAGGACTATGGCTCACCAAGTTCGCAGACGACTGCAAACTGGGCGCCACAGTCGACTCTCCAGCTGACACAAACATCCTTCAAAAAGGTCTCACAGAGACAGATAACTGGTGCCAGCACCATGGTTTAAAGCTAAATGCCAAAAAATGTATAGTCATACCCTTTGGCAAAAACAATGTGCCCACAAATTACCACATAGGCGGAAACCCATTAAGTACAGAGAAAGTTATTAGGGACCTGGAGACCCAAGTTGATAGCAATCTCTCCTTTGAACACCACATTGCCAAAGTGGTTAGAAAGACCTTCTACATAGCCCACCTCATCATGAAGGGTTTCACATCTAGATCAAGAGAGGTAATCGTGCCCCTTTATTCATCCCTCATCAGGCCCATCATAGAATACAATGCCCCTTTTGAGATGTACCTTACCCGACACCTGCAGCAATTAGAAAGACCCCAAAAGTATCTCACCAAGAGGATCAAGGGTCTCAAACAGATGCCATATGCTGCTCGGTTAAATAAACTCCAGCTCTACTAAGTTGCATACCGCCTACTTTGAGGCGATCTATGCCTGACATACAAAGCTATGTCAAATCCAGAATTAATGGACATGCTCCACCTCAGTAAATCTAAATCCCTTAGAGCCACACGCTTGAGGGACTTGAACCTCAGCACAGAAATAAATAGAACTTGCTGGAGGGACAGGTTCATAACCCAGAGGCTCCCTTCGCTCTGGAATAGAATTCCAGTTCATGTGAGGCAGAGCACCTCACTGAATCTCTTCAAGAAGAATCTCGATAGGTGGATGGGGGATTGTAGGTTTGTCCCAGGGATTACTCCCGTGTCACTATTAGACAGAGGCACAGTAAACTAAACCTTAAAAAGGGCACAGTATACTCAAATCAAGGGATGGCGTAAGCCATACAGAATCGGGCTAGGCTTATAATTGCCCCAGGGCAGATAGCCTAGTATGAACCTATGTTACACACTGCCTCTTAAGAGCTGAGCAAAATACTTCACTTAATTTAAAGGTTATAACTGTCATCCTTCTGAATATTTTGAAGCCTGCCATCCCATTTTTTACTGTACAATAAATGTATAAAAATGTAACATTTAAGTAGTGCTACAAACCTAATAAGAAAAACAGAATTAAACTAACGCTGTGTGATATTAATTAATTGCTTTAGAGATAACTGTGAACAAAAGTCTGATTGTAAAAAAGCAGGAGTTTGTATGTTATGTCTTTCTGTGTGAGTTTCTTTAATAATGTTTCAGTTTACTTTAACTTAGATTATTTAATTTAGTGTACTCTGAGGAAAAGCTAAAACATACTCCAAATGTTTGCCAAATCTTTTCAAGAATGTTAAACACATCCTAAATATTTTTGGTGGATTTATTTTCTTGCAAGACTTTAGACAAGATACCATTTAATTCAATACAGCTGTATGCATTTTAAAACAATGCAGCCAATCTCCCTTTTACTAGCTGTATTACTGCTAATGTCAAATGAACAGTGCTAGATCTAATATCTAAAAGTCATATGCACACAATTCAACACTAATATATGCAGCCTCTTAAGTCAAACAATTCCAAGATGGCCTACAGTAGTCCTTTACAAAAACTGAAAAATGGCTCCAGCAATGTAAACTACCCCTTAATCCAAAGAACCTTATGTTATTTTCATCGCCAATGCAACAATCAAACTATACTAACCTAAAAATATTGTCAGTTGTTAATACTTGAATTGAGCTAGTGCAAAACACAAAACTGTTTCGTATAATAATTGACCATGGTTTATAAACGAAGACTTCTTTATAAAGTCAAACTTTTTCTGTCGGACCATGCACACAAGTCTACTCCATATTCTCCTGTATGTATCATTCATTTTGACTTCCTATCAGTCTTTTCAGCTAGCCTAACTAGAGGAATTATACTACAAGACTGCAACATTTGCAAGTAAGCACATTAACTGGGCACAGGTTTTGCACTTCAGCCCTTTAACTGGCTTAAGCTATTTAATCTAATAATTTTCACTCATATTAAGACTGCCCGTGACATCCTCTACAGCCTACACAGATGCTGTGCCACCAGCCTGTTATTAAACTTATGCTCACCTCACAGTAAACTCCGTTCACTGAACCAACACTTAAGTGTTTACTGAAAAGTCTGAAGGTTGTAGCAGTGACTGCCTGTACTCTGTGTATGTTTTAAAACTGTTTGAACTCCCTTAGCAAACATCATAAGTATCTCCACTTCTGTTTAAAACTACATTGAAAACAAAATGACACCTGTACTTGTAGTACCCCCCATTACTAAGATCTCTTCTTATTGTAATCATTTCCCATCTGTATTTTAAAGTCCCAGTCATATCATACGTATCAATATAACAGTCCTGCTCTTATACCATGACTGTTACTGTGTCCACCCCTTATGCAGCTGAATCAAGTAACTAATATAAAGTTTTCACACTTTCTCACATAAATGCCTAGTTGAATAAAACTTGTGTACACCTTATCTGCTGTCTGTGTACTGAGTTTTCACTGTGACTTTATGCATAATTTGTAAAATAATTCTGAATGTTGTTTAGATATGTGCAGTTTTAGCATGTTGTAAATACTGTATAGTGTACCTGACATGGTGATCAAATGTTAAGTTACAGTGGCTATAAAAAATTTACACACCCCTGTTAAAATGCTAAGTTTTTGATATATAAAAAAATGAGACCACAATCAATCATTTCAAAACTTTGCCCACCTTTAATGTGACCTATAACCTGTACAATTCAACTGAAAAACAAACAAATCTGTTAGGTGAAAAAATATAAAGATAAGAAACATACAATATGCTGGTTGCATAAGTGTGCATACCCTTAAACTAATAATTTATTGAAGTACCTTTTGATTTAATTACAGCATTCAGTTTTCTTGGGTACACACCTGCCATCAAATTAAAGAGACTCTGATTAATCCCAAATAAAGTTCAGCTGTCCTAGTAGGATTTTTCTGACATTTAATCAGTTGCCTGCTAGAGCAAAAGCCATGCTTCGCAGACAGCTTACAAAGCATCAAAGGAATCTGATTGTTGAAAGTTATGTCAGGAGAAGGGTACAACAAAATTTCCACAGCATTGGATATACCATGGAACACAGTGAAGACAGTCATCAAAAAGTGGAGAAAATATGAGACAACAGTGATGTTGCAAAGAACTGGACGTTCCTCCAAAATTGATGAAAAGACAAGACGAAAACTGGTCAGGCAGGCTGCCAAGAGACCTACAACAACACTGAAGGAGCTGCAGGAATTTCTGGCAAGTACTGGTTGTGTACTACGTATGACAACAATCCCCTGTATTCTCCATATGTCTGGACTATGGGGTAGGGTTGCAAGACGGAAGCCTTTTCTTACACAGAAAAGCATCCAGGCCCAGCTAAAATTTGCAAAAAGAATATATCAAGTCTCCCAAAAGCATGTGGGAAAATGTGTTATGGCCTGATAAGACGTTTGCCGCAAAAACAACACTTTGCATCACCAAAAGAACACCATCCCCATGGTGAAGCATGGTGGTGGCAGTATCATTCTTTGGGGTTGCTTTCCTTCAACAGGAACTGGGCTTTAGTCAAGTGGAGGGAATTATAAACAGTTCCAAATACCAGTCAATTTTTTCCCAAAACCTTCAGGCATCTGCTAGAAAGCTGAAGATGAAGAGGAATTTCATGTTTCAACACGACAATGACACCAAGCATACATCCAAATCAACAAAATAATAGCTTCACCAGAAGAAAATTTTAATTTTGGAATGATCCAGCTAGAGACAAGACCTAAATCCAATAGAAAATCTGTGGGGTGACCTGAAGATGGCTGTGTACAAGAGATGCCCTCGCAATCTGACAGATTTGGAGTGCTTTTACAAGGAAGAGTGGGCAAATATTGCCAAGTCAAGATGTGCCATGCTGATAGACTCCTACCCAAGAAGACTGAATGCTGTACTTAAATCAAAAGATGCTTCAACAAAGTATTAGTTTAAGGGTGTGCACACACAACTAAGTATTAGTTCAAGGGTGGGCACACTTATGCAACCAGTATATTGTACGTTTTTTTATTTTTTTAATTTTTCCCCTAACAGATTTGTTTGTTTTTCAATTGAATTGTAGAGGTTATAGGTCACATTAATGGTGGGAAAAGTTTTGAAATGATTTATTGTGGTCTCATTTTTTATATCACAAAAACCTGGCGTTTTAACAGGGGTGTGTACACTTTTTATATTCACTGTCTATATATGTGTGTGTATATACATATGTGTGTGTGTGTGCATGTGTTTGTGTGTATGTATGTATATGTATATATATGATGTTATGTAGTATATTTTATTGTTAGTTCATGCTAATTGCCTGTGAATGTATGTAATGTGGAGCTTATCTCCCCAGGCCTCCAGTGACATGAGCCTTTGCCCGTTATGACTTTCCCAGTAAACAAAGGCTAATAAATAAATAAATAAATAAATAAATATGTATGTATGTATGTGAGAGCACTGTGTTCTCTGTTTATATATTTTTGGTTCACTTTAGCAAACAGCAGATGTTCTACTAGTTTGACCTGTAGTTCACTTAGTACAAAAACATTCTTTCATAATATTAGATGCATAAAGAAGTAAACTGCTTCATTGCTGTAAACTTTTGAGTAAGTCCAAAAATTATTGCTGGAGCCAGTGACCACTCTTTATGCTGAGTATAATGTAGATTTAATGCATGAAGTGCCATGATTACGCTAGGATGTTGAGGAAAACACGGGCTTGTTAAGGAAGTTTTGGGCATCAGAAGGGTGCTTAACAAGATTTTTTTTAATATCCCTTGCTGCTATTAATCTCAAGTCTTGTGTTAGAAAATTAGTAGTGGTCAGAACAGTCCGTACATAACAGAAATGGGAACAGCACAGCATTTTAAGGCACATTCAAAACTTCATTCAGCCCTTGTTGGTTGTGTGGAGCTGAACAAAGTGTATTAGTTTATTTGTTTACACTTTGTTGATCAGATTAATCACACTAAGAGTGTAGTCTCTTTTCAATGGAGACCCAAGGTGGTATTTATACTACTAGGGGAAATTTGACCAGGGCACTGGGAACACCCCCTACTGTCTGTGGGAGAAGAAGTGAAGCACTGCCTGGAGCTGCTAGGTGGTGCTAGAGGGATGTTACTACAGTTTTGGGAATTCCAAGATGGAGACAAGTGTAGCAGAGCTAGAGAGATGAGTAATAGAAAATGAATGTAGAGCAAATGTATAAAAAAGAGGAGGTGAATTGGCAAGAAGAATGGAAAGTAAAGAAAAAAAATATCTGAAAAAGTAAGGATTCTTTTTAGAAAATGGTATAAAAATAGAATTAGAGAAGGTGATAATAGAAGGTAAGAATGACACAGCTCCAGGATTAGATGGTATCATTTATGAGCATTATAAAGAAATGAATAAAGACAAAAGAGATTTTTTTTTAATATTCAATGAATGGACAAAGAAATGTATAATGGAAAAATACTTATATGGTAGAGTAATAAAATTTATATGGAAAACGGATGAAAGAAAAGATATAAAAAAAACTGGAGGTCCAAGACAGTAAGGAATACTGGCTATAAAATATTTATAAAAATACTACAGAAAAGGTTGGAAAAAAAGTATTGAATGAGGTAGTAGGAGAAGGGATATATGGTATAAAGGAAGAGATGTGAAAGAAATGTTAATTGTAGTGAAAGAAGTAGTAGAGATGATACTGAGAGACAATGAAAAAGTAAGACTGATAGCATGTGATGTAGCTAAAGCATTTGTTAAAGTGAGCCATGAAGCATAGCAGCAGATTTTAGAGGCTTATGGCATAGGAGAAAAATATTAATGTAATAAAGAAATGTTATGAAAATTCATGGGTACAAGTTATGATTAATGGATGGAAAAATAAGTATTACGGGAGGGATATCCAATAATTCTGTGCTTATTTGTATTAGGAATAAATGCAGTAGTACAGACTTGCATTTATGAAATTAGGGAGACAAGATGTGAGATGGATGGAAGGAAGTGTTATACTACCAAGATGTATGACATATGCAGATGATTTAGTTCTACTAAAAAAACAAGGGATGGATAAGTGAGGTTGTAATAAGGATCAAAAAGTTGTTAAAAAATGGTCTGCATTTAAATAAACTGAATTATAATGGATTTGGTAAGATAAAAACATAAATGGAGTATATTTCACAAGAAAGGAAATAAAGATTTTAGGAGTGACATTTGGTGAGTATGAAAGTGTTAAGTGAATGGTAAGATATACTGGAACAATTAAAAACGTATATTAATTGGTGGGAAAGTTTGTACTTATAATTTCAGAAAAAAATATATGCTTAGTACTTATGTATTAGGGAAAATGTCAAATTTAGGGGGAATGTGTATGTTTCCCATTCAAATGAAAAAAAGAGTTATTAGAAACGTTTTAGCTTCATTCCAAGATCAAGGCTGAACTCTGTGAGAAGAGGGACAATTTATATTAAAATATAAGAAGGTGGTTTGAATTTAAAAAATCCAGAGGTGAATTTAACATCTATGTATTTATTTTGGGTAATGAGAAAAGTAAAAGAAAGACAAAATTAAATTATCGATAAAATGTTACATGGAATGTGTAAAATGTATGGGAAGAAATAAAACAACAGGGAACATTAAAGAAAAAGAGGACAGGAGGGGAGAAAAGGAATATGAAAAGAAATGAATTTATGGAAATTAAAATTTAGAGAGGTTGATGGGAAAAGACAAGAATAGTATAATATGATTTTAGAAAAAAAATATTTTTGGTATGCCCATGGAAGGAATTAAAAGGAAGATGAAAAAAAGTCAATAAGAAGCAGAAGAAAAAGGTTTTAATTTTTTCATGAGGCAGAGAGTTTTATTTTTTTATTTTATTTTATTTATTTTTTTGTGGAGAATTTTATCAGACAAGTTACCAGTGAAAGGTAATATGAAATATAAGGTGATGGAGGAAAGAAAATGTGTTGACTGTAATGGAAAAGAAACAACAAAATGTGTCTTTTTTGGCTTGCAAAAAGAATAAAGAATTCTGGGAAAAATTAAAAACTGAATAGAGATGGGAAGGATTTAAATGTATAAATATTAATATGATATTTTATAGGAAGTATGAGGAAGTAAAGAAGTTTGATACTGATAGATGTGAAAATGTACTGTTTTTGACAATATGGGTGCTGAAAAAATGTGAACATTTATTATATAATAAGAAAATGAAAGAAGATGATGTGTTACCTGAAATGAAAAGATGGTTGTGGAAGAAAGGGAAGGGGGGGGGGGTGGAGTGTAAATATTAAAGAAAAATATGAAAGAAATAGAACTATTTAGTTAAGTCCTTTTGTGTTGACAACTTTAAATAATTTTAAGTACGAATGTATAAAATGAGTCTGTAAATAATTGATTTAAAGTATTTTTATATAACATAAAATGAATGCAAATGATAATAAAGCACCCTGACTCTTTGTGAGTGGAGGGGATGTTATACTCAATAGAGCAACAGCACATTCCAATGCTGAAGCTTTTCAGAGTACGGAAGAACAGCAAATGAATTCTGTGTAGCGACTATGCTGCACCCTGGTGCTCAGAATGCACAGCAGTTGTTAGAAATGAATGTTCATGGAGAAGATGATGATAAAAGTGCTAAAGCTTGGATGTTCTTCATGTTTCACTGTTGCAGTCGTTACATTTGGGTTATCCTGCTGGCAGGTTGCCCTCAGTCAGCCTGAATTTCAAAGTCTTGGGTCCTGCGTCGGTTGCTGTCGCCTCTTCCCTGACGTCAGGTCGTCAGGGGTATGAAAGATGCAGCCGACGCCATTTTATTCAGTCTTTCTTGCCGCGTGGTGCCCGAAGCAGAAACAGTTCGCAAGTGAAGGTCGGCCGACTCCTGAGATTTTCGTGTTCGAGTTTCAGATCCAAAGTCTTCATTAAAAGCTAAGTACCCCTTTGGGGAAACTTTTTTCTTGCTCCAGACCGATGTCAGAAAAAGTTAATAATTGTATTTCTTGTAGGAAGCAAATACCTCATAAGGACTTTCATTCTTACTGTATTCCTTGCCTAGGCCTGACCACGATGTTGCTAGTTGTCGGTTTTGTGCTAGATTTAACCAACGCACTATTAAGCGTCGGTACGATTTTGCATTAAGCTATTTTGGGCGAAGATTTAATTATACAATGTCGTTGGATAGCCATCCGACTACCGGAGTTCACAAAAAAACGCAAAGAAAAAGAAAAAGACAGGCAACCGAGGTCCAAAACAGACAAAGCTTCTCATAAGCAAGTCGCCGGTTCTCAGTGAGGCACTTTCGCAGCCCCTGATGACCGCTACTTTGGAGTCTCAGGCTGCTACCGACTCCCACGTGGAGTCGGCCAGGCCGCTGGAAACTCAAGGTATTGGAGCCTCGGAGATTATTCCCTCAGATGGGTTCGGAGCCGCTGAGCAGGCATCGGCTTCTGAGGGTGTATTCAGAACTAAGCAATTATATATTAAACTGACTTCAAAGACAAAGACTAAAACACCTTTAAAGGCAAAGAAACAAGTTCATCAGCCACAAGGGCAGGCCTCCATGCCCAAAAAACAGATGCTCAAAATGGCCGAAGACTTAATCACCTTGATCAGGGGTTCCCATCTCCCTCCTGATAAGAGGCCTAGGCAAGAGACAGATTATGAATCTTCAGATCAGGTTTCCATTTCTTCTGATTCCTCTTCTGATCAGGAATATTCTCTTCCCCCCTATGAGGATTCTGATGCTGAAGAATCAATTCTTTCAGCTTCTCCTCCTGAGGACTACTCTTTTGGGGAAACCTTGCTTACCATGAGGGAGCACTTCCACTGGGAGAGCCAAGATTTTTCAGAATCTAAGAAAAGGCTCAGAGATTTCCTTTTACTTCCTCAACACAGGCCTCTAGCTATTTTACCTGTGTTGGACATTGTAGATGATGTGTTCTCTGAGTCTAGTCTGACCCCTGACTCTTTACCTCCAGCTCCTGTTAAGCCGGACAGATACTACAGGGTCCCTGACTCTCATAAATTCCTTTTGAAAAACCCTACTCCAGACCCAGAAACTATTTCTCAGGGTCCTAAAGGGGTCAAGGCTTCTACTGCAAAAAACCCTACCCCCTCTGACAGGGATTCTAGGGCACTGGATAGATGGGGAAAAAATATTTACACATCTGCTACTTTGGCTATAAGGGCCTTAAATTGCCAGTTTCTTACGCTCAAATATCAGCAATATATCATGACACTGCTTAAACAGAAAATGATGGCAAATTCTGAATGTGCAGAAAACAAAGAAATGTAGGATTTATTGCATGTAGCTGAACAAGTTGGAAAGCATACTTTGCAATGTGGGTTTGATTCTCTGGAGGCCTCCTGCAGGGCCGCTGTTACAGGTTCTGTCATTAGGAGGCATGCTTAGTTAAAGGAGCAAAATCTGCCTGACCATGTTAAAGCAAAATTATTAGATGTCCCTTTACAACATGATACCTTGTTTGGTGTTAAAGAAAATGGAGGACAAAGCTAAATCTATGCAAACGGTCAAGGATTTCTTATAGGTACACCCACCTAGATTTAGCAGACACTGGCCTGCAAAGAATTGGTCCTTTCCAGTCTCAGACAGACCTCAAAGGGGCAGATCCAGATGCCCTAGAGGCAGATCACAGCCGCAAGGATCCTACAGGTCTAAGCAGTGGAGTGCTTCTACCTCCAAAGGTGGAGAAGACAAAGCACAATCATACAGGAAACAGTCCCAATGACTTCCCCCTGCCTGCACCAAGCACTTATCTTTTGGCAGCACCCTTAGGGGGAAAACTAACACTTTTTCACAAAATTGGCACATTATAACCCAGGACAAATGGGTTCTAGACATAGTGTCACAAGGCTAGAAGTTTCATTTCCATACCCTGCCAAGGGCAAATGGTTGGCCAGACCTGCCAAAAAAAATCAATGGGCAGAGGCTCAAAAACAAGTCGCAGCTCTTATGGACATGAGGGCTATTCAACAAGTGCCACAGCAAGAGCAGGGACAAGGATTTTACTCAAGACTGTTCTTGGTACCCAGAAAGGACAAAGCATGGAGACCAATACTGGACCTATCTATTCTAAGCACTTTCCTAGATATACCAAAATTCAAGATGTTGACTTTACAGCAGCTTCTGCCCATGCTGGGCAGCAAGGCTTGGCTCGTGACTTTAGACCTAAAAGAGGCATACCTGCATGTCCCAATCAGACAATCATGCAGAAGATACCTCAGATTCAAGGCTGGCTCAAAGCATTACCAATTCTCTGCACTGCCCTTTGGCTTATCTACTGTGCCCAGTGTCTTCACAAAGTGCCTGGCATCAGTAATTGCTTACCGCAGACAAAGAGGAATACAAATATATCCTTACTTGGAAGACTGCCTCATACAAGCAGAGAACAATGACATTCTACTACAGCATCTGACGTTTGTGATAAGACTTTTAACAGGCCTAGGATACACAGTCAGCAAAAAGAAATCAAAACTAGTACCCTCGCAAGAGATAATATTCCTGGGTGCAAGCTTAAATACAACTGCCCAGATGGCTTATCTCAAATAAACAAAGGCAACTGACTACCTATTTCAAGGAAATGGCAACAAAGGCCCAGTTATCTGCAAGAAAAAATCTGCAGGCATTGGGCTTCATGGCATCCTGCATCTTACTAATTCCATATGCAAGACTGCATATGAGGAAAATTCATTGGTACCTAAAAAGTGTCTGGACACAACATTGCCACAGTCTGGAAACAATGATTACTCTAATTCCCTGCCTGCAACAGGAGTTTCGATGGTGGACAAAGGCTTGTCACCAAAACAAGGGACAGCCATTCTCACTACCCCCAGCCAGGCAGAGCCTAATGACGGATGCTTCAGATTACGCCTGGGGGGCACAAATGGCAGGAAGAGGCATTCAGGGCACCTGGTCCACAAACCAAAAGCATCTACATAGCAATCAAAAAGAGATGTTAGCTGTTCAAAATGCCCTGACAGCCTTCAAGGACCTACTTCACCCGGGACAACTACTGATAAAGGCAGACAACACCACAGTCATGTGGTACATAAACAAGCAGGGGGGCACTCATTCTTATCCCCTGTGCAGACAAGCCTTGGCTTTATGGTATACAGCATTGACTTACCAAGTTCATCTGCAGGCACATTTCCTGCCAGGAAAGGAAAACACTCTGGCAGACGAACTAAGCAGAAACCTCATGGATCCCCATGAGTGGCACCTGGATCCACAAGTCTTCAGCATGATAACAAAGAAATGGGGATGCCCGGACATAGATCTATTTGCCTCCCCTCAAAACAATCAACTAAAAAGATTCTGCACAAGGACTTATCACAGACAAGCTTGGAAAGTGGACGCCTTATCTTTCAACTGGACAAACCTATCAGTATATGCTTTTCCTCCACTGCCTGTCCTCCCCAAGGTACTCCTAAAGGTCAGGCAGGAGAAACCAAAAATGATTTTGATTGCCACAGACTGGCCACGCCAGTACTGGTATCCGATCTTAAGAAACTTGTCCCAGTGCCCAGCCTGGACCTTACCTCAAATACCTCATCTACTGTCCCAGCAAAACAATCAGATTCTGTACAGCCAACTCAGGACCTTAAACCTGGCAGCATGGCGGATAATGTAGCCATACAAACCACACCTCTCAGTAAAGCTGTGATGGATGTCATTTTAGAAGCCAGAAGGCCTAGCACTAGAAAATCCTATGCTGGGAAATGGAAGAGATTTTGCGCTTGGAACCAAGCTCAAGGAACTGATACAGCTGTCCCAAATATTCCTCAGATTTTGCAATACTTAACTGAGATGCTGGACAAAGGCCTATATTTTTCATCAATTAAAATCCATGCCTCTGCCATTTCAGCTCATTACAATACAGAGCCACCACTCTTTTCTCATCCTTTATTAAGACAGTACCTCAGAGGAGCCAAAAACTTAAGGCCTCCAAGGAGAATGCCAATACCTGCATGGGACCTCGATTATGTCTTGGAAAAACTCACCTTACCTCCTTTTGAGCCAGCTGCTACTGTGGATATAAAGTTCTTATCTTGGAAAACAGCACTGCTCCTAGCAATAACTTCTGCAAGACGAGTTTCAGAGCTACAGGCTCTCATGGCTGTGGAACCCTTTATCATTTTTTATCCAGACAGGGTCTCTCTGAGAACAAACCCTACAGTATCCATTGTAGCCCTCAACCAAACAATTAATTTGCCAACTTTTTATCCAAATCCACAAAACAAGGGGGAGAAAATTCTGCATTCTTTGGATGTACACAGACAACTTAGATTCTACTTGGACAAAACTAAAGTTTTCAGAAAGATAGAACAATTACTAGTGGCATATGCCACAGCATCCCAAGGAAAGGCTATCTCCAAGCAGACTATTTCAAAGTGGATAGATCACTGCATTCTTTTCTGCTACTCACAGCATGGCAAACCAGTGCCTAAGGGAATTAGGCCACATTCAACCAGAGCTGCAGCAACTTCTGCATCCTTTCTCAGGGGAGTACCAACCAAAGACATTTTAGAGGCTGCTACTTGGAGTTCAGTGCATACCTTTACAAAACATTACAATCTTCCTCTTTACTCTAAATCCAGGGCAGGCTTTGCCACGGCAGTTCTGCAGGACCTCATAGCCGCTCCTAATGCTGTTTAGCTCCAGCCACCCAACCATAGCTTTGGGACTCAACCCAAATGTAATGACTGCAACAGTGAAACATGAAGAACATAGTACAGTTGTGTACACTTACCATAAATCTAGATATTCGAGTGTATTCACTGTTGCAGTCCAGGTTACCCACCTGCCATCCCCCTTATTTTTGCTGGAACTTATCTTTACTTCTCTAATCTATACAACCTAGGTGGTGTATTTGCTTATAGATGAAGATAAAGCTTATTTTGGTGCATGTATGTTTTATTTACATATGTTTAGCCTACCCTTTTGGGGGTACTTGACATCTGGGGCAAGAAAAACTGAATAAAATGGCGTCGGCTGCATCTTTCATACCCATGACGACTTGACGTCAGGGAAGAGGCGACAGCAACTGAAGCAGTACCCAAGACTTTGGAATTCAGGCCGACTGAGGGCAACCTGCCAGCAGGATAACCCAAATGTAATGACTGCAACAGTGAATACACTCAAACATCTACATTTATGGTAAGTGTACACAACTGTACTTTATACATTGACGGAAGAATTAATGCTAAATGCCACTGATGGTAAAAGCAATTCCACTGTTGATTGGAGATAAACTCACAGAATGATAGTATAGTACATTTTCACCTTGTGCATTTCTTGTTGTTCAGACACATCAGCCCCAGTTGTTTGTGGATGTTGTATGCAGCTGTCAGGGCCTAACATAATCTTGAGGCCAATGTAGAATTTTGGTGCAGTTTTATTTCTTTGGTCAGGAGCCCCATTGATCATTATCTTTTTGGTCTGATGTTCTAAAACCTTTTGCGATTTTGATCCCTTGAGTGAGATCTTTCATTCATTTTTCTGATGAAAATATTTATGATTTGATTTTTTTTTATTTTATCTATTTATTTAACATTTGTTTACCGGGAAAGTCCGACTGGGACAGAGCCCATTTTCAGTGGTGGCCCGGGAAGAAAATCTCCAGAAGCATGTCTTTGAAATTTGGAAAGTGACTGTACAGCACAATAAATATTTTGCACTCTTTTACTATTAAATCCTCGTTATTACCATTGTTGCTCATTCGTGTACATGAAATACACTTGAATAAACTGAAAAAGGTAAAATATGGATGTGAGATTTTTTTCCGTTAGAAGAAGAAATATGGTCTGAGTTACAGAAATATTGGACTGCTGAATACCATAGGACTTTGGACTTGGTAATGGAAGGGGAAAATTGAACTTGTTAGTACATTGAATGGAAATTTTCAACATGTTGTTAATCAACTGTATGTCAGAGGTACTTGATGTGTTATTTGTTATGCTGGCTAAAGAAAACACTGTTTCTTATATGGAAAACTGGAACATTTTTATAGAAACTGTCTTGCCTTGCAATGTCTTGAATGTGAACAAACAGGTCATAGTAATGTTAATTGTGACAAATTATGTAGAAGATGTAGCAATAAAGAACACTTTTGGGTTGATTACCCTGGAAATAATGTTGTTGCTGTGGATTCTCACAGCCCTGTTTCAGACATGGATTCTGACAAAGATGACTTTTTTGCACCTGATAACTCCTGCATAGCAGAGGGAGGGGTCTCACATTGAAAATCTAATATGAATATCGCAGTAAATGATTGTGTTACTGTGGATTCAGAGTATGATAATAGTACAAGTGAGGTAGGTAAAGTGATAATTTTGTATATACTATACATCTCCAAAAAGTTGTAAAAGCAAAGCAGAAATGCAAACGTAAAGATAAACTTAAGGTATGAGATTATAATGCTTAATGTTAGCAGCTGCATTACTTCACTTAGATAATGAAGAATATTATGATGGTTAAAGCAGTTGCATTGTGATGTGCATTTATACAAGATGCCTGAAGAACTGTAGTTGCAGAGCAGAACTGAGTGGTAATATATTTTGGCAGGTAAAGGTTTTTGGTATTTTGGTCATTTAATGCCAAGACACGTTCTGGTATAGTAACTTTTAATTCTTAATCTGGACATATCAATGTTGCACTGTAAAGTTATTGACCCTGATAGTGCTGCCTGTTTATATATGCACCACTGCCTAGCCCTCAGAGAATTAAACTGGTTAGAATTACCACATCACCCAGATCTTTCTCAGCTCACTGCAGCACACAGGCTTGTGTATTAGCCAAAAAATACACAGCCTTTAATAACTTAATACAGCACTACTTCCCCAATAGAATGTTACGCTCTAGAGGAAAAATCGCTAATCCCTATAACCAAATCATCTCATGCTGCAGGTGACTCTCTATATCCAAAGAGTGTAGCTAAACTATGAAACCTCATTCCACTACCACTGGAACCCATTGAGAATGCAAACGTATTTAAAACACAATTAAAACTTCACCTGTGAAAGGAATGGAGCTGCTCCTGACCAGCTACAGGTAAATGCCACTGTTATCTTCATCTTGCCCTATCATTTATCCATTTCTCTTCATTCAGAATGCTGTACCCACAACCAGTCTTCACTGATACATGAATAGTTTTACTAGCATCACCCAGTTGTATGCATTATTTTGTGACACTGCTCGCCTTCCACTTCTATACATATAAATACATTGATAGTCATATATATAATTGTTTCTGAGCCTACTTTATATCTCACCTCTTATCTACAATATTAACATTTTCTACCTTACCTAGTTCCTTCCCTCACTTCCATTTCTTTGAATTTGTAAGCACTAATCACATGATGTGTTATGTGTCTAACAAACCCACTAATGTACCTGTTCAAGTGTTCGCTGTTCAACATCTACTAATCTATTGATGTATAGGTATCTTTTATACTGTAATAGTTGCCTCTGATTTCACATGAATGCAGTCTAATTAAAAAATGTATGTGTAATTGTTAATGTATATTATATAATGACTGTTCACGTATATTACTTAATGTCTCTTTAAGAATGTTTCTAATATGTTGGAGATTTTCAAACCAGGCTTCTGATGAAAAGGGGTGCTTAATTAAACCCAGTCAAACAAACCCAGTTAACAAAAGTAAAATCAAATAAACAAAAATAAAATATTGTAGAACAGGTTTGTGTGGAGATCGATTATTGTTTAAGCTATAATCCATGACTGGGTGTGGTTATATCAGGATTTACCCACGGTTCGTGTGGTTAGATCATGAGGGCGAAGCCTAACTAGTCTGTAGCAAATTTCTTCCCTGGAACTACCATCCCTCCATCTCCAAGTTAATCCCCCTACCCTATCACTAAGGAGGATGCTCTTAAAGTAGTCTTAAAGACCAAGAACACTTCCTCCATGGATCCAGACACGTGCCAGGTTGTCTGTTAAACAGTGTTAAACATGCAGTCATTAATCCCCTCTTTAAATTGTTTAGCATAAGCTTTGCTACATGTTATATCCCTATATCCTAGAGCTGTGCTGTAGTAATGCCTGTCCGTAAGAGCAGACTCACCATGGACCACAGGAACTATAGATCCATGAGCTTTAAAAGTGTTGTGTGAAAACCCATGGATAACCTGAATAAGCTTGACCCTTTGCAGTTCACCTGTGTAGAGGACAGTTACTGCCTGTCAGTCTTGTCAACTTCTTTAAGAAGGTTATGCAGGCAGTTGACAGTTGTTAGGCTACTAATGCTGCTTACCTTTATTTGGTCAAGACATTTAATACCGAACAACATGATGAAATTGTCATTTTCCTTTGACCACCATGATGTGGAAGTGTAGTTAGAAATACATTTCATTTCACACTTAATTGTTAAGGGCATCTCTTCTAAAACCAGGAAAGTCATTGTTTCCTTATATTCTGCCCTAATCGTATAATATTAAAGAATTTAATTCAGCCTTTGGCATGTATCTGGTTAGACATATTTAAAAAAAAACATACACACACAGAGGGGTTCCAAACAAAAATGATCTCTTGTCTCAAAATTATTGTTTATCTGGAGATACTGGAGTCATTGTTCCTATACTTCTGAGTTGTACAGACTGCTGAGGCAAGACCTGTATAGCTTACTGGGCCCATAGGGAGCCATTTATTCTCAACATCCTCTTCCTTGAAGAATCAAATTGTGCAATTAACACCAGAATCAGATAGCTAAACCTTCATTATGAAATAAATAAAACTATATGGAGACACAGATTCTTCCCCCTGTGGTAGAATAGACTCCCTTGACATGTCAGGAATTGTGATTCCCTGTCATCCTTCAAACATAGCTTAGACAGTTGGATGGGGATCCCTTTATTATTTACCCCAGGACTTACAGACATCAGCCTTCTTGGAAAGGGTGGCAGATCCTGACAGAGGACATTGCAAGGAGCGCATGGCCTCTAGTGTGATTTGCTTTGTATATGCTATACTTCTAGTGTCTGAGCATTGCACTGTGACTGTGACTGTGAATTCACCCTTTGGGATAGAAGGGTCATAACACTGTCAGAGATCTAGAGACATAGCCCATGAAAAATGCTGTTAAAACTGGATCTCCGTGACTTTTATTTTTATTTTTCTATTTATTTATTTATTTTATGTAACATTTGTTTACCTGGAAAGTGTGACTTGGAATGAGCCAATTTTCAGCGGAGGCCCAGGAAGAAATGCTCCAGACACTTCTTTGATTGATCCACCATGTTAATTTGATGACTATTTTTTAATACTGCCCGTTTACAACATTTTACCCTTAAACATAGGGAGTAATTATGAGACCTGACATTTCCCAGATGCAATCCGAAGTAAAAGTTTCACTCCATATGGCAACCTAGGATCAATTGCATGGAGTAATCTTTGCAGTAAGAGTTAGATATGTTTTTCTCTTCTTGTGAGTAAGGGAAATTTATAGCAACAGTGTGATGAAATTTGATGTAAAAATACCTGGAAACTGTAGTTACATGTTTGAATAGGCTAGATGATTTAGTTTGATAATATCTACATTTTTAAATATTTTAACTTTCTTCCCATCTTTTGCCTCTGTCAGCCTTAGTAATGCAAACAAACAAGCATTTGACAATGGCACATTAACTCTGGCTAAAAACAAAAAGGTATGGTGTCACTTGGAAACTTTGTTCTTCTGCTAGAGGAAAGGAGTGCATATTTGGCATTTGAAACATTTAAACTGAAAACGTTTCCTTTGTACTGCTGTTATGAAATGACTACATCAGTTTTATCTTACAATTTGATCAGCACTAGAAAAAGAAAGTAAGCTGTCTGTAACGTATATTTATTTATTTACATTTGTTTACCTGGAAAGTCTGACTGGGCCAGAAGTCCATTTTCAGCAGAGGCCTGGGGAGAAAAGCTCCACAGAAATACAGGCAATATACAATAATTAGATAGTACAATAGTATACATACAGTAAGATGCAGAATACACATCATCTAATTTGTCTATACAAAGTAGTATTCAGTACAGTTTTATAGTAGATACAGGTTCAAAAAGAAAAACACAAGCATTTCAGTGAATATTACTGTGAGAAAAAATAAAGTTAGTAGTGTGTACATATTAAATAATAGTTATGACCAAATGACATTTCCTTGGTATATATTTATTTTTGAGTAGTAATAAACACTGAGGAGAGGGAGAAAATAAGGTAAGGAGTGGACAGTGTGTTGAGAGAGTTATAGATATCTTGTCAGCCAGGTTTGGCACAGGAACAATGCCAGTTCTTAGATAGATGTTCAAATAGTACTTGTTTGAAATTGGTAGATTCAGGTGTGTTTTGGAGGTCTTACCCATGCTTCAAGTTTATGTAATGTATATATAGTTTCCATCATATTCTGTACTTATTTGCTAAAAATTACTGTTTTGCCATGTGACTTCTAGATGCAGAAGCTAATGAAAGCTGCAAAAGAAGGCACAAAAGATGGATTTGAGAAAACCAAAGCAGCTGTGAAAAGAGGTCGTTCTCTTATAAAAACAAAGTCATTCATCCCACCAGGTAAACAGTCCATACTGTTGCTGAGATAAATGTCTAAAAACAATATTTTGAAGAGTAAGTTAAACTACACATATATGTTGTTTGAAAACTGTATTAGCACTTTTGCCAAGGATCGGTAAGGTCAAAAGCTTGAGGTTTCACCATATTCACAGCAAAGAATGATGGAGTCCTGAGACCTCCCCAGCTGACCTAGCTTTGAGTAACATTTCAGGTGCTGGAGGAATTGCCAGTGAAGCATTGGAGTGAGTAATCAGTACTAACCTGTCCAGTTGTGAGAGGGAGATGACATCATCATGGCTTGTCTGCTACCTGGTTTAGATCAGATGAAGTAACAGCAAGAGAGTGGCTAATGATGTGCACAGTGACTTACCAAGCAGCACTTGGTAACTGGGCTTACATGAAGTGCATGTGGTGTATGTGTTGAGTGTAGTGTATGTATGGTATATGTGTGTGTGTGTGTGTGTGTGTGTGTGTGTGTGTGTGTGTGTGTGTGTGTCTATGCACGCTATATAGGGGGACCAATATTATAGGCACTGCTTTATCACAGTATTTATGACCATCAAAGTAAATGGAGCTATGAAAAAATGTCTAGCCTCCAAAGTAGCAACCCTTCTGATTGGCAACTCTTACCCCCACTGCTTGCTTCTAAAATGAAGATTTTGTGAAGGGCAATCTCTACCGTTGAGAGATAACTCCCATGGGGTGATGTGGATGGTTGATCAGCAGGATGGATGTGTGGAAGACTTATATATTCTCACTCTGAGGCTGCTTTGGTTTGGAGAAGGAGCAGTTATTAGTAAAAATGTGAAAAATGAATGCTGTTTCTCCATAACTTGTCAGTCGATGGGTTTACAAAAGTATGCACTTTTCAATCCAAAATGTGTAATTATAATTGGTGGAAAGCAATAGTAAAATGAGCAACCCACACCTCAAAGTAACATTCTGAGAAAATAAAGAAATAAAAAATAACAATTCAGCTAAATACAGGTAAACCAGGAAAATTATATATAGTTTTCTACAAATAAGTATCTGCAGCCAAGCTGTAATTTAGGATGAAGTAATGACCACAAAAATACAGTTTTTCAAAAAGAAAATGCAAATTCACAGAAGATAGTTGCAAACATTTATATCCTTTTTTCAGCTGTTATGTATCACACTTAATTCAGAGGATATGTTTGTTTTAGGAGGCTTGAGTTGTAAGTTACTTTTAAGAAACCGTTCACTGTAAGATAATAAAATAAGGGAAGAAACGTATGTCTATAAATTGACTGTGACTGAACTTGAGTTTTTTTAATTCAGCGTGTGATTCAAAAAGTGAAGACTTATAGGAGAAAAAAGCTGCTTTTCACACCTGCGTGTTATGACCTTCATTGCTGCACCTCCTTACAGAATATTAGCTAATCTGAGGTTGCTGTACTTCAGGCAAATGGAAATTTCTTTTTCAATGATCTTCATATGTAGTACAGTGTAACACTCTGTAGTGGTCTCAAAGGCATCAATTTTACCAGTATAAACATGTCAGGTAAGGTGGTATAACTTTGATGAATACTGAAGACCAGTATTAATGACTGGATAAATATTGTAAGAGCTGAAGTGCAGAATGAGAAAAAAATGGTCCAAGCCTTCTGCATGGAAATAAGTAGAAGTACATTCTCTCTTTTTGTTTTTCTTTATTACCTTTTGAATAAAACACCCTTGGGGGAATGCATAAATGGGTAGATCTGATGTTGTCATTTTCATTCATTCCACAACTGATGGATCTCAGATCCAACTTGAACACTTCTACCAGATCCTCTGATCCAGAACTCTTAAGCTCCTCCCTTTGCTCATAATGCCCACTAACATGACATACCTCGGATCTTATTTGCTGCCATTTAGCCACAGACACTGCTCCTGTTGAGTTTTTTGGGTATTTTAGCAGGACAATAGTGAGTTTCACTCAGTTTTTGACATATCTATGATTCCTTTCTCTTGCCTGCCTCCCTATTCTACCCTCTAATTTACTCCGATCTTTCTGAGCACTTTTTACCATTTATTGGTAATTCTCCTCAGTACCATTGCTGGTATCCTGTCTTTCTAGAATCCCCTTTTTTTCCCATTCTATGTATTTCTAGCTACCATTGTTAGTAGTTATCTTTTCTATCCCTTCATTATCCCTTAAAAAAAGTAGTTTTGCAGTTTATCTTTTTTCTGTAGCTTGGTTAAGCCAGTATGCTCACCGGCTTTAAAAAGTGCATCACCTGTGGGCCTAAAATACCAAACTTGGATGCCCACAGAGAGTGTGTTTATTGTTTAGCAGCTGCACATTTAGATGTGGACCGCTCCATTTGCTCTGGTGGTAATTCTAGGGCTCTCACGGATAGGAGGAACAAACTAGTTTTGAAGGGCCTTCTCCATTCCACTTCTTCTGCTTCAGCTGTGGCTCAAACTCATTTAAAGAAAACTGATAAGGAAAAGCCTGAATCAGCTCCCAAAGAAAATGAATCTTGTAAGAGGTTGCTGGACCCCACTTCTTCTTCTGCTCCTTCGTCAGAACCTCCTACAAAAATATCAAGAAAATTGGATCCGATCACCAAGGATTCATCTACAGCAAAGTCAAAATCACCATGGATCCCATCACCACCTTCTGTAATGGAACCAATAACATCTAGGCTAACTTCACCCTTCTTGGAGCAGTTTCACAATGGGCACTGAAGTCCTCCATTCTCCACCTCTTCTCTCAGGTTTTCCAGGAGTTTGTCCGAGGCTGATGTGGCTCAGATGATGAGAAAATTCCTCAGAACTCAGATCTAGATTGGGCTACTCCCGACTCCATCTCCCATTGGATCCATGAACCAACCTATGGCTACTTCCCCAGTGATTTATCCTTCTCTGATCAGACCTACTGTTTTGGAGCTCTCGGATCTGAGACCCCTGGGGTGTCCTCATAAGATCTGAAGACAGTCTGTTCTTTGACTCTGGTTACTTCACTGAATTGTCCAACTCTATGCCTTTCTGAGCCAGAGGATTCTTGAAGCTGAAGTGATGGCAACTGACCACCTGCCCCATTCCCTTTGCTCCTGGAAAGACCTATGAGTTTTTTTTATTTGGGAACCGCTGTTCCTTGTTCGAGCTCCAGCTCTACTCTTATTCTATTCTTTCCATTTCATTTAAGGTGTTATATTTTATTCCTAAAGGCAGCAAAGTTGATCTGAGGTATGTGAGGTTGGCAGGGCATTATGGGTAAAGTGAGGAGCTCAAGAGTTTTGGATCCAAAGATCTGGGAGAAGCGGCTGAGTCAGATCCGAGTCAGATCCAAGACCCATCAACTGAGAAAGAATGAAAATGGACAACACAGATGGAACTTTGTATTGAGTACATAACTTTCTATATTGCCATTTTACGGACAGATTGTCATTAACTTTTTAAATTAGAATGATGGTGGATATTGCAAACATTTCAGCTGGTAATTATAACAAGTTGAAAATAAATCTGCAGTAGATTTTCCCCATTTGTGAAGTGTGTATAAAAACTAGTTTGCTGATGTTCCAATGGGCAGTAAAAATTTTCTTCTGAGGAGGAATATAAACAACTTGGAGTGATTTGCTCAGAGACAATGCCTGTTCCCAGGATATCATTGCCAGGCAGCATAATGGAAGCAAATGTGTTTTTCTCCTGTTTTTTGATCTACCATATCAGTGTTACCTGTAGTCTTTTAGAAAATACCTGCCTCTAGTACAAGCTGAAAAATCTCTGGGCTAGTTGCCTTCCTAGAATTGCTTGTTTGCTGAAGTTAATTTTTCAGTTAAATTGGTGACTAGATGCACTGTTTTTTTTTTTAATTTTGCAGATGAGCTTTCCCAGCTAAGTGTGAATCATCTGTTGTAAAAATTGTGGAGGTAATGCATTTCAAAGGGGTTAACTTGGAGTAGACAAAATCTGTAAGAAGCTTTAGTTTTAGTTCACGACCAGGGCATTAATAAGGAAAAACTCCCACATTTTTGAGTCTTGTACTATGTATTCCTAAGACATAGTTGAATATTTTGTGGAGTCTGAGTTTTGAAATCATTGGACTGACATGGTTCCTCTTATAAACATTTTGACTGATAAATGCTGATTGGAGGATTAGGCTACTGGTGGAACTGCAGCATGTGTTCTACTTGTTCTTCTTAAAGAAAGATTTTTATACAGTGTTAATTTCTGTGTGACAAAAATATTTTTATCTGAGAAGGAAGTAAATCTGAATTTTCTGAGTCTAGAGTCAAACCTAATCTCCTGTTGACATATGAATGCAGATAATGAAAAGAGCTTGTCTGCATGAAACACTCATCCATATGGGGTAGATGCAGATACTCAAGTTCTGGGGAAAGCTGACAGACTTGAGCATTAGTTCAACACTAGTGGAACTATAGAAGGACTCCCTATGCAACAGTGGGAAGCCAATGAGTCATGATAAAGGGCAGATTACAATCCCACTGATAAAATTCCAAAGGTAGATATTCCTGCGTGATCCTTTATCACCACTGACATATTAGCTGTTACTTAACTAGGCTGTGGCTGCAATTCGACTTTCATGAAACAACCTTACCCAATGACATTTCACCTCCTTTTGTGGATTATTTAAAACTATATAGTTTATCAAACAAGTACCACAAAGCACAATTACAATGGTTAAAGTTTTTTGAACAGTATAAGGATGACATTTAATATAATAAATATGTACAGGTATTTATAGCAGGAAAATTGAAACATCAAGAAAAATATCAACCTGAGAAAGGAATGTGATATAAAAAGAAGTTGAACAAGAAGGTGTATATAAATATCTGGGAATAGATGAATGGTCGGTAATAAACCATGATCAATGAGAAGAAACCTTTGTAAGGAGTACTTCAGAAGACATAACTAATACTGAAAATGAGAACAAAGATTAGTAAGACATATTTTAGAAAACTAAAGCTAATTGAAAATTGTCTTTATATCTAGGAATATTGTTCAAACTATAAATCAGCTTGCTCTTCTCATCTCTGGTATGATTGACTGGGCTACAAATTTGTTGGATCAGTTGGATAGGAAAACAAGATGGTCATGAAATGATATATAAAACTAGTACATGGCACAATTGTAGGTTCATAGATAAGTAGTAGGCTAGCTGCCCTTGTGGGCCATTTTAAGCCTAGCATATTTCCCTTTTGGTGCTTGAATTAGCCTACACCATTTGGTTTTAGATTGGCCTACTCATCCCCTAGTTGACATATTAACCCTCATGAGAATAACAGGAATCAATACAATAGCTAATTTGAGGGGATCCCCACATGGGAGAAAGCATTTAGGAGATGCCTGTGTCCATTAGTAGTACAGGCAGCAGTCCTGAAGTAAATTTCTATTACTCATCCACAGATCCAAGTTGTGTTTGAATATGGACAGATATGACTTTTGTTTAATATGGATGGGGAGTCTGTTCCAGAGTGGTGGTATGCTATGTGAGATATACCTGATACTCCAACGTGTTCTTTTGATGTTGCAGAAGAGGTTTAGATCCCTAGACTGATCATTTCTGATGCCATTTGACTTGCATGTGCAGTAAGTCCATTTATATTGGTTTGGAGGATGTCTTTTATGACAGACACAAGCCACCTTTTAGCAATCTGTAAGATATGAGTATAGTGACAGTGCTTTGAGTCAGTTCATGTAGGACGTATATTGTTTAGGGTTTATATCCTTTTAATAAGACATTTCTGTGTGTTTTCCAGTTGTTGCATTGTCTGGATAGATACATGCCAAAAGGAGGATATGCGTATAGGGACAGGGCTTTGAGTCAGTTCATGTAGGACATATATTGTTTAGAGATTATATCCTTTTAGTAAGATATTTCTGTGTGTTTTCCAGTTGTTGTATGTGTCTGGATAGATGCGTGCCAAAAGGAGGCATTATACTCAATGACTGGCCTCATGAGAGGTGAGTAAAGGGGCCCAATAATATCCCTAGATCTAGACAATCCCTTTGTTTATAAGCTACTACAAATTCTTCACACACACCAGGTGTGTACCTCATAAACACAAGGTACAAGGTTTCACTCTCATATTTGGAAGGAAATGTGATTAGGCTTAAAATGGCCCACAAGGGCAGCTAGTGTATTACTTGCCTAAGAACATATGAGCTGTGCAAGTGCAGGATGTTCTTATGACAATGGACAGATGTTAGTTGAAATTTAAGTCACTGTCCACATATGTTCCCAAATCCTTGGTCAACTGTTAGGGGTGTATTGTCAGTGTGGTAGTTCCACAGGGTAGATGACTTCCCAAAGGATACGATAATGCATTTTTTGGCATAGTTTCAGTCCATGATTTTGGCACCATTTATCTATTTATTAATTATATATACTGTGGTCTGAAGGAGGTATGGACTTTTTTGAAACTGACTATATGTATAGGTCTTCAGTCATGAGACTACATACATATTTTCTTCAGCATCTGATCCAAGCATAATGAAAGTTCTAAGCCATGAAAAATGCAAGAATAAAATGACATCTTTGCTCAAATTAGCGGAAGTATTTTGGAAAGGATTTAGTATAGAAATCAAACCAGAAGTAGACAAAAAGCAGGTGGCAACAAAAAGTGATAAAAAACAAGAGGGACTATATAGACATGACTAGAATAAAATGAAAAAAAAAAAAACTGGAAAGCTCACAGTTATGGGGCAAATATAAAGAACTGCTAGAACAACCAAATTTTAAGACTAGAGGCATAAATGACAAAAGAGTGTTACATTTAAACCAAAAGTTGAAACTTAGTAATGTAATGTCAAGATAGTAGACTCCATACATATTGGTTTACAAAGTCTCTAGAAAAAGTGGAAGATGCAGAGAGATGTAGATTATGTACTACAAAACTTGAAATAGCTGCACATCTCGTTAGTGGGTGTGATACCCTCATGGTAGAGGGCCTGTATACTGAAAGGCATGATAATGAGGCAATACCTTTAAATTAGGGATTGTGTAAACACTACAAATACAGAGAGCTGAGAAGAGTTGGAAGTGTGAGGCAGAAAAAAATAACTGAAAATTAAGATGTTGTGATCATGTGGGATCATCCAGTACTAACAGTCAATAAAGCAGAAGCAAGAAGACGGGATATTGTAATCAAGGAATAAAGATTAAAAGTATCATTAACTACTGAATAGCCATGACTAGCAATTATAAAGTCATAAAATACTAGGTTCATAGGTAGGTACTAGGCTATTGGCCCTGGGGCCTATATAAGCCTAGCCAAAAAGGTTCCCTGGCTGTTGACACCCAAGAAAATTATTTTCCTGTGCCCCTGTCAAGCAGTGCTGCAGAACTGATCCTTGGGGTAAATTTTCTATTTCCCATCCAGTCATCAAGATTTTTCTTAAAGAGGGCCAATGAGGAGCTTTGCTTGACATGAATGGGTAGTTTATTCCAGAGTATGAGAAGTCTCTGGGACAGGAATCTATCCCTGTAGCATGTTCTGTTTATTGTGGTGACAAGGTTTAGGTCCCTGGAGCATGTAGGATATGCAAGCTAAAAGTAGAGCTATCTGGAATAAAGATACCCAGGTAGTGCCAATAGTAGTAGGATCAACAGGGTTAAGAAAAAAGAATGTTCCAGTATACATGAACATGCTACGAATACATGTGCCTCCACATGAGCTGCAATTAGAGGCAATCCTATGTGCTTTGAGGTTGCTAAGAAGCACTTTCTTTACAAACATTAAAGGCTGAAGCAATACTAATTACATCAATTTTAATCATACCATGAGTTAGGAATGAGGCCTATACTAGTCACAGAATTAGAAACTCAAAACATTTGGAGAAATTGAAAACAATGAGATGTATTGGCAGAATTAATTCCATCTAGAAACCATAATAGTCTTGTATGGAATTTCTTATGAGAATAAGCTGATAGGTATCCTCTAGATCCAAGTTTCCATTAAAGTCTCTAGAGGACAAGAATGGTAGTAGAGCCTAAAAAATTAACATTTTTATGTTTTTGTTTTTTAGACATGAAATTTTATTGAAAAGGTGACACTTACTATAACCAAACCAGTATTGAAGCAACATCAAAATTAAAATAATGATAAGAATTTTATAATCGTAGAAGACAAATTTCAATGAAGAGAAAACAAGAGTCCAATATGCAAACTAATTAAAGTCTCACAATAAGGAGGATGGCAGATACAATTAAAAAAAAGTGCACATTTTTGTAAAACTGTGAATTCTAGAAATGAAGACATCCAGAATATTCTTCCAGAACTTATAATGACACTACCAAAATACTGAAATACATACAACTGGAGCCAAGCTGGTCGTTCTGCTGAAGATTTATTACTGGTGTTCTGGTACCTCAGCTTACACCTTCAAGGAATAACTTTACTTACACCAAGCAGCTGCATTTATACAAGTGCCACCTCACAATTAACTAAACTGATTGATCAATAATGTGGTAATGAATCCAAATTACAAATTTAAAATGCAATATGTACGATATTTAATACCGTCATAAATAGCAATGCAATACAATAACTACATCAAACTTTTGAATATCTGACATTTTTACAAAAAACTTTACATACAAAATTTTTTTTGCAAACAATATTTAAACATTCAAGTTAACCTCAAAGATCATCCCCCTTGGGTTGCATAGTCCTGTGATTTCAAATAAACTTACTTTCCAACTCTAACAATTTGTGACTAAATCACCCCCTCTATCTAAATAAAGTTTATTGTGCACATTGAAAAAAAAATATCATCCAAACCCTTATGGGCCTGATGAAAATGCTCTGCAACTGAGCTATCCAACTTGGAATTCCAGATGTCTCCAAGATGTTCCAAAATATGTGTTTTTGCAATTCTTTTAGTTTGTCCTATGTACCATTTAGTAGGTACACTCCTACAGCCAAGTATGTATTCTTCCCCACACGAGTAACAATAAAATCTATCCAGAGAATTGAAAATGTTCCCATTTATCTTGGTAGCTGACAAATTTGTATTTCTCTTGCAAACCTTGCTTCGCCCACATGTGAACGAACTTTTCCATACCCCACCCCCCCAGAACTGTACCCTTCAAACTTAATAGTTATTTTAGGTTCAAAAACCTTCCATAAGGGAAGATTACCCATTTGAGAAGTAGTTTACCCACTGTCTCATCTTGACACACTACTGGCCCAAAACTGTTGACCAGGTTCCTTAACATATCAGAAATGTGGGAATATTTGGTAATGAAATAAATTTCATTATCATGCCCTCTATGTTTAAAAGTATGCATGTGTTCTCCATATCCCCTCCCAATTTACATCCTCTTTCCTAATACTCTTGTCTAATTTTCCTTTTGCCTTCTCTACCACTTCCAAACTATACCCTCTAGTAAGTAATCTATCGCTTACCTTTGCTAATTCTCCTTCTACTAAATTCTGTAAAGAAGTTTTGGTGAAAATTTGTTTAAACTAACCATAAGGTAAGGAACTCACTAAGTAGGCAGATGCATGCTACTAGCATGCAAAAAATTGTTCAATCTGTGACTTTCCTGTAAGGTTTAAAATGCACACACTTATCTCTACCAGCATATAATTCCACATCCAGAAATTGAGTCAAATGTTTATTCACCACATGGGAGAATCTTAAGCCAAAATCATTCTTATTTAGCTGATTGTAAGATTAGGGATTTCCATTTATTAGACATTAAACAGGCTAAAGGGTAAAATAAAGAGTGTTTCATTTATGCATAAAAGACAGTTAAGCAGAAAGGAAAAGAACTTTGCTGGCCAAGGATAGAAAACAGTTTATTAAAAAGAAAAGATAAGCATAACATTTTCAGACAGAATGTTCTTTGCTCAAGGGGAAAATATAATTTTGTCAGCTACAGAATGTTCTTTATTGGAATGTAGCACATACAAGACCAAAGCCTGAGACCAAGGTTAGAAAAAGTAAATAAAATACTGGACTGAAGCAATATAATATGTTATGTACAGGATAACATTTCAGTTAAGGTTAATAAGTTCGTTCAACCTGTTACTTCAGAGAAGATGTCAAACACTCAAGCCTGAGTACAGAAAACAGGTCATCTAGAGACTATGTCAGTTTGGATCTAATACTTTTGATCGACAGCACATTTGATCAAAACTCATTTTAATCAACAGCACATTTGATCGAAAACCAGTATTCATGGCAATTAACAGGGATTTGTCCCCCTCCCCAAAGTTGTGCGACCCTGAAGTTGATATATAAAGGTAGGGTGGGTGGGCACAGCCCCCCACCTAATTTCCTTTAAAAGAAGAAAATAAAAGAAAATGTATATATTGTAAATGAAAATAAGTGGGGGGCTTCAACCCCCACACACCTCAATGTGGGGTGCCATGCCCACCCCCCCATCTTTATATATCAACTCCATGGTCGCACGACTTTCGGGAGGGGGACAAATCCCTAATTGCCATGAATACTGGTTTTCGATCAAATGTGCTCTTGATCAAATGAGTTTCGATCAAATATGCTGTCGATCAAAAGTAGTAGATTTGTCAGTTTACATTGTTCAGGACAATCAGAATAGAATGTGCAGCAACTCAAATTCTTTATCATTACTTCTAATGAAGACAGTATTCGGATATTGTAAACATCTAATAAAACCTTATTAAATGAACTACAGTGTTTGAAGAATTCATTCTGAAAAGTGCACAAGACTTGGTCCATAAAGGAGAGACTGTCACCTGTTCAGCACGAGTTTGGGTAATTAAGACTTTCATTTCTCAGTCTCTTTGCATACAGTGTGTCCCGCTAATTACAGTACAGTACAGTAATCACAATTTTTACAATGGTGCCCAATGTGACCTGCTGTCTGGGGAGAGATATTTACTTCTTGCAATCCAGCAAGCAGCTGTAACCCTTTCACATCCACTTTCCAGTACAGCATATTTTCTTAAGTTCACAGTAACTGTTTATACAGCAGAAGTTGTACAGCAACATTCTGGAGGGCAAACCACCCTTTGTGAAGGTATCGTTCATTTCCAGATTTGGTTACACTGTGTGTGTTCTACAGAAATCTACAGAATAGCAGTGTTTCATTCAACTTCATGTGTTCTACAGACTATAAAATAACAATGTTTTCATTAAAGTGCAGCACTCCGTGTTTCGTTCAACTGCATGTTTTCTAAGAAACTTCAACAAAAACAGCTACAGTAAGTAATTTTTTCAAGAACGGTTTTACTGCAATAGCCAGCTTAACTTCAAAGTTTCATTAAAAATTTAAAGTGACAGCAGATGTTTCATAACAGACGTTTCAGCAGCATACCGGTATTTTTGACGTTTCAGCAGCATACCGGTATTTTTTTCCATAAGTAAAGCTGTGAACTCTATACAGAATAAGCTAAAAATTATGGCGTGCCAAGTTTCATTAAGATAGCATTACTTCATGTGAAAAACAGACACAGCATACTTCAGAAAAGCCCCACATAACTTCAGCAGACAAGTATTAAATCAAAGCAGTGTTCCTTCAGAACAGAAAAGACATTATCCAGTTAACAGCTATCTCCACAGACTTTCATGTTTCCAGTGTGACATCACACAGTCAAGAAGCAAGGAAAAGGTTAATAAGCTACTGATGACGGCTCACATTTCTTCCAAGACCATAAAGTTATTTAAGACTTTATATGCACCATTTAGTTAATAGTTCAAAAAAATTTAAATTAATCAATTAAAGTTATTTGCATGTAAACATGTCAAGTAATACTGCTACAGTTAAAACGTCAATAAATTTTTGGTTTAAGTTTAAAAAATGTTCTCTTCAAGTTAAAGGTTATTAGATCAAAAATGTTAAATATGTCTAAATGTAAAAAGTTTAAATCACAGAAGAAAACTAATAACTCAGAAGTCAGTATGGTCTCCAGCTTGAATGTACATGCTTCAGCACATGCAATTCAACATAATAATTTCAGTTGTAGTATAGTTTCATGTACAAATGTTCAGAATTCTGAATAGAAAAGTATGTTGCAGTATTACAGACGTCAGCACAGTCTGCAGACATAACATGCAAGCATTATCTCAAGTTTACATTACTTCATCAAGTTTCTTATTTTCAGAATCAAGTACAATGTTTACACTGAAGAAAAATAAGAAAAATCAAAGTGCAAATTCCATAACTATATGTAAAGATGAAAGCATTAATCTGTCATTGTTCAAGGTTATTTCATTGTTTACAGACAAGTCAATTTCAGTCACACATAAATACAAGTGCGGTCTTGTCAGAATTTAAAAAGTCAAAGATTATGGCAGCTAACATTTCAAAGTGTAGCAGCTCTGTATATACTAGTTTAGACTTCACTAAAGAGATATTTGCAAATGTACAGATTTTAAAGAATTGGTTACGACAAAAACGTGCAGATTTATGGGTGAAAATTAGAATAAATTCCAGTTCAGCTGACACAGCTGTAGTAGTTTTCAGTCTCTGTGTTCAGATAGATTCCAGTTTATTTGTGTTCAAGTGACACTGTCAAAATGTTGTCATGTTTTCAGCAATTGTATAATATTATTAGTTTCAGTATATCTAAGTTCAAACAATAATTGTTTGGTTCTCAGTATATAACATGTACCCGTTTCAGTTATGCTTTTATCTGTGTTTAGTTAACACTGACAAAAAGAAAAGATAAGCATAAAGTGTTCAGACAGAATATTCTTTAATCAAGTGAAATATATAATCTTGTCAGCTACAGAATGTTCTTTAATGGAATGTTGCACATACGAGACAAAGTGTGAGACCAAGGTTAGAAAATTTAAATAAAATACTGAACTGAAGCAATATAATATGTTGTGTTCAGGATAACAGTTCTGTTAAGATTAGTAAGTTCATTCGACCTGTTACTTTAGAAAAGATGTCAAACACTCGAGCCTGACTACAGAAAACAGGTCATCTCAAGACCATGTCAGTTTACATTGTTCAGGGCAATCAGAATATGATGTGCAGCAATTTGAATTATCAGTACTGTTAATGAGACAGTATTTGGATATTGTGGACAGTCTCATTGCATACAATATTTCCAACTAATTACGATACAGTACAGTGATCTCAATTTTTACACTGATCAAAGAACTCCCCAAATAATGCTACATCACCTCTACAAATAAAAATTAAGTCATCAATGTACAGCTTGTATATGATGACATTTTTAGAAAAATGACAGCCAGAAAAGTTATAAGTAAGGCCTCAACCCAGGAAACCTTCAGGATTGGAATTGCCATATGCTGAATGATTTACGTACCTTTATTGAATTATCACTTGTGACATAGGCAAACTTGCATTTATATAAAATTAATCAAACCATATTAACAAGTTCACATTTGCAAACATTATGCATCACATATATTGTTCTATACCATTTATTCAAAGCAAAATTACAGGAATTGTTCAACTCCTGTCTTCTCTTAAACCTCATTCCTCCACTCAGACATTTTTCTCTAGCTATTTTTCCCACAATTTAATTTTTTTCTATGTAATTTACTTCTACCCTTTTCTAAAGATCTCACTTCCTGTTATTTTATCTCTGTTTCAGTATTCACTACCTCAAGTACTACTTCAGGTATTGTTGGTATAGACTTTGATTTCCATTTTCTAGTAATTGCTTTTTTGTCAGCCACCAGAATTAATCTTAACAAGGCCTTGTGTTGCTAGATAATTCAGATCCTGCATGCCAGCTAAAATAAAAATAATAATTTCATTAGAGACACTCATTTGCTCACCTAGTATTCCTGACAGAGTACTCTGTAGGCAGTTTTTAAAGCCTGCCATCTTATTACACTTTGAGAACATGTGCTACGTTGTACCACTTTCTTTCCTATTACACCTCCAACATTTGCCATTTACCTGTAGAAAAATTCTTTGGAGTCTCCTTGGGGTGTAAAAGTACCTATGTAAACACTTCCAGGCAAAAACCTAAAACTTCTAGATTTTGTTCCATATTTGGGAGCTTTATATATGTCTTCACATTGTTTCTTGGTGAATTGCTTATCTAATTTCTCTTCTAAATCTTTTCTGACCTACTGTACTGATTGTTATAGTTATCATGTAGTATTTTATATGCCCTATGAATTATCAATATTTTAACAGCAACATTTGTTCTAGATTCAGTTAAAAACTCAACTAGTTCAGGTCTTTCATTTAGGATTCCCCTTCCCTTTCTCCTAGTCTGTACTCTGATATCAATCCCTCATAGGGAAAGCAGTCTTTAGCCTGCAATCCAGATCCAAATGTAGGTGTTTTCATGCCCCCTAACCATTCAACTGGTTCTTATGCCAGCTTCCTCCAGTAGATTCCAGTCTCCTCTTGCCTATGTTCTGTACCTGTAATTGCAGTCGTCCATATTGCAGATTCCCCTTTCCCTATTCATGTGTTGGTTTAGTTCTTAGTGTAATTTCTGGTACTTTATGAATATAATATTCTGTATGATTGCTGTTATTCTCCATAAGGATATGCATCCAAAAATCTCACTCTTTCCTTATTTCTTGAGTTATGCTGCTACTTCATCATCATCCCTTTTCACTTTGAATTGTAGTTTTCTGCTTGTGGTATGTATAAGAGCCTTAACTGTGTAGCTCTAAAATATCCCTCTAAATCATGTAATTTTAAACCTCCTTGTTCTTTTGGAAGGATAAACTTATCCCACTTGATTCTTGCTCTCTTCCCCTCCCAGATCAAATCCTTCAACTCTTTGTTAATTACTATCCACAACTTATCCTGTGGTTGATAAAAATATGCCTGAACTGCATATGAAACTGAAGGGACCAAAAACATTTTACTGCTTGTATCTTGCTATCCATATGCGTAGGTAAGAGCTTTCAGATTCTCAGTTTCTGAATTATCTTTTGTTTAGTATCTTCCCACATATCCTGCCATAATAGAATCCTTTTTAATCCACACTCTTACATGGTTCATTTTATCTTATCCCCATAAATATTGGTATTGCTGAACCAATTCATGTGTGGGTAAATAGCTTACCACTATATCCTTTGTTTTATTTTCATTAATTTTATATTCCCCCCAAAAAAGTGAAACTGTCTCAGAATGTTCCACAACTCTGTCTTTTTCTGTTGCCATCAGGTACAAAATAATATCATCTTCAAATAAAGCCAACCTTTCTTGAACACCATGACAGTCATATCCTTCAATTTCTAAGTCCTTTATTTTCTTTGTTAATAGCTCAAAATATAACACAAATAAAGGGGAAAGAGGGAAGCCCTGTCTGGTTCCTCTGTTCAGATACAACTTATCAGAGAGGAACACCACCCCACTTTGACTTTACCCTGCTATCCCTCATCTATCCTCATAACTGACCTTATTTTTTATCAGGAAATACAAATGCTTCCATTGCCCTACTCATAAAATCCCAGCTTACTTGGTCAAATGCTTTCTCTGCATGAAGACCCATCAACAACAGTGGCATTTTCTTATATTTTACTTCCATCTGAATCATCTTTATTTAGTGTTGTCAAATGTTTTTCTGCCCTTCACAAACCATTTTGATCTATATCTATCAATTCAGCAACTCCTTTGCCATTCTTTTAGACATTATAGACATAAACATTATATAATCATGGTTTAAAATTGTAATGGGCCTGTATGAAGCTGGATCTGATGGGACTTTACTGTCTTTAGGTATTGCGGCCACCACAACTTTTTTTTCAAGATGTTGGCACTTCTCTTCCTTTTAAAATACTGTTAAAAAATTTTTTCCTGGTCTTTATCACATTCTTGCTTCCTGCCTTCCATAAAAATACCATCTATTCCTGGCGACTTTCCTGCAGATTGGTTATACATCAACATTTTTATCTCATCTCCTTCTATCTTAACTGTTCATTGTTGAGCCTCATCTGCATGTAACTTTGCCATATTTAAGTCTTCTAGAAATATTTACATTTGTGCTTTTTCTTGATTTGTTCACTTCCCTGCTTTGTATAGATCTTTCTGCTTTATATTCTGAATTACGATATTTTCCAAAATATCTCTAACACTTTTACATGATCTCTGTTTATTTTTCTTGTTATAGGCTTCCTAAATTTGGGTACAACCCGATATACTTTCTGTTGCCTAAATTGTTGTGCCAAATGGTTTTGTGCTCTGGAGTTATCAAAAAACAGTTGCTCAATATGCAGAATGCTGTCCTGTAATCCCAAAATACTGAGTGAGTGATATCTGTAGCCTAATTCTAAGAGCCCATCTTGCTACTTATGTAATATTCCAATTGAAAAAAAAACTTCTGGACAATTCCACACCATGTGAAAGTAATCAGTACCACATGAACTACACCTGCAGCAAGCATTTATGGCTACTCAATTTCTTGGAGATGAAAGAGAAATGTTGCCACTGAGTGGCTAAAATTGTGGCTGTCAACTATAAGAAAGGAGGAATCAAGGGACTGTATCAGCGTAACATACTAGGAATCCAGTCCTTGTGTGAATAAATAACTCCCGAGAAGGATCCCAAACATAATGTAAGTTTTTTTTAACTCTAAAAACACTATTGTCATAATTTCTTTATAAAATATTTTGACATTGATATGAAAATCTGAACCCATATCTGTAATATTATATGACAATTGTGCCAGTCTTCTAAACAAAACATAACTTTTTCATACTTTTTTATTAGAGAAATCCTAGACATAGAAATATGATTTCTTATTATTACCACAAAAAAGAATTTGGAATCTTAAGTATTTTTTTGCAGTACCACAAGTAATTTAGACCTGTTTTATGTGAATTACATCCCTTACACAACTGGGCGAGTAATATGCTCTTCATTGCAGAACACCAGATACATGTTTCAGTCTTCATACCTTTGCCAAGAGTATTATTCTCAGAGCACATGGCGTAGCCAGAATTGCCTTTTTCTGCAGTTCATGTGGAGGTACCTGTATTGGTAGCATGCTTCAGTATGTATGTTAGTGGAACTGTCTGGGTGTGTTTATTCTTTGATGCACTAGTTTATGCATATGCATCTTGGTATCATGTAATGTTATGTTCCTCAGTACAATGAATGCTGTAATTGCTAGGTAAAGCTGTTAGAGGCACAGAAGATGGTGATAACATAAAGATGAAAAATGAGAGAATAGTTAGAGTTAATGCTGTGAGCCATTGTGAGTTGACCATTTAGAGTGCATGAGTGGTAATTATTTACTTCCAGTAGCCATTAAAGTTCAAAGCTCTAAAATTAATGACCCATCAGTCAGATATAGGGTACAGGCTATAAATTGTAGACTACAGGTAATAGATCACAGGTTACAAACCTTTTAGTTCCCCTAATCTCCATTCAGAATATCTGCAAATTGTCTTGAAAATCAATGTCTGGAGCTCAACACAAGAGGATTTTGCACTTAGTACCTATCTGTCAAGACATATTGAGTAATAGCTAGTGTAATCAATCAAGTGGCCTCAAAATTCTAGTGTAGACGTAGGAGAAGGGGTTTTCCACTGGCACATGCTGGCCTTATTTGCAGCCATAAGATGAGTTAGAAGGAGGAGAATCATTGCTTTGGAGGATTTGTTAGGTAAGTTGACAGGGAATTTTATCCAAATTAAAAACAGCCAACTTGTGAAACATCCAGCTACTTTCTTTTCCAACTGCCACCAAAAATGAATTCATACATGACAATCTCAAAAATTATGAGCCCAAATTTCAACAGATCCTTCTTGGCACCTCAAGCAAGTATTTGGTAGATTGGTAAGGATATTTTCTAAGTTTCTTGACTTAAAATATAGGCAATGAAGACATTTCCAGGAAGAAAAGCTGCCACTGAGGTGCCACACAGAAACTGCAGAGACTTCTCAAAATGAATCATGGATCACCCTTAACTAGAATCCTGCATGCAGCCTTATAGCGTAATCTTACTAGCTCAGACCCATTATCAAAATATGCCTAAAAAGTTTAGAAAAGAGTATTAAGAAACACTCATCTTGATCAATCTTCCTAGCACTTAAACCTCAGTAAAACAGGAAACAAGTTGTGGGAGCCACACAGAAACATATGTTAATGCTTTAAATTTATCTTGGAGAAAATGATGAAGCTACTGTTACTGAAAGATGAGTGAATCATCTATGGTATAGGAGTGCTCTAAGTCTTTAAAGGTAGTAAGTTGCTAAACATCTTGTGCTTTGAAAACACCAGTGGTCAAGGGGAAATGAATCCAGAAAGAGAGCTGAAAATCTTATTTTTAGGGAAGAATAAAAAAGACCACAGTACTCTAGGATCTAAGGAAAGGATAGCCTACACCATGACTTAGAGGTGAAGTGAACCTGTAAGCACAAGAAGGGCTAACCGTATCTGGCAAAGGACAACTAACATGAGGAAGAAACCAGAAGGGCACATCCTGAGTTTGCCTACAGCTTAAAGCTACATGAAAAATACTTGTTTGGTAACAAATTAAAAAGCTTGGTATATGGAACCTTCTTCTTTCTTTAAGATGGGAATGATGTATAGGACTGGCATGGAGGTGCACAGGTATACAAAGGAAATTCAACACTTTATTATCTGATTTTCATTTTTTTTGACAGGCAAATTGAAAAGGGAAGACTTGTAAGATAGAAAGAATGTTGTGATAAAGAAGCATTTTAACCAGTGCAATAATTCTAGAATAAATTCAGTTTCTACCAAAGAAAGGTAGAGATGTCATTATTGTTGACTGAATGACAGTGTTAAGATCTCTGGTATGTACTGAAGTGATGACAAAACAAATACTAAATACAGAATGTATGTACATTGCCAAGAGAAATTAAAGAAATTATGAAAAGGTTCACGAGAAGAAGACAATCAGATAAAATTGCCATTTTGAAGGTTTTACCTTCTATCCAGGAATCATTTGCTGGTTAGTTAATTTGACGCACTGAAGAAATGGAGAAGAGAGGGGCTTGAAACAAGCAAATGAGTTCAACAGCAAAGCATGCTAATTGTCCCTGGTTCTGACCTGCCTCCCCAGATGTGGAAGCATCAAGGCAATTCATCAAGGAGTAAGAGTCTCAATAGCTAGTTTGAATAATAGTGGGGCAAGAGCGCAACCTTGATGCATCCCACAAAAGACCAGATGGATATGGTACAATGTTTCCTGATGTGCAAGGGTATTGATAAAAGATTCACGGAGTATTAACAATAAAATCTGTAAATTGAATCAAGTGAAAATTATGAATGCATAAGGACATGTGACCGCTGAATGCTTTTTCCACATCAAAGGTTAAAGGTACCCATAATTTTGCTTGTCTACTGCTTGCTTCTGTCTGCTGTGTCTCTCTAAGAGTGCTCTTCTATGCTGTTCTGCCTTCAGCAACCTACTCCAGTTGATAGAATGATTGACCTCTGGTAGATACAGGATATGATAAGAAGCCCAGACTAGCATAAATAGTTTACAATCTATATTGAGGAGAGTTATAGGCTAGTAACTGTCTAGCACTATGGGGATTATGTTAGGTTTTAAGATGGGCACTATAATCAGCTACATCAAGAAGTTTAGCAGCCTTTTGAAAGAACATAGCTAAAAGCTTTCCAGAAATGGGCTAGTGCCTGCAGGGGGTAGATGTGTAGACACTTACTTATCTTTTAATCTGTGAGGGTCTTAAGAAGCCTAGCCTTACATTCCCATGGTGTTTTTTTAGCCCTTATATTTTGCACATGAATAACCAGAGACAGGCTGAACAGAGATATGATGAGAGATATATGTTTTGGAGATCAGCCAAAAGTCTGTCAGCTGTAGATATTCTTTATATTATTATTATTATTGTTATTATTATTATTATTTTCAACAAGAAATACCTGAATCTAATAGAAAGGGGTGAATCTGAAGTCTGTTTAGCTTCATGAGCAAGGTCAGAAAGGGACTGAAATGCCTTATCTAGTGTTTCTTCCAGCCATGACTTCTTTTCCACTCCTGTCTCATTTTGGGAGACAGATGGAAATGAGAATGAAAAAGTTTTACATTTTCAAACAAAGAATGCCACTTGCTGTAGATTAAGGGGTCTTGTAAATTAGTATAGAATTTTAACACATTGGTGTTGCACTTCCATACAAGCTGGTCTCTAATATGAGGAGACAATTCATAGTATCAAAGTCAACGATGGTATAATGCTATTTCCATTCTGATGGTAATGATATCTTGGATTTTCCCCTTTTAGGTTTGGAGTTCTGAACCTGTAGCTTTAGCCCAAAAAGAGGCTACATTAAACTGTAGATTATATTTATTTGGGAAGTCCACTTACTATTTTTGCTATGATTGCTATGAACTACTAGTCCATATGTGTGCATGTAAGTAACACTTACACTTGTCATGAAGAAAAAAAAAATAGTGATGCTCTTGCAAAAATACTTTTAGCAAAGTGGACAGAAAGTCCCTGAAATCAGCCCATCTGATATAATATGGCAGAAGACACCAACATTTTGGAGGAAGGAACAGTGAAGGCTCAAAATATAAAAGCAAAACTTCATGAGTTGATCCAATCATGGAGGTGTTGAGAATGAGAGAGAAGACTGTAAAATGTCTCAAGGGGCAAACATTCTGTCTATTCTGCTAAAGGTGCCACAGCGGGGGAGGGGGATAATAATGGGTAAAATATCATGGACCTAGTATAGCTATGGCACCAAAATCCACTTAGCATTCATCCTGCTAAGTGTTTTGAGAGAATAGGCAACCAAGGAAGCGTAGGAATAACAGTATCACGTTAAGGGAGGCAAGCAATTAAAATGTCCAAGAAGACTAGCCATATCCCTCATTCAGTAGAGAGGAGCTTCTATTCAATGACTTTCATCCCATGATGGAAATGGAGAACAATGTCACAACATGTTGGAAGACCCTAGCTGCTAGGCTGTTAAGAGTACTGTTGTTTACAGCAAAAGTAACACATATTTGAAGGGTCTGCAGACCCAGATGTAGAAGTAGGGCAACTCCCTGACATATTTCTAATTCGTGAGATGAATAGATTGCATGCAGTAATCCTTGCCTTATAAGTTTATTATACTTGATTTGGAATAAATAGGTTTTCTGGAGGGCCAGTTTTTCTGAGGGCAAGTGACACAGACATGCGTAAAACCCATTTCCCTTGTCTGGAGAATAGAACCCGTTATAGTAAGACAAAGTACCTTCAGGTCAGATACTCCTGCTGCCCATGTTGTTAATTTTAGGGTCACCATATCAGTTCATTAGAACACATGGGTCATGCAAAATATCAGGAATGTGAAGGTCCTCTGTTTTCATTAACTGTGAGGATAAATCACTGGAGTGAGGGGGAAAACAAAAAGTGTAGGGCTAAAAAATGAAATACTATAAACAGACCTACTTACTTTGACTACAGCATAGTAGGAATAAACAGTTTTTGTTTAACTCTGTACACAAAAAAATGTAAGCTGACTTCCAAGGCAAATGGCCATTTTAGATGCACCTTTTCTGGCAACACGTTGTCAGATATTTTTTGCACCAAGTCTCTCAGCAGAATTTTTTTTTTTATTTTGTTGCTGAATGCTGAAAATGTGTATGTCTTCTGAGTGGAATACGGAATGTTTTTTTAAATGACCTACTTTGGAAACATTTCTGACTGATGTAAAAATGTTTGATATAATTGTATCACTTAAAATGAGGCTTACAACAGTTACATATTTGCTAAATATTTAGGATTGTTTCTCTTGCATGAAGTGAGGAAGATGGTTAGTTTGATTTAGTGTGTTTGATTTTTCTCAGCAGCCAGTTCAACAACTGTTAGGAAGTCTATTGTCCTTATGGCAGAGTGGAAAAAGTCAGAATTGGTTGCTGATTTATATCTGAGAACACTCACTCCTCACTTTGGAGAAAGGTTTTCATTGTTTATGGCATAGACAGAGTTATGACTGACCTCCCTTGAAGAGATGAGAAAGCTGTGGGAAGGAAGGCGTGAGGTTTATGAACATGAGTACCTCCATGTTTCAATCCACATCTCTAGGGTCTTTTTCAAGGTTATGTTCATGATTTTCTATAAGATTAGAACTGGTCATTATGTTGAGTGAACAGACAGGCTCATGGAAGACATACGCCTGTGGTACTTTTTTATATATTTGGGTAAAGATATGTGTTCCATAAGTTATACATTTTTATACACTTTATTTTTAAAAAAATGTTAAAACTTTTTTACATATGTGCCAAATTGTAAAAACCCTTCTGTTCATTTTATTATTTCACTGTTTATGTTAATATTTGTGAATGTTAAAATGCTTATTAAAATAAAATTGTTTTAAAAATGTACATGAACTGCTGGAGCAAAGGATATCAGTTATTGAAGAAATAAGATAAACATGGGCTTCTGTAGATGGAGACTGGTTTATGGTCATATGAGGCAATATAATGTTCTGAAGAGATAAGGTGTGCAAGTAAGAAATGAGCAGCAGTTTATGTAAGGGTGGAGATACACAATTCTTTCATTTCATTAATAGAAAAGAATGAAGTAGAAATGGATGATAAACTGAATGACATAGTGACTTTGACATTAGTCACGGGATCTCACTATGTGTGAATGTGTTTTCTAAGCCACTTCATGTAGAATGATGACAGAATTAAATGTATGATGAAATAATAGACGAAAAGAAAAACTATTGCAATTGATATCTTTAACTTACTGTGTGTGTGTGTGTGTGTGTGGTTTGGAAAGTTCATCTTTCTGTGGCAGGAAAGGAAAAAAAAAAGTTGGAGAAAGTTATTGCAGAGTTAGGGTCTGAGTGGAGAGTGAATGCTCTTTTATGAAAATACAGGGATATGGAGTTCACACTGATGACTCTGATTAAGATGTCTGGAGATAAGATAGTGAAGGCATGAAATGGGAGCAGCCACAATCAGTTGGGTAATAGGATTTCTGTTTCATTTTTGAATTATAATACTAATACTGCACTGTCATTTTAGAAGAGCTGGCTGTAATTCATGTAATGTGTAAAATTAAATAGATATACAAGTAGTCAAATATAGACTTCTTGTTGCGTTACTCAGCAGTTCAAGCTCATTAAATCCCCAACTCCCGGAATCATCATACATAGAGACTGACTCAGTTGCATGGTCACAGCCACGTTTCACCAGTACTGGGTGACTTGTGTGACCATGGAATTTGATTATGTAATTAAGAAGAGTGTAAGGGTAGTGAAATTCCCAATGTAGGAAGTGCAGGGAATCTGCACCCTGAAAAACACGCTTTTACTGATTATATCTGCAGTTTTAGTGTAAACCTTGTCTCTAGATGATTGTCACTGTTGAAGTGACATCCTGACCCCATGTACAAAAAAATTGGAAAAAGGGTAATGGATGGATTGATAGATCTGCAGTTTTAGCTGGCAAATTTTTTGAGTAGTTTGCTTCCTTGCGTATGTTTACATGGAGTTTTATTTTAATATTTTATAATGACTTTGTCAAATAATATAGAAGGCAGGAGACACTAAAGAGGTAGAGGAGCTGTAACATTTCACACTATTTTATGTAGCAAAACTCCTTGCTTCAGAGTTGTAGCAAAGGAATTTGGCACCCTGAGCAGCATACCAATTTGGTTGTCTCCTCATCAAACCCTTAAGATAAAGTACTTGACAGCTTACAAGCTGTCATTATGGGATCATAGTCATGACTCCTTATTAGACAACAATAATATATCCAACCACACACGATGGAATAAATGCCTTAACGCTGCCGCTAAACCAATATAAATGAAATCCAAAAATATATAGCAGCAAAAGGTAACCACTGGCTCGACAAAATTCCAGTATAACTGTGTTGAGTAAAAAACAGTACAAACGTTTATTCGGTAAACGCTTTCACATCTGCTTCCTCAGACTGTAAAATTTTTTTCAAAGCACAAACACTTGTTTAAATAATAATCATGTGATAAAAATCAATTAAGCAATTACTAGTTTAAAATCACAGTGTTTAAATATATTATTATGAAACATAATATATAAAGAGATATAACAGATATAAAATAAAAAATAACACTCATGCGTTTGCCTTCTATGCAAAACATCTGAATGAGATGGCCGAAAAACTGGCAACAACACTGTATATAAGAGCAAATTGGTATCTGACTATCTAAACATGCACTGAAGTTTTTAGATTAGATATATAAAAAGATATAAAAAGATATAACAGATATAAAATAAGAATAAAAAATAACACTCATGCGTTTGCCTTCTATGCAAAACATCTGACATGGCCGAGAAACTGGCGACAACACTGTTGCAAGATGTGACTACTAAACCTACATTTAAATGAATAGTCAAGTGAATAGCCTCTAATAAACAAAATCACAACTAAAGTGTACTAATGTGTGCAAAAAATAATACCAATAATATATGATAAACTTGAATCACAAATATACATTATATATCCAATCCTAAAGCTTCAGTGCATGTTTATATAGCTAGATATTAATTTGCTCTTATATACAACAGTTATTAGAGTAGCAAATTCATTTATTTATATTCTGACATGCTGACGCCTCTGAATGAAAGTAGTATATTTTTTGATATGTGTATGCTTTGATATGAAAGTAGTTTAATATCATGTTTTAGTCAATATGTACATTTTAAATCAATTTTTTTAAATCATTAGCCAACATTTAGACTATGTTTCATAATAATATATTTAAACACTGCGATTTTAAACTAGTAATTGCTTAATTGATTTTTATCACATGATTATTATTTAAACAAGTGTTTGTGCTTTGAAAAAAATTTTATGGTCTGAGGAAGCAGATGTGAAAGCGCTTACCGAATAAACGTTTTTACTCAACACAGTTATACTGGAATTTTTTCGAGCCAGTGGTTGCCTTTTGCTGCTATATATTTTTGGACTCCTTATTAGACAGCTTGTAAACTAACTGTGAAATGCTTACTTTGTAATGGTAATTTCACACTACCTTTAAAAATAATCGAAGTTTAACAGATAAGGCTATAAGTGATCATTATCTCTTAATGACAATTTGTAGGTTGTCAAGCTGTCCCCAAAAGTTGTACCTGAAGAAGGTGCCTCATTTGAATAATTTTTCCATGGCTCTGTCTTGAATTAATGAAAGGAAGAAACAAATGAGAAGAAGTTAGTCCTCATTAGAAAATGAAGAGGTTTAGAGATTAATCCAAATAAAGATAAGATCATATTGAATTATGACAAATCGGGAGTGTATTAGGAAGGTACAAATAAAATAATTCAGGCTGCTAGAGAAGCCCAGACAGAGTATGAGCATTAGCTGCTTAATGAAGTAAAGGACCGATCTAAGGCTTATTTGAAGCAATGTTGAGAGAAGGTAGGGTACAGTTATTCACCTAATGTGCAGTGCGGTAACTGGAAGACTGAAAAGGTGAAGCAGAGTTGCTGATTAATTCTGTGTATTGCTTTTAACTGAAAAACAGATGGACAGAACACGACTGCAGGAAGTTATATCTGACGAAAGTTTGAACAGATGGAGTAGTGACGAGAGGAAACGGTGAAAATGGGACCAAGGGAGTCAAATGTGATATTACCAAGCAACAGACGAATCACCACCTAAAATAATGAAGACATTAGCAGGGTTGTTGTGCCACTTGTAATTGAACTTTGTAATTTATCCAGTAACTAGTAAAGGTCAAAGGGCAGAATTTATGCTACTTTTTTAAGTTAGGTCTCACAGAAAACTGAATAGATTCTGAGTAAGCATGATTTTACCAAATAAAGAACTTTTGAGTCCAGTATGATTAATTTCTGTGACTGGGCCACAGGGAAATACACCACAGTGATCCTCTGGGCATGATGTTTCTTGATTAAAATGAGATCTTTGACACAATTCCAGATGTAAGATTTACTTATTTTTATTTTATTTTACATTTGTTGACTGGGAAAGTCTAACTGGAGACATGTCCATTTTAGTGGAGGCCCGGGGAGAAAACTCCAATTAAATACATACATTTGTTACAAGATTATTTCATGTGTATCTTATAAGCATTTGTATGAGTGTTCAGTTGGGTTTCTAGTTTTCTTCAGTATATTAAAGACATGTGAGGAGTTGAATTAGAGGTAATTAATTTTGTGTGTGTGTGTGTGTGTGTGTGTGTGTGTGTGTGTGTGTGTGTGAATCTCGACATGGGCTGACATCCCATCTAGGATTAGTTCTATGTTTTGCATGCTTTGTTTGCCAGGAAAGGCTCCAGTCCTCCTTCATCCCTGAAAAGCATAAAATGGATATTAGAAAATGAAACAATAAATGAAAATTGAGAAGTACTAAGAATGGACCCAAGTGGTTACTTTTAAAATGTATCTCATTGGCAAAAGTGTTGGGAGCTATATTTTATAGTCTCCTCATGCTGTAACATTGCGCAGAAGTTAAGAAATATGATTATGTTTTACTGCTTGTGCTAAAATTGAATGGATAAGGTAGAGAGAACTGGCGAGCTGGATGGAAAGGGGTACCTTTAATTCTTTCCAAGCAGTAATGAGTGCACTGAACAAGAATGGTGTAGAAGCTGTACTTATGCCACTGCAAATTTTGCCAGGAACTGTGAAAGTGTTGCTAAAAAAGAAAAACAAAATACTTGTGTGTAGATAGAAGGGAAGCAGAGGTTAACCTGCATACTTGCTGAACTTCACTACACCTCAGGGAACCTTATACATGTGTGGCAGGATTATATGATGCCAGTGTTGGCCAGTGATGGGAGTGCAAGCAAAGATAAGTAAAATAGTGAGTGCAGTGGAAGCCTGCCTAATGGAAAAAAGTAATTTTAAAGTTGATTTTTCACAGCTACCCTAGAAGAAGTGTATTAGTAAACAGCTCAGGATGACACACGGAGGCACGGAGTACGCAAACGCATACAAAGCGAAGCTTCCACTTTAGCCTTTACTGTAGAGTGAAACTCGTCCCAGTCACATCTCACACTCTAAACTGCTTGCATTATTTAAAAGTACAGTACATGACATGCCTGGTATGTGACATCTCCCTTTTATTAAACAGGAAATGTCTCGTATAAATACATACACGCTTTTACCTTTATACATTTCTACCTGAAGTATTAACGCTACAGCTGTGAGTAGTGGGTAATTAGATAATTAAATGAAAAAGTAAATTACTGTATTTAAACCATTAGGAACTATCTAAAGTTTAGGGCCTGGGTGGCTTCTTCAGTGGCCTGCTACAGGTGGTGTACCAATTACTGCCTTCAGGCAAATTAACATTGCCCTGATTCTTTCAATCACCACTTATTGTAGAAACATCATTATCAGCTGACTGCTTTAAGTCTTTCAACTGCTTAACATTCACTTTAGAAAATAATTCAGTATAACTAAAGGTTAAGTCAGTGAAGTAAGTGAGGGCCTCTCTGAACCCTTTAACCTTTCCTAATTTTGAACACTTGGCATGTTCTTTGCTAGGGGTTCTGGCAAAGTCAACAAGTGTCTTTATTTTATACCATTGTATAACATTCCGTTATACTACATATGATTAACGATCAGTGTATAAAACAATTGCAGTGGTTTGAATTTGTGATTTTTTGTTAGAAATTGTGATCTATTATAATTCTCTCTTTCTCCTTCCTTTAAGATTAAGACATTTTCTGCTGGTTTATGTTAAAACTAGAATGCATTAGTGCCTTTAGGAAAAACTGCCACCCGAGCTAATTTCTTCATCGATAAGACATGCCTAAGAGCTAACCCACTAGTCAGTGATCTGGGAACATAAATTTGGTAAACATATGGCCAAGGTACAAAAAATTATTACTAAGGGCATGGCACACAGGTCCAGGGAAGTCAAATTGTCACTTTATTTGGCCTTTATAAGACGGGTCTATATTAGAACATCGAAGTTTCAGAACTTTGAATGTTCTAATATCGACCCCTATTCGGCAAACGCTGACAACATTGAACATTCAGAACAGCGAATTTTTTCCTGGGGAAAAAAATTTGCTGTTCCGAAACACATACACACAATACAAGCACACCAAACAAACAGCAATCCACACACATACACCTACAATCTTACATCTAACCCTACACTAAACTGTACATACACCACTAACTATCCACTTACCTTAACCCAAACCTTAACCCTAAGGTCCATCATTATCGCACACTCACCTCACCCGCGCCCTAACCCTAACTCACATACCCCATCCTAACCCTCATGTCCATACAATCGCACACTTACCTGACCCGTGCCCTAACCCTAACTCACCTAACCCGCCCTAACCCTCGCGTCCACACAATTGCACACTTACCTGAACCCGACCCATAACGTTCCACTACAGTGCTGAAAATAGCAAAGCAACAGAAACGGACAACCAAATTCTTTACCTAGGAAACAATTTGTTTTTCTGCAGCTTCGTTATTTTCAGCATTCGCTGAATAGGGGTCGATATTAGAACATTCGAAGTTCTGAAACTTTGATGTTCTAATATAGACCCAATAAGACCCATCATTGACTGTAATGCCCCCTTAAGCATGTACCTGACCAGATATATACAGTAGCTGGAATGCCCAAAAAGGTTCCTTACCAGGAGAAGCTAAGGTATAAACACATTGTCCTATATGGATCACTGTGAAGCCCTATTTCTATAATCTTGTCTCCTACAGATTATTGCATGGTGATCTATGTCTGGCATGCAGTGTATCCTCAGATCCATCTCTGGTGGCCCTTTTTCACATCTGCAAAATGAAAAGCATCAGAAGCACTAGATCAAAGGATTTACATTTTGGATGTGACATAAATAAGACATGTTGGCAAGACAGATATATATCTCAAAAGATTCCCATGCCCTGGAACAGGCTACCCATCCATGGAAGCAGAGTCCATCCGTAACCCTGTTTAAGTGTAATCTTGACCAATGGATGGGAAATTGGAAATTCACCCTGGGTCTGGCCTCCATGTCTCTGATGGACAAAGGCAGACAGTAATGCCCAAACTAACAAACCCCCCATATAACCTGTAGAAATGTCCTAACTAGCATACCCCTGCCTAATAGATGCAAATGATATATAGGGAAACAGTTGGGTTAAATTGCAATGCTAGGCATATAAAGGCCCCGGTGGTTATTATCCTAGTATATACTTAGGAACTTATGAACTAATTTTGTTTCATTTGCCTTCTTTGAGAAAGTTTCAACATCGGATGTTTAGTCTAAAGTTTTAGAAAAAGTGAATGATATAGGAAACTTTATTATAAGCACCCCCCACCCGAAAATCAAAGGTTGCACTGGTGACGATGTGAAAGGATGTATTTCTATATTCTTGTAGAGACGGGTAGAAGTCTGTTTGACTGGATGAGTAACATTTTATTAGAACATTTTTGACTGCATCATTTATCCATCTTTTGTTATTCTGGACTAGATAATTTATTCAAACTCACAGCTCTTGCAAAAGACTTAAGTATATTGCAGGTAAATTGTGGAAGGGTACCAGGCATACTCTTTTAGCAATAATCCACAGCTGGGTGTGAGTATGTACTAGTCCGTTACTTTAAAATCTGAGGTTAATACAGGAATAGAAATGACACAAGACACCAAGGCTCAAACTTATTAATTTATTAAGCAAAACACTTTCTAAATAAACAGTAAAGCTAATAATAAATAAACAGAAAGACTAATAGATCATGTACTTACAAGCATATGCATAAACAAAATCATCTTTGCCACTGATAGGGAAACTTCAAATCCTATTCAGTGCAGCTATCTGTTCAGTCAAGGCAAGGCCGACACTGGCGAAATGTCTCTAAGCTCAGTTCAGGCTGGTGCTGTGATCAAATCCGGATGCTGATGATGATTTTCATCTTAGCCTTTGAGCTTTTATAGTCTTTTTGAGTTGATAGAATATTGTAGAAAGATCTGACATTACAGGCTCATCATGAGTTGATGGAATATTTTAGAAAATTACAGATCATTTCCTAAGTTGTAAACAAGTCTCGTAATGTCTGGTCTTGTGCCCTACTTCCCTTTTTCAGAGAACAGTTAGCTCACAACCTTGTGATATAGTTCCTCTTTGAAATCCCCACATTCTGGTAAACATCTTTTAAGCTGATAAACAACTTATAGGTTAACAAAAGTTCAGTAATACCAGTAATCAGTGAGCAAGGCCTGCTCTTAAGCATATAGTATTGTTACAATATTAGCAGCATATAGTGATGTAGTGGCATATCAAGAACTAGCAATAATCAATCTAGCAATAATTAAACATACACAGTGATATGTGGCTCGAGGCATAGCAAAAACTGGTAGACTGTGTGGATCCGTCACAGGCCACCCCTTGCATCGAGCAACGTACGCTGTGTATCCCTTATAATGGTTAAAACTGACAACATCAGTTTGTACCTTCTCATCACTTTACAATAAATGCAGCATGATATCATGCAAAATAACACAGAAATTATTGTGGTCAAAAGTAAAGGATGCAATAACAAATTAAACCACACTGAAGCCTTAGATGACCACATGAAAACATCATACCAATGCGAAACAGTTATATCCTGTATTTTATTTGCAATTTTTACAATGGTACCTTTATCTTTAATTATTTTAATTACTGTTTGATGCGCATCATTTAGTGTTTTATTTAGAAGTTGCAACACTGTTTGTCCTTCCTGCTTAATCTGTTGAAAGTCTGGGTGGACTAGAGATGGCCACTTAAAAGTGTGTAATGGTTTTATGCTAGCATTAAATGTGACGTCCATTCATCTAGTCAGTCTAATTAATTTTTCAGTACAAAAATTAATAATTGCATGGATATTACTTTTACAGTATGCTCCACCAGTTGTGATCATCCCATCACGCCAGGCTAATTTACAGGAGGATATTACACAAACAGTGGTATTATTTAGCTGGTAGATGTCTGTACCATTTACTACATACCTGTGCCAGGTGCATTCCCCAGTTCCATTATGTAAGCATGGGTGAGGCTTCCTCTTTACCATCATGCATTCCCACCCCTGGACCCAGGTTTTACAACCTGACACATCAACGGGTACATTATTATAATCAATCAAAGTAGATTTAATTTGAGGTACCCAGCAATTATTTTTAAATTGCAAGGACAATGCAACAAATGGACAGACCTGCTTTGTTTCTTTTTTACTAGCAAGATAGTTAAAAATCAGTATACAAGACTTATTTTCACATGCAAAATCTATTGGCTTTAACCAATGTTGCAGTTCCTTTTGCCAATGGGCTGCCTTTTTAGCCCCCCAAGTTTGAGTGAATTGCAAATATTGCTGGTTGGCAGCCAACTGAGATAAGATACAAAAAGTCTGATTTACTTCTGCTGTGAGGTTATTTAAAATCTGTTTTGTATATGTATTTGTATGTTTGATTTACTTTTATAAAACAATTTGAGTTAAAATACCGTCTACAGTTTTTTGTCCCAGCTCGGGATCATGGTCTGCTAGTAGCTTAAAGGCCATATTTAGGTCAGTGCCCAAACGGCTCAATTTACTACGTAGGGTATCTATATCTACACTGTTTAGCAATCCAGTCCCTGTTCCGACTGCACCTAGTGCAGTACCAAGAATACCTGTAACATCACGTTTATTTTTTTTATATTTGTAATGTTTGTACTTGATATGCAAAGAATCAACCGGCCATAATTGTACAATTTTACAATGTGGATATTTGGTGGTAATATCAACTGCTGACATGTTAACTATTATTTTAATACATTGTATAACTCTAGCACTACTTACAGTTTTACATCCTCTGGTATATCTTACCACATGTCCCAAACCATTAAATACAGTTGAACTATTGTCCATGGCATATATCTCCAAATTCGGGGATAGGGTTTCCGCGGTGTCATTTTTCCTTTGAAATTCAGCTATGTAGGAGGAATCTAATGGAGACTTGGCGAAAGGAAATCCTGACTCGTTCAGCCTTTGGTACAGACCTCCAAAAGGGTTGGAAACACATTTTTTGGGATGTCTGTTACAGTTCAGTCTACATACAGTTGTAATGTTTTCCGTCTGAGTGATGTTCCAAGTTAAGGCAGGCTTGGGTGTCACCGCATATAAATGGTCTTCCAATTTCCAATAAAAGTCACAGTCAGCTGTTAAATTTGCAACATCTTCCCCTTCGAATAGAGGGACAGGATCAAGACAGCTATATGGCCCATCTAAGTGTTGTCGTTGGAAAAGGTTGGCTCCTTCCCAAACAGTGGCAATAATCTATGGAGAGGAAAGTACAATGGTTGTTTAGCAGAATCAAGTAATACTAAAACAGTATTACCAGGTCCATCACAAATTACTGTCCCATGTTTATTTGGCTGATTGGGCGTGGTCACTATAACTTTTGTTTTCAGCCATTTGCTTGGTTTAGTATCACAGTCTTGTAGTAAAATGACAGCATCTTGATGCATACAAATTTCTACTAAAGGTTGTCCTTTTTGAATCATCTGTGTTTTGTTATCTAAATTGATAGCCTTCACTATCACTTCTTGTTCTGGCTCCCGTAATGTAAAAACCTCCCAACTTTCTCCTAATAGCCCTTTTTGCCCCCAGTGCCAATTCTCTGGGAGAAAGAGTTTCCAACCTGTCTCAATTAATGCCATATTTTGTGCTGGCACTCTTTGTTCAGTCAATGCACATAGCCAGAATCGAGTTTGATCAGTATTTGTCAAAAGAGGGTATATGGCATTTGGATTCAGCTTTTCTATTTTCAAAACACAGCAGTTGGATCGAATGTCATTCGTATGCATTTGCAAAGGGAGTTTTTTGATGCTTCCGGGGTCTGTTATTCAGCTGACTCACAGCTAATTTTAATACCTTTGCCCAGCCTCGTAACGTTTTATCATTTGTGTTCTTTTGAATTTGTTTTTTAAGGAGCCCATTATACCTTTCAATTAAACCAGCAGCTTGGGGATGATATGGGATATGCAGCACCCATCGAACTCCATTTTCCTTTGCCCATTCTTGAACCTCTGCTCCAGTAAAGTGGCTGCCCTGGTCACTTTGGATTTAAGTGGGAATCCCATATGTCACACATAATTTATTCAATCCTTTTAACACTGCTTGCTGGTTTGCCTTTTTGCATGGGGACACCATTAGTAATCCTGAATAAGTGTCCACCATCGTTAGGCAATATTGCTGATTTTGATTTAGTGGTAAAGGACCAATAAAGTCTATTTGCCAGATTTGTGCTGGGCGGCTGCCTCTGTGAATGTGTCCGCATGCTTCTGCTTGCAGTTGCTTTTGTTTATTTCTTTGACAGATTTCACACTGCTTTATAACATTTGTAGTTATTTCCTTATTCAACTGCATACCATGCCTTCGGGCCCATTCTATTGTCGCATCTCTTCCCAAATGCCCACTCCGATCATGGGCCCATCTTGCCATACTAGCACTTTTGGCTTTCTCTTCAGTAACACGTACAGCGGCCATCTTATCTACCTGCTGGTTATGCCTCCTTTCATTTGTTACAAGTGATGCATGGGCATCTACATGTCCAACACTGATTTTGCATTGTTGAGCTTTTTCCCAAATCCATTGCCAGTCTTCTGAACCTCCCCATAGAGGTCTGCCATGGATTTTTCAATCCTGTTGCTGTCAGGCAGGTAACCAGGTTGTCAATCCCTTAAAGACTGCTCAGCTGTCAGTATAGATGTATGCTTTATTCTTAGGTGATAAACTATTGATGACCAGTGCAACAGCTCGTAATTCTGCCTGATTATTTGAACCGGCAGTACCTTCGTCAAATAACACAGTTTCTGTTTGTGGGCAATAAGCCACTGCAGTCCAGGTCTTACCATTTGATCCAGTTTTGGCAGAACTATTAGTAAACCATGCAAATTTCTGTTTTTTTGCATCTAAATTATCAAATGGTAATGCTTCAGTTATTGGAGACTGTGGAAGCTTATGTCGCTGTTGTTCTATCGCATCAGCATCATCCAGAATTACCAGTCCAGCCAACTGTTGTTGTACCTGAGACACTCCAGGCACGATGTTGGCACTTTCCTTTAAATACCACTTCCACTTTTGTACGGTCAAAGATTGTGCTATCAGGGTTTTCATCAAAGTATTGTCTCATAACCACCCCTGGATTGCTATTTTAACTGTCACTGTTTGTTGTTTAGTTATTTTTTTTACATGAATCAATGCTGTGTACACCGCCAGTACATGCTGCTCAAGGGGGCTATATCTCACCTGCGCTCCAGTTAGGGATTTGGACCAAAATTTTAAGGGTCTCTTTTTCCCAGTGTCATCCTTCTGTCACAGCCCCCAAGACATAACATTATTGGCAACTGTTACTTCAAGGACAAAAGGTTGTTGTGGATCAACTGGGCCCAGCCCCACGCTCTGCTGTAGAGCCTTTTTTGCTTCTTTAAAAGCCGTTTGTTGCTTGGGACCCCACTGAAAGTCACATTTTTTTCTAGTTACATAGTGAATGGGTCGCAAAATCAGTCCAAGGTGAGGTACAAATGCTCTCCAAAAGCCCATTGCTCCCAAAAAGGCCTGTGCCTGCTGTTTCGTTTTCGGGACTGCAATTTTTTGGATACTCTCCAGTGCTACTGCAGGAATTTCCCTTTTCTCTCCGTTCCAAATCATACCAAGGAATTTTACTGATGTCCCTTGTTGTGTTTTATTCTCATTTATAGCCCACCCTCTGTTCTGAAGGTGCTGAACTACAGTTTTTAGTGCGATATCCACATTAGATTTTTTTTCAGTAATCATTATGTCATCAATGTAATGAAAAATAGTCACTTTGTCCAGCTGTAACTTGGCTAGGTCTCTAGCCACTAGTCCATGACACAGGGTAGGGCTGTGCAGATATCCTTGAGGTAACACTTGGAAGGTATACTGCCTCCCCTCCCAGGTAAAAGCAAATTGGGCTCTGCTTTCTTCTGCTATCAGAATGGAGAAGAAGGCATTTGCTAAGTCCAAAACTGCATGATATGGTCCAGCAGAGGAAGACAATTTTTTCACGATCGTAACAATGTCTGGAACAGCTGCCGCTAAGGGTGGGGCCACCTTGTTCAGACCTCAATAATCTACAGTCATTCGCCATGATCCATCAGGTTTCCTTACTGGCCACACCGGACTGTTGAATGGACTCACTGTTGGCTCAAGTATGCCAACCCGAAGCAGTTCTTGGATCGTCTCAGTAATCTCAGCGTGCCCACCTGGGATACGATATTGTTTGATGTTCACTATTGTTTTAGGCGTGGGAATACAAAACGGTTCCCACTTAGCATTGCCTCGAACTACAGCCTTAACTGCGTTGACTGAACAATGCCGCACTCCAAACCTAAATGGCCCTACAGTGGTTTCCAAAGTTCTACCCTTTAACACATTTATTTCTAAAATGTGTTTAGGTACTGGAGCTATTACTGCTTCAATGTAAATAGGAATACCATCCCCAAAAGCTATCTTAATCTTGGTTTTGGTACCTAGTGTCTTTGCCCCTCCATAACCATCAATTTTTACATACTGTCCACGAAATCTACAGGGGTTGCCTGCAAAATTGGTTACTTCTGATCCTGTGTCTACCAGAGCCATTACATGTTGTGGCCCTCCCCTCCAAAAAATGGTAAGGGGTACGTAAGGGCGTCGGTCCCCAGGTGTAATTGCTCTTACTGTACCCCTAGCTTCTGGGGACCCGCCTACTAGTCAATTTGTCTTTGTTTTTTCGACCGGGGTTCTCCATTCCTTTCCTCCACAGTCTCTCTCATCATTAAATTCCCCCTTTTGCCACTGTGCTAGCTCCTCATCAGTAGGGATGTCAGGATATAATTGATTTTATCCTACCTTCCCTTTAGTGGTACTCCTGGTTGGACTTTTTGTAGGGGTTTGCTTTTTACTTTTAGAACTTGAACCTTTTTCTTTTTGTTTTTGCTTCCACTTTTTATATAACTCTTCAGTAGCTATCCCATCTATTTCCACAGCTTCAACCCCCCACCTTAACAGATCCAGAAACATTTGCTTTCTTGTAACTTTTTCTCTAGATTTATTTTTTAATCTTTCCGCATTTGCCTTTCTAGCTCTTCTCTCTTCTTTTTCTTCCACTAATTCTGCCATTTGATTTAGAGTGGCTATTACGTCCCATATCTGCTGACCTACACAGCCTGCCAGGGCAGCCATCAGCTGCCCTTTCCACCACTGTGGTGCGTTTTTGATTAATTTGCTCCTCATATTGCTAGTCATAATTTGTGCATCTGGTCCTCTCGGAAGCACTAATACCTCATACCTCAATTCCATTGAGTAAACGGTAGCCAACATAGCCATTTCTCTTAACTGCTGTATTGCCTCTGCTATTGTTTTCCAAGGCTTATGTTCGTCAGCCACTGCTGTAGCATCGGGCCAAGTAGCGCGGAAAGCTGAGGCTAACCACACCACCAGTGTATTCACCTGGGAATCACCATGATCTACATTGTTTACTATTTGCTTTAAACGGGGGTGAAACACCAGACATGCACATTGGTGCATCTCTTCAGCATTTAGAGACACCGCTTATCCCCCTGTGTCCCAAACCCGAAGAAACCATGCTAAAACAGTTTCCCCTGGCCTTTGCTTATAGATTTGGATTATATTTAATAATTCAGCTTGAGTATAACTCCGCAACTCAACCCATTGTTGTGGCGCTGCCCCCCCAGTCCACTGTCCCTTTTTCTCAATAACTGGGCGTGCCTCCACTGACGGAGAATTTAATATTTCAAAGTCACTATCACCCTCTTCCGTTGAGGGGAGCTCACCTTCCCACTCCTCAGGATCAAACTCTGCCTTACACAGCAAAGCACGAACCCGAGGCCTTGAGGGCGGATGGCGTAGTTTTCTCCCGTTTCATTGTCTACGCTGTTGAATTATCTGAGTAGCTAAAGTCACTGAATTAGACTTCCAGTGTTCAGCTTCCTCCCCTACTTTAACAAGTGCCATGTTTGCCTTCTCCAAGGCATCTCTATCCAGTCTATGTGTGTGCGTGTGTTCTTTACATTGCTCTTCTAATTCTAAAACTTTTTCTTTTAGTGAATCTACATCTCTGTCTAATTCCTGAATTGCTTCAAAGAACAGCCATCCGGCTGCTCCCACCCCTTCCTTCACCTTTTTCCCCTTATCATCCAATTTTAGCTCCTCTAAAGCTCTAGCTAGACTATCAGGGTCTGTCTTAGGTCTTCCCTGCAAGGGTTTTGGGGAAGGAGGAGGTGAAACTTGACTTAATACCTTAGCAAGAGGATCCCACTTCCCAAATAATGCTGTCAAAGTAGCATCAACGCCCAACTTATTTGGGGTGCCTAATGCGGCATCCTTCTTACCTATGCCTAGGTGTTTTAAAGGAAAAAACATTGGTTGTTGTTGTGACATTTCCACTGTAAACCCCAGATCCTGCCGACTACGCCAAGTGTACTAGTCCGTTACTTCAAAATCTGAGGTTAATACAGGAATAGAAATGACACAAGACACCAAGGCTCAAACTTAACAATTTATTAAGCAAAACACTTTCTAAATAAACAGTAAAGCTAATAATAAATAAACAGAAAGACTAATAGATCATGTACTTACAAGCATATGCATAAACAAAATCATCTTTGCCACTGATAGGGAAACTTCAAATCCTATTCAGTGCAGCTATCTGTTCAGTCAAGGCAAGGCCGACACTGGCGAAATGTCTCTAAGCTCAGTTCAGGCTGGTGCTGTGATCAAATCCGGATGCTGATGATGATTTTCATCTTAGCCTTTGAGCTTTTATAGTCTTTTTGAGTTGACAGAATATTGTAGAAAGATCTGACATTACAGGCTCATCATGAGTTGATGGAATATTTTAGAAAATTACAGATCATTTCCTAAGTTGTAAACAAGTCTCGTAATGTCTGGTCTTGTGCCCTACTTCCCTTTTTCAGAGAACAGTTAGCTCACAACCTTGTGATATAGTTCCTCTTTGAAATCCCCACATTCTGGTAAACATCTTTTAAGCTGATAAACAACTTATGGGTTAACAAAAGTTCAGTAATACCAGTAATCAGTGAGCAAGGCCTGCTCTTAAGCATATTGTACTGTTACAATATTAGCAGCATATAGTGATGTAGTGGCATATCAAGAACTAGCAATAATCAATCTCGCAATAATTAAACATACACAGTGATATGTGGCTCGAGGCATAGCAAAAACTGGTAGACTGTGTGGATCCGTCACAGAGTATCACATGATTTACCCACAACTGGTGTGATCTGATTACCAGGGCGAAGCCTGAGTTATCAAGCAAAGCATCTGAGAGTAAATCCTGTTATACCCACATCCAGGAGTGGGATATTGCTATTGTACAATATTATTTAAGAAAAATTGCTTACTTTTCGTAATTAATGTGATTGTGTAATGGAATTTTAGTATTCTTCTGCCTTCGGCTTTGAAAAATGATGTACTGCACATGTGTAAGGTTCATTGCATAAGTTCAGAAGAACAAGCAGAATGGACAAGGCAGTGTCTATGTAGTGTTCACTTTCTGTCTTTTTTCTTTTTGGCTGGGGTATATTCCAGCTGTGTTACTGAAGAAGTACGTAGACTGAAACTATTGTCTGCCATTATTAATAAGAAAAGTCCTCATTTAATGTCTAAACTTATGAAAGAGAGGCCAGAAATGTGTGGAAAATCAAGGATGTTTTGCAAATCTGTGGATAGTTGACAGATATGGTTGTCTTATTACAGGTTAGCATACTTGTCAACTCTTTGTTGTTTTGTAGAACATTTGTGCTTTTTCTCAAATTTTGAGCTGCACCTTGTAAACTGTTATAAAAGTTTATGGAGGATATATATCAATGTAAATTCTGTCCTGTCAGCAGTACATTTTGCATTAGTATATGCTTAATTTTCAGTGGCTACACTGATTGGGCTATCCAGTCAGAGTAGGTATTTTTGAATAAGAATTAACATTTTTCACATAATTTCTGGTGTACCATGTCTGGCAAAATTTGATATCAGTTCTCTGATCACAGACATGTGCTTTAGTGTCTTTAATGGTTAACACTTCTGGATATGTTGAAGAGATATTAACTCATATTAGAGAATGGGTGATCTGTACATTGGCACTGATTGGGGAATGAATGTTCTCAAGCAGCATATTAATGTAGGTGTATTGCCCGCTGAAAAACAAGTTCACCACTTCACGGTGGCATATTAAGCTGTTGTGGAGCTCCGACTGTAAGGAAGCTAATGGCTGTCATTATTTTACTTTCACTAACCAACATTTTTGCTGTTTAGCGAGTGTAAAATTAAAACAAAAACATAAAAAAAATGTGTGTGTATTTCTGTCCCTGTGTGAGTTATATATGTGCATGACAATGAGAGTGAGATTGAGCAAGCCGTTATTGAATGTAAAATTAAAACAACTGGATAATTAAAAAATACAAAAGTGTGGGTGTGTGTGTGTGTGTGTGTGTGTGTGTGTGTGTGTGTGTGTGTGTGTGTGTGTGTCTGTGAGAGAGACAGAGTTTTTGTATAGACATTAAAAAAACTTAACCTTTTATTTTGGATATAAAATACTTCGTCCAACAACAGTTATGTATACTCTACAGCAAGTTTGTAGTATTAGGTTGCGGAACTGTTTTACATAACAAATATTAACATATATATATATATAGAGAGAGAGAGAGAGAGAGAAGCAGACTAATAGAAAACAATTTAAAAGATAGCCCATTCTCTAAGTACAATAATGCCAGGCAGGGTATGTGTTATTGTGTAATTAACACCCTTCCAAGGGTGTAGGCATAGGGCCATAGAACACCTCTGGGTGGGCATTATTTACACAATAACATATGCCTTGTTGGGCATTATTGTTTGCATAGTAAACTGAAGTCATCATGTTGAAATAAGTTAACACGTAGTTTTAGCCATGCCAAATGTTGGGATTTCACATGGGGTTAATTATTTTTTTATTTATTTTTTTTATTTCTTGTATATGCCACACAGACCACAGTCTTACATTGTATGTTCGTTTTATCTAGACATGCTTGGCAAGTGCCTTATGTCTCTCAATCCCCTTTGTCAACTTCATACTTCTAGATTAGATTAGTGCAGTTTCAACGCTATCCAGTCTCTCATTTGTGTGGGAGTAAGTGCCTTATTAGCTTTGAATGTAAGACCTTATATGCATAGTAGTTCATCCGAGAATGTAAAATATGGTTTGACTAATGGAGGAGTCTAATTCACACTATCTGACCATCTTGTCACATAACAAATGCATCTGTAGGTCATCTCTGGTAGCAGCTTTCAACTACTGCATCTTTTCATCAGTTATTGGTAGTTAAGTTATAAGCCACAACTCACCTCGGCATGATAGAGAGGCAGGCTTGTACTTAATTATTTTCTGTACTGCAATGGCAGTACAGAAAAGGCACTTTAACTGCATTTTTTTTTTTTTGCTCTTGGGGGCTGCAAATTGGCTTCTTTCAGTAGTCTGAAGAAGTTTTTTTTTTTTTACTTGGGCATGGCTTATTTGGTCTGGCATGATTGCTGATTGCTGCATTATTGCAGAAAGGTGTGAAGATGTGGGAGGCATGTTACATAACTCCTTTTTTTATTGCTGTTCATGTGAAGAGCTGAGGAGTGGGTGTACTATACACCATGGAACTTTAAATATTCCCCTAAGTCAGTAACAAAGTTAACAGGACAAGAAGAGGTTTGGGAGCACAAAATATATATGGGAGGGGGGGGGGGGGCACTAGACACCTGAAACAGTATATAATATTACTTCTTTCATAAAATCATAAAAAGGTTAATAGAACAATGGGTTTTGCAACACAAAGGTTATATGATGTATTACAAGGGCACTAGACACCAGGTGCAATTAAATGTTATCCTAATCGACTTTCAAAGTTGTGTGTGTGTGTATGTTGGGGGGGGGGGGCACGTGTGTGTGTCAGAATGAATGAGGAGGCTACCTGTTCCAAAGCAATGTGTGGGCTATCAAAGTGATTACCACAGGAAATTCCTGATTAGCGCTAGGGGTACTGACATATTATTTAGAAACATGCAAATTAGTGATAATGATCTCTTTCCTCATTGTGGTTAACATGTCTCTCAATTGCATTTCCAGTGATTACAGAAATTGCTATATTTGGCTGCAGCAATTTCTGCAAACTCAGGCTGCTGTCTCTGAATCTGGCCCCTAGTGTAGTAGAAGACTGCTAAGATAATTCACTTTTCATAGCAAAGACTGACTTTCAACAGCTGAGGAGATGGTTTTGCAAATGCATATACCATATGGAAAATACTGAAATCAGACCATCTATATATCAGAGATCTAAGATGTAAGAGCTGTAAAGAGTAAAAACTAGACCTGAAACTAACTGTAGTTAAAACCATCAATTTCCTATTACACTTTTTAGAATAAATTAAAGAAAAAAAAATTTGGGCCAAATATATACAAGATCAGCAAAAATACAAATGAATATGTAGTAGAGGTGCAGATAATGTTTAAGGAATTAAGACCTGGTAGCTAGGGCTTTCTGGAAATCTATGGACATGAGTCGGTTATATTTTGTCCAGCAGGTGTAAAAAAATATTACAAATGGAAAATATTAACAAGGCAAAATGTCTGTCTGTGGAAGCATTACAAAAGGACTAAAATGCAAAGTGTAGAGCAAAATCACAGGGAAATATTTCAAACACTGCAGAATTTAGAGAATAACAGGAAGAGATAAGGAAACATATTTAAATGAGCAGAGCAAAGAACTGGAAGTAGATAACAGAATGGGAAAAAAACTCTTTTAAGAAAAAATTGGTGATATTAAGGGAAACTTCCAGTTAAAAAAACAGCATGATAAAAGACAACGATGGGAGGGACCTAGCATTAAGTGAAGTTATGGAGAAGAGATAGCAAGCATATACAGTAGGCATATATAAAAAAAGAACCTAACATCAGTGCAATGCACAGTGGTGTGTTCTCAGATCTAAAATCATATACCCTGGAGAGTGAAGTTGAAAGGGTCGTAGAAAGATTTGATAATAAGTAGGCTGCAGGAATTGATGGAATTCCAGCTGAAGTGTTTTACATCTTGCAAACTGATATTGTGATATAGCTTGGAATGTGACAGGCAGTTTGGAAAACACAGCCCTCGTCATTGGCATAAAAAGGTCATTTTATATTCCAGTCCCATATAAAGCACAATGCTGCAGAGTGCCCAAATTACTGAACGGTTGTTCTTGTTTCACATGCTACCAAAGCTAATTTTCAAGATCTTGCAGACTGGAGTCCATGAGAAATGCCAGCTGTACAAACTGGTTTTAGAAGGGTCAGAGATACCAGAGATCATACAGGCGACATCCTCTGGGTAAAAGAGAGAACAGTGGAGTTTCAGAAAAACATTTACTTCTGCTTTACTGAGTACTCTGTATTTATATTCTCTGGCTATGGCAGTTTAGTAGAGAAATGGCATACCATATCACCTTAAAAGCCTCCCATGGAAATCTGTAAGTAGAAAAGAACTGAAAGTTGGAACCAAGGGTGGAATAACTGTTCAAAACTGGGAAGGCACTGCAACAAGACTGCATGATTATAATTTTATGTGTACTTGTTTTATACACTGAGTATATTATGTGAGGTATGGATTAGGAAATAATTTGTAATCAAAATGGCAACTGGAGCTCTTAATAACCTCAGATATGTGGATAGTATTACTCTGAAGGTGGAACATCAGGAAGAGCTGAAGAGCCTGTGGGTGAAGGATGGAAGTAGAAAACACAAAAGCTAGCTTGATGCTTAATATAAAAAATAAACAAAAAAATGAAAATGATGCCTTCTATCCCTATGGTTTCTTTGCAAATAGATAGGGCAGAATTGGGAAATGTGACCAGTTTTTGATTTCCTCAACTTAAAGATCAGTGCAGATGGTGATTGCAGACATGAAATTCAAAGATGCTTGTTTCTTAGAAGGAAAGAGTGCAAATCTGGAGGAGATTTTAAAAATGAAAGATATTGAATAGTTAATCATGCTCCCTATATCTAAATCTGTTATTTTCACAGTAATAGCAAATTAATATAGGAACTGGACATTAAATAAGGTTGTGCGCTGGAAAATTGATGATTTTAAGCTGTGGAATTAGAAAACACTTTTGAGAATTACACAGACTGCAGGATGTTCAGATCAGTCAATACTTAAGAAAATAAAATCAACAGACTGTTCACCGAAAGGTTGGATAGCAAAATTAAAACTCAGATACTATAGTTATGTAATGGCATAGCGACGTAGACAAGATTCACTAGAGAAGACACTGATAATGATGTGAAAGATTAAATGAAAGAGATTGGGAGGTTGACTAAGATGGCTAGACAGCATTACTGAAGTAATGTAAATGTATTTACAAGAAGTTATAGATTACAGACAGGTGTGGAGTGCTAAAGTCGTTGAGGTCAGGTAGAGCTGATCTTCACTAAATTGCTAAACAACAACAACTAGCTGCAATAGGGATGAAAGCTGCTCAAAAGTAAAAAAAAAAAAGTTTGAGGAAGCGTCACAGTCTTAGGTTGAAAATGTGCTGGAGAGTGAGAAAGTGACGGCCTTGTTAGTTGGATAAGAAAAGGCTGTTGAGTCTGTACCTTCAGAGGTGGTACTATGGGGCATTTACTAACAACTATAAGGGAAGGTGGTACAAAACTGGATAGTTTTGCAAGTCCAGAGAAGGAGAGCAATGAGAAGTTTGTGGAGACATTGAGTAATTGTTCTGATGTGATTGAAAAGTTGCAACAAAGTTTACAATTTTGAAATAACAGCTTTTACATTTATCGACTGAAGTAAAAACGTTGCAGGAGAAATAACCTGATCAGGATGATCCCCTTTACATGGTCGAATTTTCCTTTTTCCAAAACTTAAAAGGACTACTCAAACACTGAAGGCTTTGAAGGCAAGCCATACCAAAGATAAAAATATGTGTATTTCCAAGGAAAGCAAAGTCTTGCCACCACGGTGGAGGTAAAAGATTCCACTGTTTAAAAACCAACTGTTTAATAAAATGCAATAAAATAACGCAGTTCAAAAACCAGGATAAATCTTGATGAAACAAACAGGACATGCGCTTTCAGCTATCTAAGCCTTCTTCAGATCCTGCCATTTCCTGTAATCTAAGGCTATTTAAACAGGTAAGAACCAATGAAAACAAAGCTATCTAGTTAAGTTCCTGCCATTCAGTGCAGGTTTTAAAGGGACCATACCATTACGTCCTGGTTTCTTATCAGCCTGTAAATTGGCTTTCCAGCACATCTCTAAGTATTCTGTGAGATTTTGTATGTCTCCTCCTCTTAAATTTTCTTCCACTAATTGCAAAACCATAAATACAAATTTATGTGTAAGATATCTTTTTATATGACATGCCAAGTCATTATTCCTATTCTCCACTCATATATCACTCAAATGATGAGATATTCTCTCTTTTAAACACCTGTTTATCTTTCCCACATAGAAACCTGTTGTCACGCCCCAGAACTGAACCAGTAATCAAGGAGCCTCGATCCTCACCACCAGCACCAGTGGAGATATACATTGGGAGGACGACAAGTACACACACAGTAAAGTGCAATTTCCCTGAAGAGCACACAGAGATCACAGTCAGTCTGGGGCTGGTTTCTCCCTCTTTCTCCAGATCCCCAGTAAGACTCCCCACTGGCACAGCTATAGAGTTGAGATCTCAGCTGAGTGGCCAAGCCAAGACCTCCAGCACCCTGTCTGTCCAACCAGTGCTTTTTGTCCCGCCCAGGTAGCTGACACACACACTGTTTGGAATTTGATTTATACACACACACACACACACACACACACACACACACACACACACACCTGGGAAAGGCTGGCACAGGTTTACTAGCTATGCCCCCTTCTGCACAGACTATAAGGTAGTTTTGACTGCCACCAGCCACTCCTTTTCAGCTATTCTACGGCCTTAACAAAAGGTGTCAAAACTTTGTAATGTTACCATTAATACAAATGGTAATTTGACAAAGAGGAAGGCTATTAGGAGTGGCTCACAGTGTCGCCAAATAAATATGCAAGTGCTCTCAGAACTTAAATATGTCTCACAAATATTGGCCACAATGAAAGGTTTAAATATATTTAATAATAAATAATAAAAGAACAATAAAGTACTCCGTAAATAATTACAGTAACGTCAGAGTTCAAAATCACAGAAAATATTTAAAATAATATTGCAGGAAAGTTTCAAGTAAAGAAAAGAGAATTATACTGTTCCCTAGACTTACTTATAGTCAGAGCAAGGCAGATATATGGTGAATGGATCTTCTTGTCAGGTCAAAGACAAAATACAGAATACTCAGTCTCTTTCTCTCTCAGACTTCCCAAATTAATATCTTAAATATTACTGCTGGGGTAGCTTGCAGAATGACATCATTTCTTGTCGTATGACTCTATCTCAGGTGAAAAACAACCATTGATGCAGGTGGTAGAATTTAGCATCTACTTGTGAAAGTGCATACACAAAGGCTTTTCCCCTCATATCTAGACAGATCCTGGAAGTCATAAAATAATTACCTTCCTACACATTTCAAAAATAGTAATTATTTCACAATAGAGACAGCTCCTTAGTATAGACATTGTGTGTGTTACTGCACTGAAACTGAAAGGTAGCATCTTTTTATGGTCCAGCCATAAAGTAATTTAATTTCAAATATTTTCTGAGGTTTTGCAAGTTAACCCCCTGTGTTCCAATTTTCCCTGTTAAAATATATACATTTAAACAGTTACAATAATGTATATACATTCCATTTGTTTTCTTTTCCAGCAGGGTACACTGTAGATACATATTTAAACTTATAACTAAATCCCTATGCTTTTTACTACTAGTGAGTGATGATACTTTCTCCATATTTATTATTTTTTTTCTTTCCTCACTTGTTGATACTGGCACAATAATGCTGATTAATTTATCTCCATTTTACCACTCCGAATTTATCTGGCAAAGAACTAAATTCCTGCTTTTATATATATATATTCTGTATATGTTACTATAATCAAACCAACTAAATTCCTGACTTATGTATATATTCTGTATATAATACTGTAACCACTATGTGTAACACTGTTTCTACTTCTGTACCAATTAATGTTTAATTTTTTTTTCTGCATCTATGTTCTTGTCGGAGCTTTTCTTCCCGGACCTCCACCGAAAATGGGCTCTTTTAGGCCCAGTGGACTTTCCCGGTAAACAAATGCAATAAATAAAAATAAATAAATAAAAAACTCAGTACTTTACAAACACTTTTCAGCACACATGTCTGTACAAACCTAGTTTGATATATACATAATTTGCAGTTCTAATAAGGTTGTAACACAAGCATTTTACATGAAGCATGTTGACATTCACAAATGACACATCACCATTTACAAAATTCCAGACAGCTGTGCTGGCAGTATCTTTCTTTGTCACACTTCTATATAAATCATGTTGTTATTCACAAACGACATATAATTATTTATAAAATTCCTGATAGCTGGGCTGGCAATATCTCTTTTTGCTTCACCTGTTATTAACACAAAAAATCTTTTTGAACATCCATTTACACATAGACTTTACAGGCTTAATGTTTACCTTGACTGTGCAAGTTGGACTCTTCTGTACATAGCTACATGTGAATAGTGTGTTTATTTCTGTGTAGGAAAGATGAACATTCTTCCTTTGTAAATGTGATGGCTTAGTTTGTAGTAAAGTAGGATAATTATTTAATTTAATCCAAAAAGCAAGCAAGCGAAGCAAAAAACTAACCAAAACAAAATGAGTAAATAAAATAAACAAACTGGTCAGTAGGCAGAGAACACTTTAATAAACCAAAAAACTAAAATAAAACAGAGATGAGTGCTTTTGCAACACAGTTGCTTCTTCAGATTTAACAAAGTATCAAGAACACACAGCTTAAATAATGCATCCAATCATTAAGTAACCAATCATCATTTCAGACCTCTTGAGTTAAGTGCTGGTTTTAAAGGAACATTGCCATTTAAGCCAATATCCATGTTTGCAGCTAGCATAAAGATCCATTTAATTTCCAAACATTCTTCATGAGTCTTAACATTACCTCCCCTAAGAGAGGGTTGGTTACTGAAAAGCTTGTAAATGTTGTCTTCACACAGCTTACAAAATGCTTCAATAAGTGTTGGATTTATGGGCATAAACTGACTTGGTTTAGTAAACATTTCTTTGTGTTCGATCTATATGCAGATTGTGATACTAGATATTTGGTTTATTTGGATGTGTGTGTGAGTTGTGTGGTTCTTACTATGTTGGCATGACCAATAGATGTCTGAGGGATTGCATAAAAGAACATGTACATGCTATTAATAAGGGCAATCAGAGGAACGCAATAACCAGGGTGAAGACAACATTTACAAGCTTTTCAGTAACCAAAGAAGGAGGACATTTTTAATTTGGACAGGACACAATTTAATCCTTTGAATGAGTTGGCTCAGAGGACCGATTTGTATATACATCCTGCTGACAAGGGGGGAGGGATTGATCTTATGAATACAACTCACTATGTTGATAGTATGCTTGTTTTGCTGAATGATTCCGATAAATACAGTGAATGTGATAGACGAGATGTGAAAAATGTAATAGATAGGTTTAATGGTCATTTATATGACTTATTTTTGGAAGGCGTGATTACCAAGGAGCTGTTTGATTATTTTTCTGTCCAGTACCCTCTGGTTTTCGATTTATGGTTCTTGAGAAGTATCAACCTTCTCTTAGAGGAGGTGATATTAGGACTCATGTAGAATGTTTGGAAATTAAATGTATCTTTATGCTAGCTGTGAACAGGGGTATTTTATGGCAATGTTGCTTTAAAATCAGCCCTTAACTCGAGGTCTAACAAACATAGTTTGGGGAAACAGTTGCACACCTCGTTGCTGGTTGCGACATACTAATGGCAGAAGGACTGTACACTGAAAGGCATAATAATGTGGCAAGACTATTGTGCTGGGGATTGTGCAAACATTATGGTACTGAAGTGGCTGAAAAACACTGGAAACATGAGCCACAAAGCATCATAGAAGATGATGAAGTCTACATCACATCCATTACCAACAGTTCAAAAGATAGAAGCTAGAAAACTGGATATAGTGGTCCATGAAAAGAAGACAAAAATAGCATTGATCATTGAAATCACCACACCAGTGATTACAGTGTCCTGTGTACAGAGAGACACTTAGTTATAAAATATCAGGATTTGCAAGCAGAAATGAGAGCAATGTGGAAGAAGGATACTGAGATAGTTCCAGTAGTAATAGGAGCAACGGGTTGCATTAAAAGAGTCTACAATCATATTTAGATATGTTACCAATACATGTAACTCCGTACGAACTGCAGAAGGAGTCATTACTGGGCATGTTGCGGGTGCTGCAAAGAGCACTTTTGGCTGACATCAAAGAGTGAAACAATACTAATTTCATGAACTTTAATCATACTTTGACTTAGGAATGGGGTCCATTCCTGTCATGGTATTAGAAACCCAAAATATCTGGAGAAATTAAAAAGGAATGTATATATATATATATATATATATATATATATATATATATATTTATTTATATATTTATTTCAAAGATGATACCACTGCTCTGGAAATAGACCCCCCCCCCCCCATCCTCCCTCATAAAACAAAGTTCATCCCTGTCCATAATCAAGTGGAGCTTGGATCTATGGGTGAGAAACAGAAAATTTACTCCAGGACTATTCCTGTACTACTAAGGGACCAAGGTAGCTCCTAAATGTGGTATCCCATTCCTTGGTCCCCTCAAATTATCTATGGTATGATCACAGTTTTTTTGTTGAAAGCAATATATAATTATTGACCATGGGATTGGTATGGCCAGTGTCAGTCAAATGGGATAGGTTATGAGCACAAAAAAGGAAACTTGCTTGGCATGAAATGGCCTGCAAGGGTAGCTAGCCCAGTACTTATCTATGAACGTGTTGAAATGAGCACCCCATACAGACCATATAGACAGAATCCAGGTTGTGGATAACACTGTGGGGAATCTAATCAGCTGCCCATTATTTACAGTTTATATAAGTACCCCTCTTTCTTTACAACTTGTAGCACTACTTAGATATCCCACATGGGTCTAATGCTTCATATCATAGCAGATATGGTTCAAGGCTTTCCAACCCTTCTTTCTCACTTTTGTAGATATCCAATATCATGTTTTATGTACTTAGGGTGACATTCATCATTGTATCTGGACTGAATTTCAAAGGACATGTTCATTTTGTTCAGGATGATATTCATAGTCATTATGAAAATAGATAAAGTGTAAATAGATTATTATCCTATGGTTTACTTTTCATTTATGATGTTTATACAGTTCTAAATTATGTTTACATAAAATTAAGATGTTCAGTTTAACTTGGTTAATTCATTGTTCCATGTTTTATGGAAAATGGTCCTAAAAAGGTTATATAAAGAACGTGTGTATTTTTTCACAAAATATCAGCAAACACCTGATACTGATCTCTTATACTGGTCCATTATTAATGCTGTTTGAGTGTTAGTACACCTGGTTCTGTTCAGAAGCACTGGGAGTTTCCTTGTTTTAAAAGGAGACCACTGAAAAGTGGTATAGCTGATCCAGGACACGACAGCTTGGTGGATTGTGAACAAGAGCCAGAGTTGATTGGTTAGGAAAATCTTCACTGAGATGGGAGACATGAGATAAAATTGTATACTGCAGAACTGTACCATAGGATGTTCTGAGAAATAAATGGGAAACATAAATGTATTTGAGCATAGGTTTTAGGAAGATGAAAATTAACTTTGAGAGCAGATTGAAAAAAATGAAGCCAGAATAAAAAAAAATAAAAAAAAAAAAACACATCATGGTAGTGCACTGGAGTGAACCCCACAGAATTCACAAACAAAGCCAATGAGAAATCACTGGCTGTAAACTATTTTAATGCTTTTGCCTCTGTTTAATCAAAGTCTTTTGATTAAACAGAGACAAAAGCATGAAACTGTTACCTAGTCTGGTGATTTAGCATTGTTTATACAGTATAATGCACTTCTATTTCCAAAAGTAGAATTACCTCATGTAGTCATTTATTACAGCATTACTGGTACATTTCTTCATAGACTGGTTCTTTAGTCTGTGTAGGATTGCAGTAGTGGTAACTTTGTGAGCTCTTTTCCAGGATATGTGCTTCAGTATTTTTATATCTGTGTATACATGCTTAAAGTTGCCCTCCAGTAGCTTGGTTCCTTAGTCTTTGGTAGGTTTGTAGTGGCAGTATTATGAATTCTGATCCAGGATGTGTGCTTCAGTACTTTTTATAGCTTCATATACTTTCTTAAAGTGTCATTCCAGTGCCTTTCTGTTTGCCTTCTGTTACCCTGATACTGTTTCTAACACTGTTCTTTGAGTCTGCCCAATCATTCCCCCCACTCAGACATTACGTTAAAGTTTCTGAAATTCTAACCATAGGACTACACCTCCAGGTTTGAAATTTTTCGCCAACCTTCCCTCACTTCTCTTGTGGTTTTAAAAGATTGTGTCTCTGCCCCCCATGGTAATCTGATGTCCAAAGTCCCTCCCTCCCCTCTTTCTTTGTTAGTGTCTGTTGTGTAACCTATTTAAGTACTTTCCCACCCATTGCTTTGCATATATCCGTAATACTCAGTGCCCATCCATCAGACCAGTATTGCACATTAAACAGCAGTACTATAAAATTTTAGCACAGTCCAACCTAGTCTAGTGCCAGACCCCACATACCACCCAAGGAAACCTGTGTATAACCCAGTCTACACCCTACAGTAGTCCACCCAAATATAGGTCCGGACAACATGGATATGCAATTTCCAAATGTTTCCATAGCCAGGTTGGTAGATATGGGCATCCTGAAACAACTTAGCAATTGTAACATGTTCACAATCATTTTTAATCCTTAAAGAAACTAACAGTGTGCAAGAGATGAAATACACAATTTCACTAGAGGCAAAAAACTCGCATGCAAACAAGGTTATCTGGAACACACACAGTACATCCATCACACTTAGTGCTCATCACAGACATAGACCAACTTATACTGAGACACTAAAGAGCAATCTTCTCAGACTTCGAAGAGCTCCTAAGCAATATCTATCCTCAGCAATCTCTAAAGCACACACCAAAAGCAACAGCAAACACTATGCATACTCCTACACCCAGTGGAGTCCCAAGACAAAGCCCATACGGCAAGCAAACATATTACCCAGGACTCTTGTCATAGGAGACTCTATTGTATGACACACCGATGCCCCACTCACCAGACTGAGCAAGGAGAAGATAATAGTCGCTTATCTGGAGCCAAGGTATGCCCTCTCTCATGTTACTACACCACAGATACCAGTATGATTCTATAATAGTCTGTGTGGGTGTTGATGACCTGAGACATACTACCCTGGACTATATGAAGAAATAGATTGTTGATCTCTCTCTGAATATGTGTCTCAGGCAGGCATGTGCATTGCATTGAGCAGCATTCTACCTTCACTAAGGATGATGCCATAGTATGAATAAAAGATGACTGACTGTAATAATTGGCTTAATTTCTGGTGTCTTTCCAGGGGGATTCAATATTTGTCAGCATGGGAGGACATGGTTAACAATCCACATTGCTTTACAAAGGATGTTCTACACCTATCATCCCTAGGCTTCTCACTATTGGCTAAAACTTTATCCAGCCCCTTAGAACCTTTTTAGGTGATGCCAAATTGACAAACCTACCAGCATAGCAAATAACACCCAAACAAACCTAAAGGTGTTACTGTTGAATGGTAGGACCCTAAACAAGAAACTCCACACCCTACAAGCTATCCTTACTCTAGAGACTATAGTCTGTATTGTTACCGAGACATAGTTTAAATCCATAGAAAGTACTCAGGTAGTGCAAGGCTTCAGTGCCTTACAGACATTTAGACCATCAGCTGCACGGACAGGGATGAAAGGTAGAGGAGTCTCAATCTATATTAGCAACAAGCATAACTGTAGGTTGGTTAAACAGGATGATGCCCTGGAATTTATCCACATGGAAATCACCATAGACAAAGTCCCATACCATATCCTAGCAAGCTGTGTCCCTAGAATCCCATAGCTTGTACCTAGACTTACTGGAAACACTCACCATTAAAGCAAATGCCCTATCCATTGGAGACTTTAACTGTCCCTCTGTAGACTTGGAAACATACACTGCCTCATACTCACAGGCACAATTCCTGAACTTTACTAACACAAATATCCTTGACCAGATAGTGTACCCACCCACCAGAGCTTCAAACGTACTGGACCTTGACCTCACCAGTATGGAAGTGTACTGCACCCCTCGTGTTACATGCTCACTGCAGAGGTAGTACCACAAAGCTGTCTCCTCTAAATTAAAATCAAATCAGTAACTCCATCAAACCCTATACCAGTTAGGAGCCATTCCAAAACAAACTACATTCTATTAAGTGCTAGTTTGTCAAAATACAGTCCCTATTCCAACCCTGAATTCAGAGCAAACTATGCAAAATTGTCCACAGCGACCCTATTTAACCATGTAAATGGCGATACAGTGATTGCTATACCCACTAGAAGTAAGTCCAAACAAACTCTAAAAACAAACCGCACTGTCGGAATCCTAACCTTAAAAGGGTGTATTACAAAAGGAAAAAAGTCATGGCTAAAATCAGGAAGAGCAACTCCCATAAAGATCACTCTCTAATTAAACAAGAGAGGAAACTAAGACAGCTATTTAGGTCCAACAAGGACAGTTATGAGGTCAGGATAACCTTACAGGATAAAGAGATCCACTAGGCCTTCTACGACTGTGTCCAAAACCCCAAAGGTAGTACACACCAGGGTGGTTAGTGTGCCACATTCACTGAACAGAGTGACATAGCAAATTTGCTGGCTGACAAATTCAGCTCAGACTTTACCTCCCACTCCCCCTCTGCTTCCCCCCATGAAATACCTACTAGCATAACACCCCAACAGTTAGCAGGGAGCAGGTCTTGGAGGCACTCCCTAAGGGAAAAACACAGCCTCAGTCGGCCCTGATAGTGACCTGGGATGCCTCCTAAATAGCTTGGAACATGATCTATCAGGACTTGAGTCACTTTTCAACTATAGTCTCAAAACAGTCTTTGTACTATGAAAATGGAGGACTGCAAATGGTTATTACACTTCACAAAGGTGGACACTCAACGGACACCAGAAACTACAGACCTATTAATCTAACTATTCTAATATGCAAAGTCATGGAACAAATTATTATGGAAAAGATCAACAAAGACATAGCCAGGCTTCAGACACTGATCCAATCCATTTTGGCTTTGTCAAGTGAAGGTCATGGCTACTAAACCTGGTAGGTTTCTTTGAGAAGGTGATCAAGGCAATAGATGAGGGAAAATGGTCCATACGACCTACCTGGACTGGGTTAAGGTGTTCAGTACAGTACTCCACTTGGGTATAGTTGACAGACTTACTGAAGTGGCATAAACCTCTGTATAACTCATTGGATTTCCAGCTAGCTCTCAGATAAGACCCAGGAAGTCAGCATTGGTGATATCACCTCCACTAAGAGACTGGTCACCAGTGGGGTATCTCAGGACTTTGTGCTGGGACTGCTCCTATTTGGCACCTACTTCACAGAGGTAAAGGCTAATGTGAAGGGCCTTTAACTGAATAAGTACACAGATGACTGCAAATTGGGAGCCACCATAGACCCCACCCTCTGACACAAACATCTTACAAGAAGGTCTAATACAGACAAATGTCTGTTGCCAAAGTTGCAGATTAAAACTCACTGCCAAGAAATGCATTATAGTACCTTTGGAGAAAACTGTCACTTAGGCTAATTACAACAGCGATAAAACACACCTAAGAGATGACCTGTAGTCAGAGATCTAGGAACATATGCAGACAGTAATCTGGCCTGTGACCAACATGTGGTCAAAGTAGTAAGAATGTCATCGAGTATAATGCCCACTTTAGCATGTACGTGACCAGTCATACGCAACAGTTGTAATGCCCGCAAAGGATCTTTACCAAGAGAATCCAGGATATAAACACATTGTCCTATACACATCCTGTTAAAGTCTTATCCATCTGCTATTCCTCCTACAGGTTACTCAGAGGCTATATGTGCCTGGCATGCAAGGCATTCTTGGAGCCAGCTAAGATTTTTAGACCTTTTTTGAAGATGTATATTGGGCAGAGATGAAATGCAGGGAGTTTCAGAAGGATATTTAACATTATTTGCAAAGTTTCAATTTGCCCAGCTTGCCAGCAGACCAGGTAGATATGCAGATGTTACAAATTATGGCTAAAACATTGCAGGAAGCTAAGAATGTCAGATTCTGGGTAAAAATAGTACACTGCATATATAAGTATGGAGGAATATTAGCGATAACGTTATTTTATAGTTAGCACAATTATGTAGTGAAGTAACTGAAACTAATGAGATCCCTTCATCATACAAGCAATGCGTGCTAACTGTAACAGCCAGTGTCGGTAAAGACTTACCTTTTTTGCATGTCAATATCTATATTCTATTATGACTGTAAAGTAATTTTTCTAATCCAGCAGGTCAGTTAGGTAGATATTAGCCTGCATTAATGAATATCGATCAGTGTAGTTTTGTGAAAGAAAGAAAGCTACAGTTTGATAATATTTAAAAATGAAATAGCAACAAGAATGGAAAAGGAGAGACAATATGGACTTGTTATCTTTAATGTATGTGAACAAAGCCCTGCATAGTGATAAGTCTTATTATTTATAGAAGGTGTTGTTAGTTTTTGGGTTACGTTAGGATTTTGTAGACGTAATTTACAAGCTTATTTAGGCTGTTTCTTTAGATGTAGATGCAAATTGTATTTTCTATCTTTGGTTCATTATAGAGGAACTCACCATGGAATGGCTATAGTCACTAAATTCTGTTTTTCTTTATATTTAGAACTGTAATAGGTAATAATTTGTAAATCAATATTGCATGGGTATACAAGGAGCTAAAGTATATCAGTTTATAGATGATGCTGATATAGATGATGTTCTATTATAATTGAAGCCCAGTCAGGATTCGATTAATTTGTTTGGCAGTTTAATACGTGTGTCATTTTTATCGATGTAAAGTAAATAAAGAAAAGACTAAAGGCAGTTGCAAGTAGTTCAGAGTGCGTCACATCTCAAGTACATAGGGACCTGGTTGAGAGAATGGTGCAGGAGTCAATTAATAAGACATTTGATGACTTGACTAAAAGTTTAAGGAGTTGATCTAAGAGATGGAAATGATTGGGTTGATTTGGATCACAGGAAATGATTAGGTTGATTTGGATGAACTGCCTTTATGAATTGCTTGCATTGTTATATATTTCTCAGTCAAGCCTAGTGGATATGCCAGTAAATATTCTAAGGGTTTTGAAACATATAATTTTAAATATTATATGGGCTATATGGATAGATAATTTTAGATATTAGATGGTGTTGTGGGATAAGTTAATAACTGCATTAGAAATAAGTGAGTTTAACGTCTCAGATCCATATTTTTAATAAGATGCAGTGCAAGCCATTATTCTAATTGCGTCAAACGAGGGGATGTGATGATGAATTGAGTAAGATATTTAGGAATTAACTAACAATGATCTCATTATGCCAAAAAGATACATTTTAAATATATCCTGAATCAAACATTTATGCTTTTGAAACATTTAATGTGACTAGTATAAATTATACCCAGGGTTAATCTGGTGTTACCTGTATGAGAATGTAAGGTAGGCATGCAGGAGAAAGTTGGATTGAAGAGGTTGAATGAAAGAGGAACTATGGTGATTTATGGAGAACAGATATGTGCAGAGTTGACTTGGTGCATTTGGTGGCAGATTATGCAAAAGTCTGGTTTAAGTAATTTGTTAAATTAGAATATGAAAATGTAGTGAGCACAGTTCAATACACAATGTTATCTATTAGTACCCCTTTAACTTTAGTATTATTTTGTTGGAATCAATGGAAATTTTACCAGTAAAAAAAGATGCCTTAATACTCATTGACTCATGTTTTAGGAGACAAATTGGATGAAGATAGCTAAAAATGGATTTGTTGGTTCCCAAGGCATGCCACCAAGTCTTGACGATTTTAGAGATTTGCCTAAAAGTGTTTTGCAGAAATATCTAGTTAGACTGAGACAGATGTTTCTGCAGGCAACTTCTAGATGCTAGAAATGTGAATCTAGACTTGAAGGAATGTGGGGGAATATTTTGGTTATGTGTGGTTTTAAATGAGTTTAGGGATAAATAGGAACTTCTGTTAGAGCAAATTTAGCATTAGCCTTTGTTGCATATGAATGATATTTTAATATTAGGCAATGATGAAGCATTAGAATTATTGTATAATTTTACATTTGTTGACTATTGTAAAAAAGCTGTAATTAAGAATTAGAACTCTGAGATTGCACCTTCATTTAAAAGTATCATTGAAATTGTGAAAGACATTGAGAGGAAGGAATATAATTGCTGAAAAATATTCATTGACTAAGTCTCTGGCACAGAGCATGACACATTGATATATAGATATGTATATAGGGCACACACACACACACACACACACACATATATATATATATATATATATATATATATATATATATATATATATATATATATATATATATACATACACACACATACATACATACAGTAGATATAAAAAGTTTACACATCCCTGTTAAAATGAAAATGCCAGTTTTTTGTGATATCAAAAAAAAATGAGACCACACTAAATCATTTCTAAACTTTTCCCACCTTTAATGTAACCTATAACCTGTACAATTCAATTGAAAAACAAAGAAATCTGTTAGGGGAAAAAATATAAAAAAAGAAAAAACGTACAATACACTGGTTGCATAAGTGTGCACACCCTTAAACTAATACTTTGTTGTGTGTGATCCTTAAACTAGGGTTCCTATCAGCAGACCGAAGACGCATGTTTTCGAATGCGTCTTGGCTGACAAAACCAAATTTGCAAAATATCGAAGCGGCATGTAAGTGAATTCTTTCCCTGGGAAAGAATTCGATTGGCCGTATTGGTTCTTTGCCATTTTCGGAACTGTAGTGCGGTCTCGGAGTTGGTACATATAAGTAGGGGGCACAGCCCCCGACGGCAGGGGATCTTAATCTCATGTTTTAATGTGCTTTCTTTGTTTTGTTTTTTTGTTGGAACAGAGATTTTTTTCCAAGGGACAGTTCAGTTTTGTAAGCTTTCGCTTACATGGGGTCAATTAATCACCGTTCACTTACCTAAGCGTTCGGTGATCTAATTATAGACCCTTAAACTAATACTTTGTTGAAACACCTTTTGATTTAATTACAGCATTCAGTCTTCTTAGGTACACACCTGCTATCAATTAAAGAGACCCTGATTAACTTCAAATAAAGTTCAGCTGTCCTTGTAGGATTTTCCTGACATTTACTCAGTTGCCTGCTACAGCCAAAGACATGGTTTGCAGAGAGCTTACTAAGCATGAAAAGGATCTTATTGCTGAAAGGTATCAGTCGGGAGAAGGGTACAAAAACATTTCCACAACATTGGATAATCCATGGAACACAGTGAAGACAGTCATCAAAAAGTGGAGAAAATATGGGACAACAGTGATGTTGAGAACTGGACGTCCCTCCAAAATTGATATAGAGACAAGACGAAAACTGGTCAGTGAGGCTGCTAAGAGACCTACAGCAACACTGAAGGAGCTCTAGGAATTTCTGGCAAGTACTGGTTGTGTTCTACATGTGACAACAATCTCCCGTATTCTCCATATGTCTGGCCTATGGGGTAGGGTTGCAAGACACAGAAAAATATCCAGGCCTGGCTAAAATTTGCAAAACAACAGATCAGGTCTCCCAAAAGCATGTGGGAAAATGTGTTATGGTCTGACGAGACCAAGGTTGAACTTTTTGGCCACAATTTCAAAAGGTACGTTTGGCGCAAAAAACACACTTCACATCACCAAAAGAACACCATCCCCATGATGAAGTATGGTGGTGGCAGTATCATGCTTTGGGATTGCTTTTCTTCAGCTGGAACTGGGGCTTTAGTCAAAGTGGAGGGAATTATGAACAGTTCCAAATACCACTCACTTTTGGCCCAGAACCTTCAGGCATCTGCTAGAAAGCTGAAGATGAAGAGGAATGTCATCTTTCAACACGACAATGACCCCAAGCATACATCCAAATCAACAAAAAATGGCTTCACAAATTAAAGTTTTAGAATGGCCAAGCCAGAGCCCAGACCTAAATCCAATAGAAAATCTGTGGTGTGACCTGAAGAGGGCTGTGCACAAGAGATGCCCTCGTATTCTGACAGATTTGGAGTCCTTTTGCAAAGAAGAGTGGGCAAATATTGCCAAGTCAAGATGTGCTATGCTGATAAAACTCCTACCCAAGAAGACTGAATGCTGTAGTGAAATCAAAAAGTGCTTCAACAAAGTATTAGTTTAAGGGTGTGCACACACAACAAAGTATTAGTTTAAGGGTGTGCACACTTATGCAACCAGCGTATTGTACGTTTTTTATTTTTTTATATTTTTCCCCTAACAGATTTATTTGTTTTTTAATTGAATTGTACAGGTAATAGGTCACATTAAAGGTGGGAAAGTTTTGAAATGATTTATTGTGGTATATTTTTTTTTTATATCACAAAAACCTGGCATTTTAACAGGGGTGTGTAAACTTTTTATATCCACTGTATATATTCCCAAGGCTGCTAGGTCTCCCAGTTGTTTTGGGGAGGAGCACAAGGGCTTCCCGTGTGACTGCTCCTTGACCTACAGGGCTATGTTGTAGCAGCATTTTTCCCTGGCCCAGACTCCATAGGCTGCATCACCTGGCTGTCCCTATGGCTGCTATCCATGTGGTGAGCCAAGACACCTCCCTCTGCTCAGAATGGGAAGCTGTATGTAGCATACTTTCATATTCCTTTTCTACTCCATCCACCTCTCATGTCCACTAATTGAACATGGGTTATCTGAATTGTGGTTAGGGCTTTATCCCTCAGTGCCACTGGTGTAGGTGCTTTTGTTTATCCTTTTTGATGCCACAGTTTCCTAGGTTAAGTACTAAGCTAGCTGTCCTTGTGAGCCATTTTAACCTTGCCAGTTTCCCTTTTTGTGCTCAAAATAACCTATCCCATTTGGCTATATATTGGCCTTACCTATTCCATGGTCGATAGTTATATATTAACCCTAATAAGAATAACTGGGTCGTACCATAGATAATTTGAGGAGACCCATGCATGGAATAAAGCATGTAGGAGCTGCAATTGTCCATTAGAAGTACGGGGGCAGCCCTGGGGTACATTTCTGTTTCCATCCATAAATCTAAGTTGTGCTTGAAAATGGACAGGGAAGAACTTTGTTTTATGCGGATGGGGAATCTGTCCATAGCAGCCTTATTTCTGGGGAGAAAGTTCCAAAATGAGCATTAAAAATAGCAGTAAGTACAACTTACAACTTAGCTGTTTTGTTGATTATAGTACCTAAGAGTTTTGTATATGAGGCAGTTGTGATGGCTGTGCCATTGGAGGATTTGAGGGAAAAGTTGCATTTGGAATCGGGGTTAATTTTGGAGGTGAACATCATTACTTTGTTTTTCTTTGGATTAAAGAAGGCTGACTTCTCACAGCCAGGTTTAAAAGAGTGTTGGGTAATAGATTGTAGGTCTTCTATCGTTTTAACAGTACAATGATGATTGACTCATCAGCATATTGGATAATGGTTGACTTACCAGAGGCTGATGTGGGACATATATGAAAATATTGATTAGTATGGAACCTAGGATGGACCGGGGTGATTTGTCAACTGAGAAGGAAAGAAAGGAGGCTATGGCTTATAGCCATTTTATACTTAGAAACCTATTAGACAGAAATACGTTGAGATAAATGAGGGAGATAGAAAAGAAGCATAGGTGTGCCAATCTAGTGAATAGTTTGTTGTGTGAGACAGTGTCAGCTGTCTTGAATACGTCAAGGAAGCTATAAACACTAGATTATTGTTGTTTCATTGATGATGAATGGTGGTGTGGAATGATGTTAGTGTAGTGCCTGTGTTGTTTGTGGGACAAAATCCATGTTGAGACAAACAGAGAAGGTAACTGGACAGAAGAAATTTAAGTAGTTGTGCATTTTCATAGGATTGTAGAAAGAAAAAATGACAGTGGGCCAAGGACCTTTGGGTTATAACAACCATATTCAGACATAGACAGTGTAATGTGAAGGCATATTGTTAAAGGTCAACAGGATGAACGGAGTACATCTCTAAAAGACTGGAATTGTGACATACCAAGGTCATCTTCCACAGTGTATTGGTAAGGTCAGAACTGAAGTACAGTGTCCTGCTCATCAGCTTAAATATCAACCCCTATGTCACAAGATGGATTACAAACTGGCTCAGGGATAGAACCCACATGGTCAGAATTGCAGGTGCCATGTCTGACTCTAAACCAGGTACAAGTGGCATCCCACAAGGCTCAGTACTGGGACCTCTCTTGTTCGGTATATATTTCTCTGAGGTACAGGCTAACACAGGAGGACTACGGCTGACCAAGTTCGCAGATGACTGCAAACTGGGTGCTATAATCGGCTCGCCAACTGACACAAGCATCCTCCATAGGGGTCTCACAGAGACAGATAACTGGTGCCAGAGCCATGCCCTAAAACTAAATGCCAAAAAGTGCATAGCCATCCCCTTTGGAAAAAACAAAATGCTCACAAATTAAAACATAGGTGGTAATCCATCAAGTACGGAAGAAGTAATTAGGGATTTGGGGACCCAAGTACATAGCAATCTCTCCTTCGACAATCACGTTGCCAAAGTAGTTAGAAAGACCTTCTATATAGCCCACCTTATCATGAAAGGGATGACATCTAGATCAAGAGAGGTCATTGTGCCCCTCTACTCATCACTTATCAGGCCCATAATTGAATACAATGCCCCTTTTGGGATGTACCTTACCTAACACCTGCAGCAACTGGAAAGACCCCAAAAGTACCTCACTAAGAGGATCAAGGGACTCAAACAGATGCCCTACTCAGTCAGGCTAAAGAAACTCCAGCTCTACTCAGTTGCTTACCGCCTACTCAGAGGCGATCTGTGCCTGACGTATAAAGCCATGTCAAACCCTGAATTAATGGACATGCTCCACCTCAGAAAATCCAAATCCCTTAGAGATACACGCTCCAGGGACTTAAACCTTAGCACAGAAATAAATAGGACATGCTGGAGGGACAGATTCATATCCCAGAGGCTGCCCTCACTCTTCCCAGTCCATGTTAGGCAGAGCCCCTCGCTGACCCTCTTCAAGAGAAATCTTGACGAGTGGATGGGAGATCGTAGGTTTACCCCTGGGATCTCTTCTGTGTCCCTACTAGACAGGGGCACAGTAAACTAAACTTAAAAGGGCTATTCTTCTGTGACCTACTATACAAAGGCACACTCAACTAATCTAAAAGGGTGGCGAAAGCCAAACACACTCTGGCTAGGCTTATAAATGCCCTAGGGCAGATAGCCTAGTATCACCCTATGAACCTAAGATCAGACTGGTAGAGAGCAGATAACAGAGAATTACTAAATGAAAACATGATGGCTTTGTGTTTAAGATTCCACCTAGTAATTCCAAGTTGTAAAGTTCATTCCAGACTTTCAGTTACTTTGTAAAATCTGTATGTCTGCATGACTCTGTCCTGATTCTCCAGTTTTCTCTCACATCTCCTAAAACACAGTGAATAGGTTCCTCTAAATTGTCCATTTAGGTACGTCATTTAACATGCAGCTATGGCCTCCATCATGGCTGTTAAGGTATTGAGATGGACCAGTTCACATACCTACTTAAAAATTAATTAATCAGTGAAATGATGAATGGATAGAAGGGATGGGATATGCAGACACACTCAGAGAGTGTGGCATTTATATACTAAAAAAGGAAAGTGGATGAAATAGTGATGCTTTGTGACAAATGTATAAAGTGAACTAGAGAAGGTATTGAAGGAGGCGAATGAAAAATCAGTGGGAAATGAAATGTGGATGACAAAGTGCTCACTTAAGGAATGTTGTTACACAGACAGGGTAGTGTAGGCAGTGTAGAGAGTGGTAGAACCTAGGACATTAGAAACATTTAAGGATACTATGGATAGATAGAAAATAGGATGTGGCAGAGATAAGTTAAAGGCAGTTGCTTTAACACGGATAGATACATAGCACTCTGTAGATCTTCTTTCAGCATCATTATATGTTATTTGTATGGCATATGCTTCAATGTGAGAATGACAGATTGTCCATTAAAGTAGAGGCACACCATGGCAATGTTCACATTTATTAATTCATTAAGTCTTTACTAACGAGTTAAGACCTTCTAGACATAAATGCTTGTAGTCACTGGTGACCTGTGAGAATTGTTCTGACCGAGAGGCTTTTGTAGAGTCTTACAATATGCAGGTGGATGTTGGGGAATCAAACCCGGAATATAAGGGTACAGATAATTTTTATCTCAGTCTTAAAATACCCTGCTGAACTGCTGTTTTAGTATCCTTGTGACTTTGCAGGTATTGATAGGTAACAGTGCCAAAATAGAAATGCACTGTTTGGATACACTGGACCCTTCTCCACACAATGTCCATACACTGATCTACTGAAGCCCCATGAAGCACCTACAATCAGATAAGACTGAGCTCACATCTTGCTGAGTTAAAGTACCTACTGAAAAAATGATTCTAAATACAGTTACTATTTTTACTACCGTATAATTGCATAAGTGAGTTATCATCGGCCTAGCTGTAGCAGTTACTCATTTCTAGTTATATATGTTTCATTTTGCTACCTTCACCTTTTTGAGTTCCATCTGTTTTTATGTGTCATTTCAGATCACAGGTCTGCATGCCATGATGATGAATCAAATACATTTATTGAAGTAGACTGTGTGGACACAGAAGCAGTTATGACACCCATGCCAGAAGGGTTATCACAGCAGCAGGTAATTTTTACTTTTATTTTTAGTGGTCTCAATAGCTGGTTTTAGTTAATGAAATTTCCTAACCATTTAGTATTGTTATGCATTTACTGTTACACCGTTAATGCAGTCAGTTATCTCCTTAAATGTATAGTCTAGGTATTTTGCTCCACTAACTTAAAAAAAGACTTTTTTATTTGATACTTGTTAAGGATTTCCTGTACTGAACATTTTTACACTGAATATAGTAATAAACATCAAGCTAGGTTTTTACAGTTACAGTTGTGCTGTGTAACTTATCACTGCAAAGCTCATTATAGTAGTGACATTGAGCAGGAAGTAAAGGTGAGGAGATCCATTGTTGGAATGTAGCGTGGGAGTCATATTAAAAAAAAAACAAAAAAAAAACATATCACCATGGGTGCCAACAGCTGCAGCCAAAAGGGGCTGTTTCTATGATCACATATAATGAAGTTCAGAGATTTGTTAACAACAAGGAGAAAAATACGTCATTATTGGCTAATTTGCATGTTTCTGAATCATGTGGCGTTACTGGTAGTACTAATCAGCACTTTCCAGTGGTAATCACTTCTGGCAGGTCATGCATCAAATTGACACAGGGACTCTTCTCACTCACTTTCTCACATACATACACATTCAAACAGAGACCCACACATACACACACACACGCGTGCACACACACGCCCGCATGTGCACACACACACACACACACACACACACACACACACACACACACACACACACACACACGCACGCGCGTGCGCACATGCGCACACATGGACACACGCACACACACACATACACACACACTGACACATCCCCATACCTGTTAGCCATTCCTTAGTTTACAGAGCCAGTTATTTCCCTGCCTGTCATAAATCGTTAATAGTTACAGTCAATCAAGTCAGTAATACCAAACATTAGAATTTCTCTTTTCTTAGTGTTAGAAAAATGTAATATGAGTCTAGACTTTTACCTCTATTAATTCTTTTAAGTGACTGCAAGTAATACTTAAAATTTCTCCCTATTATTGTCTAGTGTTCCTCCTGGCTTTGTCCAGGAAGTCTATATGGCTCTTTAGAGGTATATCAGCCCCCCACATGGACATCCCCCCATTCCACTCGCCTGTCCTTGATTTTACAGAACGCTTCTGACTTTGCCTGTTATACCTGCCCTGCCCCTAGTAATTCATGGACTGTAACATTCAGTTTCATATGATGTATTGTTCAGAAACTACATCACAATGTAAGAGCACCCCTTTTTGAAGTCTTCAGTTTGTGTAGAGGGTTAAAGCTTTGCTTTATTAAGGAGCCATTTTTACTACCAAGGGCACAGGGAGTAGGGCTTTTTTCCCCTTATTATTTTTAAAGTGACTTAGGGTAATATTTAGATAGTCTTCCTACTGAATAATTTTGATACAGTGGACTATAGCTCTGCTGTATTAAGGAGCTGCTCCCTATATCAAGGGTACAAAGCTTGAAGCTTTTTTACCTTTTTTTTTTTTCATTTTGAAAATATTAGGGTATTTTGCATCATGTGGGTTTGTAGGTTCATAGGTGTATACCAGACTAACGACCTCTTGGGCCCTTACATGTCTGACCATACAGTGTATCCCATGAGTTATCATGCCTTATAGTGTATTATAAGGGGTGTATGTTAGTATGATTTAACTGCTGCCTCTGTCTAGCAGAGTCATAGGAAACATGAATTACCAGGTGCCAGACCAGAGGTGAATTTCTGATTTTCCATCCACTGGTCCTTGTTGCACTTGAATATGGTTAGGAAAGGGCTTTGCTTCACATAGATGGGAAGCCTATTCCAGAGAATGGGGATTCTCTGGGATATGTACCTGTCCCTTCGACATGTCCTTTTAAAGTTGCAGGTATCTAGTAGTTCTGGTGCTGTTCATTTTGCAGATAAGCAAAAGGTCCATCAGAGAGGGATCCAAAGATGCCTTGTATGACAGGCATAAATCATCTCTCAGCAGTCTGTAGGAAGCAGAGTATCAAGTCGATATGCATTGGATATTATATTTATGCCGTGTATTCTTTTTGTGGGAAATCTCTGTGGACATTTAGGTTGCTGTATGTGCCTGATCAGGTATATACAGAAAGGGGCATTATACTCCATGACAGGTCTGATGATGGTTGAGTACAGTGGTGCAATGATTTCCCTGGACCTAGATGATATTTATTTTTATTTAATATTTGTTTACTGGGAAAGTCCAAGTTGGAGCGAAGTCAATTTTCAGTGGAAGCCCAGGGTGAAGTGCTGCAGACGCATGTCTTTCTAACATGGGAGGAAACGGGAGCACCTGGAGGAAACCCACATGAACGCAGGGAGGACATGCAGACTCTGCACAGAAGGCACCCCACCCGAGAATCGAACCAGAGAACCTCTTGCTGTGAGGCGACAATGCAACTGCTGCCCCACTGCGCCATGCCCTTACTTCTAAGTTGAGTGACAAAGAATGAATTTTTCCAACCTTAGGCATATGTTGCTTGAAGGCAAGGTCACTATCTACATGAGTCCCCAAATCCCAGGGGTGTTTTATCAATGTGGTAGTTTTCCTGGGTGGGCATCTTCCCAAAACATACTATTATGCATTTCTTGGCATTAAGTTTTAAGCAGTGGCATTGGCACCAGTCATGTGTTTGTCTTAGACATTCCTGTAAGATGTTAGTATCTTGGGGGTTTCTATGATTGCTTCTAGCTTGCAGTCATCTGCTAACTTGGTTAGCCAGAGGCTGAAAATAGATGCCAAAGAGGAGTGGACCCATCACAAAGCCCTGGGGGATGCCACTGGTGACCAGCCTCTTTGTGAAGATTGTCTATCCTATTCTGTCTTCCTGGGTCCTGTCTGTGAACCAGCTGGCTATCCAACAAGTTAAATAGAGGTTTATGTCTAATTCTGTGATTTTGTTTACAATGCCCAAGTGGGGTATTGTATCAAATGTGTTAGCTAGTACAAGGAAGGGAGTATACACCATTTTGCCCTCATACATTGTCTTGGTGACCTTCTTAAAGAAGTCCACCAGGTTCAGTAGCCATGACCTGCCTTTGATGACCAAAACTGGGTTGGGATCAGTATCTGGCGGTTTTCTGTGTCATTGTTAATCATTTCCATGAAAATTCTATCCATGACTTTGCATATGAGAGTAATCAGACTAATGGGACTGTAGTTTCCTAGGATCCATTGATGGACCATACTTGTACAGAGGGATGACCGTTGCAGTCTTTCATTTGCATGGCATAAAGTCTGTGCAGAGCTTGTTGTTGAATAGTGACACTAGTGGCCCTGATAGGTCATACTTCAGACTATTTAAAAGGCAGCCTGATATATTTGGAGCCCATTGAAGCTGTATTCTAGGCCTTTAGGGAGTGCATCTAAGATCTACTTCCTACGGATAGTTGGAGGGATTATGTTAGATGATATTTCTTGAGGGGTGGTTGGGGGTGAGAGGGGATAAAGTTGGATTTTTTTTTTAATTTATCAGCCAGAAGATTGGCTATTTCTCTCAGTTCCATTAAAATGACTTCATTTACCAACAGTTTGGCACACAGTTGTGTGCTCCCTTTGAAGTTTTAGATGTAGCTAATGATGGTCTCATAGTTATCCTTGGCCTGGAATGCTATCTTTACCTCAAAATTTGCTTTGGGCTTTAAGTCTTATCAGTTGTCTGTACAGTTTGATAAGAGAGTTTTTCTTTTTTGTCATTACACTTCCTAATTTTAGCAATGACCATTTTCTTTTGTTGTAACATCCTGTTTCATTTTGGATTCCTCCAAGGTGGTTTGTTTTTTTATTTAGTTTTGGGCTTCCTTCTGGTAGGCACAGCAAACTTTATGCAGTCATTGACATAGTTGTACAAAGCTTCTGTGAATAATTCAGCACAAGTTGCTATGTTATCTGGGTTTGAATGGGCTTGAAATTTTGACAGTTATCACTTAATAAAAGCCTTTGCCGTTGGGTAGTTTCTAAACATTACAGGGTTTGCTGGGGTAACAGAACTGATTCTTATATGAAGGAGACTGCTTTGTGGTGTGATCCAACCATGGAGGACAAGACACTGGGGGTTGCAGCAGTCTCCCATATTTATGAGTACCAGGCCTGATATGTTTGTACCTCTAGTAGGTGTATGCACTAACTGATCCAGGCTGTTTGTGTTTACAAAGTCTAGGAATCTCTGCACCTGCAAATTTGAGCTCATGTAGGATTCCCAGTTTGTAGAGGGATGATTAAAGTCCCCCATGAGTATGGTATTTAGTTGACTGGTGAGTGTTTCCGATAGGATTAAAAATATTAGCTATGGGTTTCTTGAGACATAGAGGGTGACCTACATCTTGTTAGGATATGGTATGGAGCTTTCTCTATGGTAATCTGTATGTTAAGAAGCTCTAGCACGCCATCCTGTTTAATCAACCTAGAAGTATGCTTATTATTGATGTAGATTGAGACACCTCCACCTTTAGTCCCAGTCTATGCAGTTGCTGATCTAAATGTGTGGATGACACTGAAACCTTACACTACCAGGGTACTGTCTTTGACTGTAAACCGTATTCTGGTAGCTGCAAACATGTCTGCATTCTTCACAGTGAGGAGTGCTTGGAGGGAGTGGAGCTTCTTGTTTAAGCAGCTGGCACTGTTGACTTGATTTTCTTAGCCAAATTTTGCTATTTTTAAAGGTTTTGTAGATTTGGTGTTGCCAAAATAGGCTCTGTGGGGAAGTGCAGTGTTTTAGCTAATATTAAAAGTCTAGAGGGGACAGGTGCAGACTATCCTTGGCAAAGCAATGCGGGTTGTTATCCATGTCCTCTCATTTTGACAAATATTGTATCCCCTAGAATGACACCAAAAAGTAATCCAATTATTAAATCAATCACTTTCTGTTCGTATTGTAGCATCTTCTTTGGGCAAGGTAGAATTCTGCTCAATACAAGGCTCATACCGACCTGGGACACATAGTCTGAAAGATCCATAATGTCTCTCCTCAAGTCATTTACACCTACATGGATCATAACTGAATCATACTGGTACCAGTGGTGCAGAGACTTGAGTGCATGTGTAACTTGACAGATCCTGGCCCTTGATAGGCAACAGCTGACTATTATTTTATCCTTGTTCAGCCTGGTGAGTGTGGCATCAGTATGTCGCACAATGACGTCCCCTATGACTAGAGTCCTTGGTAGTGTATTGGCTTACCTGATGGGCATAGTAGTTGAGGCTCCACTGGGTGTGGTTGTATGTGCAGTGTTAGTTGTTTCTGTTGAGTGCTTTTAGGTGTGCTGAGGATAATTTTTGCAGGTGTAAATGTCTGTGAAGTCTGTGAGGTTTGGAAAGATTGCATTCAAGTGCATATGCAGATGATATAATAATTATATGTTAGGATAAAAGATGGAAAAATGCTAAGTTGTATTAATAAGTGTCTTGCTGATATAGAGCTAGAAGTGAGTAAGGAAAAGAATAGGGGGATGGGGAGGGAAGGCCAAATAGAAGGTGTTTATTTTTCTGTGAATAAAGTAAGTCTGTTGGAAATAAGATTTGGAAAATGAGAGGTGGTTGATGAGCAGTGGGAAGAAATGACGAATACAATGACAGGAATTGGGAATTTATGGAAAGCTTTCAAAATGTCTTATAGCTTTTGGTTATATTAATACAGATGTGAATATAAGGCACATATTCATAACTGTTGGTACAAGCAAATATTTATGTATGTGGTCGTGATCATTTCACCAACTTTCCTTTTCCGGCTCTTTTTTATTACCACTCCCTGCTTGCAGGCCACAGAGTGTTATCAATAAATAATGAAGTGTATTTCTTAGAGGCTGCCATTCTTGAGATATTAGTTTTAATACACATATATTGCTAATATCCATAAATGTTGGAACAAGTAAATAAAAATATACAGCTCATATCTATCCTTTCCTGTGGCCACATATTTACTGCTACACTGTGCTTGCATGATTGTTAACTTATATTTTCCCTGCTGGGCATTGCTACATTATTGAAGCAAATATGAACGTAACTGTACAATTCCTTATAAAATATACTTTAATTAAACTTAAACTATTCTTTAAAAATAAGCACTACATTGCAATTCCAAATATACAATAAGCATTTCTACTTATCTTCTCTCTATTACAGGAAACAGGGGCATGCTACAGAACAAAATAAATTTAATGCTAATAGGATAAGCAGTAAAGAATTAGTTTTCGTAAAAATTCCCTTTCAAACCCAATATTTACTAGAATAATATACTTAATTACCACATACGAATGCACACATACACCTTTGCCTGAGGTATGTGTGTGTGTAACACTTAAAGTTATATATTAATACATTTTTAGACTAATACATTTATCACAAAGAATGGTGAACTATTTGTTTTGCGTAATACACATATCCCAGGAATAAAGAGAAGTACAGAGGTAATCCAGGAGTCAGGAATGAAGAGAAGTCAGATTATTGACATAGGTCTTATATCATAAGGGTCGAAATGTCAAAATTAAAAAAATCCCTGTTGTGGCCATTCGAAGTTTTGCAGCTTCGATTATTTCGGGTCGATGTAAGAACATTCGCTCTTTTGACTTTTTGTCCTTATGATATAGACCCTATTGACACTTGTACTGTGGTTCATGAGTCTGAGATAAGTAGTTAGAATCAAATACAACCAAAGTGAGCTGAATACCAAAATGCCAAGAGTGTAGTAAAATAACTTATTGCTGAGCACTTTCACCTGTAAAATATAAGACTTCATCAGGACAACCTTAGAGACAAACAAAGCCATTGTATAACTTCATAAGCTGTCACATGATCTGCATTGCCCAATCATGATCAAAACATTAAGGTAACACTCATCCAAACGGTTATTTAAAGTTTCACCACACAAATTCATGATATAGAATACAAAATGCATACATGTTTACAAGCAAAATCCACATCATTGACAATTATATGTATATGAAAATATATAAAAATATAAAAGTATAAACATGTCTGGACTATAAAAATGATCATATTAGCTCCATAACTAGAGCTTCACTGCTCATATTTTTAAAATGCTGGAAATAGAAATATTGCCATTAAGACCAGGTCATGCCTGAATGGTAGGATGAGCTGCTTAGTCACTTGGTTGGTGAGGGGTGAATAAAGAGCCTTCCTCTGCTGGGCAATCAGTGTCAGGGTATATTCTGAGCAACTGCTGGGCTGTAAGATGCTTTTTGAGTGCTTAGGTTGAGAGTTCGACTAGTTTCAAGGGAAAAACTGAAGAGGAGACTTAGTGGAGCCGTGAATAATTTAACCGTAGTTAACCGGCACTGCCCGGTGCGCAAAATCATGCAAACGCGGTTTTTATAGTAGGGAAATGAAAGAGATAGAAATTAGCCCAAAATGGCCAATAAACTACTAACTTCTGGGCTGGACCCACTCCTCCAGGGACAGATAGGCTGCTGAAAGCTCCCCTCTGTCACAGGTGAACTGAGAAACTTCCTTCTATCCAAGTAAGGTATGGGCAACTGAGAAACTAGTATCACAGCCCTGAATTCAGCACTAGCCTAAAAACTGGACTATACTAGCTTAGAAAGGCGGGAAACAAGGAATTTTTTTTGTTTTTTGTTTGTTTTTTTGAAAAGATAAGGCAAAAATAGTAAAAAATACACTTAAAACAGCTTTAAATGACTACAAACGATCAGAAAAGGCTATCACACTTTAGTGTGTAGCCTACAACAGTTAAACAAATTATTTAAACAAAAAACAACTTTTTAAAAGTGCATGCAGTCAAATAAGTACAATATGTGAAAAAAACAAGCTTTCAAATCACAGTAAATGCTGGAAAATCTGCGTTTAGGTGGAAAACAGTTAAGTACAGCAAGAAAGTATAGAAAACTGATACTTAATCACTCCAAAGTCTCTCTCCTAAGCTAGAAGGCTTGTATCAGTCTAAGGCTTTCTAGTGCTAACCAGTAGGTTAGTTACAGGAAAGATGGGAAACAAGCGCAGATGTGGTCTTTTAAACCAGAAAGTTGAAAGAGATGGACACACTATCCAAATGGTCAATAAACTACAATTTCTGGCCCAAGAACCTCTCCTCTCATGGTGGACAGTTTACCTAGTGCTTACCACTCCCACTGATAAACTAGAAGGCTTTCCTCCAACACAGAAAGGCTTGCGGGGCTCAGAAGCTTACCAACAGTCCTGGATACAGCAACTCTGTATCTGGACAAGGCTAGTTACAGAAAAGGTGAGAAACAAGCGCAAGTGTGGCTTTTAAACAAGAACATTGAAAGAGATGGAAAAAAACTGCCCAAACGGCCAATAGCTACAATTTCTGGGCCAGAAACCACTCCTCGTGTGGTAGATAGGCTACCTAATGCTTACCACTCCCTCTGATAAGCTAAAAGGCTTCCTTCCAACACAGAAAGGCTTGGGGGGATCAGAAGCTTACAAAGAGTCATGGAATATAGCAAATCTGTACCTGGACTAGGCTAGTTACAGGAAAGGCAGGGAACAAGTACAAATGTAGGCTTTTAAGCCAGCAAGTTGAAAGAGATGGAAAACTACCCAAATGGCCAAATAATCTATGATTTCTGGGCCAAAACTCACTCTTCCCATGGAGGATAGGCTATCTAGTGATTACCACTCCCACTGATAAGCTAGAAGGCTTTCCTCCAACACAGAAAGGCTTTGGGACTCAGAAGCTTACTAACAATCCTGGATACAGCAACTCTGTAACCGGACTAGGCTAGTTATAGGAAAGGCGGAAAACAGGCACAAGTGCGGCTTTCAAGACAGAAAGTTATAGGAACGGCGGGGACCAAACACAAAACAGGCTTTTAACCAGAAAGTAGAAAGAGATGGAAAAACTGCCGAAATAGCCAATGAACTCCAATTTCAGGGCCAAATCCCACTCTTCCTGTGGTAGATAGGCTACCTAGTGCTTACCACTTCCACTGATAAGCTAGAATGCTTCCCTCCAGCACAAAAAAGCCTGGGAGGCTCAGAAACTTACCAACAGTCCGGGATACAGCAAGTCTGTATCTCGACTTGACTAGTTACAGGAAAGGCAAGAAACACGCTTAGAATAATTTTTTTGTTACAGAAAAGCAGCTAAAACAGCTGTAAATACAATTAAAATTGAAGTGCAGGCCAGCACACCCGAGCGTGTAGCAACACTACGGCAAATACAGTTCAAATAATTGCAATTAAATTAATAAATGACTAAAAAACAAGTGCAGAAGGCAGTAAATTAGAAGGCTACTAACAAGCAGTAATAAGTGCAGAGTAAGAGCGACTGAAGAGATAACAGCATGCAGAAGAGCAACTAAGACAGTTACAGTAAGAGCAGATGGGTAATATATATATATATATATATATATATATATATATATATATATATATATATATATATATATAAATATATATATATATATATATATATATATATATATATATATATATATATATATATATATATATATATATATATATACTTTTTTTTTCTTTTTTGAGAGAAGGAACAGAGCAGGACTAAGGGGTTACAGGGGTTGTCCTTCCAAAATGCTCTATTTGTACACAGTAGGAGTGCCTGAAATCAGAATATGATCTCACTGCACTCAGTTGAGTGAGCAAATGAGATGGGCCCAGAAGGAGCATCCAAATACAAATCTACAAGAGGGGTGGGCAGTTTCAAAGCCACCAACATTAATACCAAAATAAGAAGAGGGTGGGTGGGGAATTAACTGTAGAGAGACAGCCACAACTTCAATTGAGTTAATATTCAGTGAAAAAGACAAATAAATAAATTCAACACAGTACTATATGCAAAAGAGCAGATAAAAGTGTACTTAAATTCATTTATATGTCCAGCTGATTTCAGGTAGATGTTAGCTGGCCAAAGCTCTGATATTAAGCAGAGATAACTCGAAATCTACCACTTATATAAGGCAAGACAGGATGTCAGTAATGAGCTGAAATTACCCCCCACTGCTATTAATGGCTACGCAGAAATTCTAAAAAGTACTCTGTAAACGGACAGCCACAACGTCAGTTGAGTTAATATTCAGTGAAAAACACAAATAACTCAATTAAATTCAGTACTATATGCAAAAGAGCAGATAAAAGTGTACTTAAATTCACTTATATGTGCAGCTGATTTCAGGTCCAAAGCTCTGATATTAAGCAGAGATAACTCAAAATGTACCACGTATGTAAGGCAAGACAGGATGTCAGTGATGAGCTGAAGCTGCCCCACTGCTATAGATGACTACACAGAAATTCTAAAAAGTGCTCTGTAGAGAGACAGCCACAACTTCAGTTGGGTTAATATTCAGTGAAAAACACAAATAAATAAATTAAATACAGTAGTATATGCAAAAGAGCAGATAAAAGTGTACTTAAATTCACTTATACGTCCAGCTGATTTCAGGTAGATGTTAGCCGGCCAAAGCTCTGATATTAAGCAGAGATAACTCAAAATGTACCACTTATATAAGCAAGACAGGATGTTAGTGATGAGCTGAAACTAACGCCCACTGCTATCAATGGCTACACAGAAATTCTAAAAAGTACTCTGTAGAGAGACAGCCACAACTTCAGTTGAGTTAATATTCTGTGAAGAACACAAATAAATAAATTAAATACAATACTATATGCAAAAGAGCAGATAAAAGTTTACTTAAATTCACTTGTACGTCAAGCTGATTTCAGGTAGATGTTAGCCGGCCAAAGCTCTGATATTAAGCAGAGATAACTCAAAATGTACCACTTATATAAGGCAAGACAGGATGTCAGTGATGAGCTGAAACTACCCCCACTGCTATCAATGGCTACACAGAAATTGTAAAAAGTACTCTATAGAGAGACAGCCACAACTTCAGTTGAGTTAATATTCAGTGAAAAACACAAATAAATAAATAAAATACAGTACTATATGCAAAAGAGCAGATAAAAGTGTATTTAAATTCACTTATACGTGCAGCTGATTTCAGGTCCAAAGCTCTGATATTAAGCAGAGATAACTCAAAATGTACCACGTATATAAGGCAAGACAGGATGTCAGTGATGAGCTGAAACTGCCCCCCACTGCTATAGATGGCTACACAAAAATTCTAAAAAGTACTCTGTAGAGAGACAGCCACACCTTTAGTTGGGTTAATATTCAGTGAAACACACAAATAAATAAATTAAATACAGTACTATATGGAAAAGAGCAGATAAAAGTGTACTTAAATTCACTTATACATCCAGCTGATTTCAGGTAGATGTTAGCCGGCCAAAGCTCTGATATTAAGCAGAGATAACTCAAAATGTACCACTTATATAAGGCAAGACAGGATGTCAGTGATGAGCTGAAACTTACCCCCACTGCTATCAATGGCTACACAGAAATTCTAAAAAGTACTCTGTAGAGAGACAGCCACAACTTCAGTTAAGTTAATATTCAATGAAAAACACAAATAAATAAATTAAATACACTACTATATGCAAAAGAGCAGATAAAAATGTACTTAATTCACTTATACATCCAGCTGATTTCAGGTAGAGTTTAGCCGGCCAAAGCTTTGATATTAAGCAGAGATAACTCAAAATGTACCACTTATATAAGGCAAGACAGGATGTCAGTGATGAGCTGAAGCTACCCCCACTGCTATCAATGGCTACACAAAAATTCTTAAAAGTACTCTGTAGAGAGAAAGCCACAACTTCTTTTGAGTTAATATTCAGTGAAAAACACAAATAAATAAACTAAATACAGTACTATATGCAAAAGAGCAGATAAAAGTGTACTTAAATTCACTTATCTGTCCAGCTGATTTCAGGTAGATGTTAGCCGGCTAAAGCTCTGATATTAAGCAGAGATAACTCAAAATATACCACTTATATAAGGTGAGGCAGGATGTCAGTGATGAGCTGAAACTACCCCCCACTGCTATCAGTGGCTACGCAGAAATTCTAAAAAGTACTCTGTAGAGAGACAGCCACAACTTCAGTTGAGTTAATATTCAGTGAAAAACACAAATAAATAAATGAAATACAGTACTATATGCAAAAGAGCAGATAAAACTGTACTTAAATTCACTTATACGTCCAGCTGATTTCAGGTAGATATTAGCCGGGCAAAGCTCTGATATTAAGCAGAGATAACTCAAAATGTACCACTTATATAAGGCAAGACAGGATGTCAGTGATGAGCTGAAACTACCCCCCATTGCTATCAATGGCTACACAGAAATTCTAAAAAAGTACTCTCTATAGAGACAGCCACAACTTCAGTTGAGTTAATATGCAGTGAGAAACACAAATAAATAAATAAAATACAGTACTATATGCAAAAGAGCAGATAAAAGTGTACTTAAATTCACTTATAAGTGCAGCTGATTTCAGGTAGATATTAGCCGGACAAAGCTCTGATATTAAGCAGAGATAACTCAAAATGTACCACGTATATAAGGCAAGACAGGATGTCAGTGATGAGCTGAAACTGACCCCACTGCTAGAGATGGCTACACAGAAATTCTAAAAAGTGCTCTGTAGAGAGACAGCCACAACGTCAGTTGGGTTAATATTCAGTGAAAAACACAAATAAATAAATTAAATACAGTAGTATATGCAAAAGAGCAGGTAAAAATGTACTTAAATTCACTTATACATCCAGCTGATTTCAGGTAGATGTTAGCCAGCCAAAGCTCTGATATTAAGCAGAGATAACTCAAAATGTATCACTTATATAAGGCAAGACAGGATGTCAGTGATGAGCTGAAACTAACCCCCACTGCTATCAATGGCTACACACAAATTCTAAAAAGTACTCTGTAGTGAGACAGCCACAACTTCAGTTAAGTTAATATTCAATGAAAAACACAAATAAATAAATTAAATACACTACTATATGCAAAAGAGCAGATAAAAATGTACTTAATTCACTTATACATCCAGCTGATTTCAGGTAGATTTTAGCCAGCCAAAGCTCTAATATTAAGCAGAGATAACTCAAAATGTACCACTTATATAAGGCAAGAGAGGATGTCAGTGATGAGCTGAAACTACCCCCACTGCTATCAATGGCTACACAGAAATTCTAAAAAGTACTCTGTAGAGAGACAGCCACAACTTCAGTTGAGTTAATATTCAGTGAAAAACAAAAATAAATAAATTAAATGCAGTACTATATGCAAAAGAGCAGATAAAAGTGTACTTAAGTTCACTTATGTGTCCAGCTAGTTTCAGTTAGATGTTAGCCAGCCAAAGCTCTGATATTAGGCAGAGATAACTCAAAATGTACCACTTATATAAGGCAAGACAGGATGTCAGTGATGAGCTGAAACTACCACCCACTGCTACCAATGGCTGCACAGAAATTCTAAAAAGTACTCTGTAGAGAGACAGCCACAACTTCAGTTGAGTTAATATTCAGTGTAAAACACAAATAAATAAATTAAATACAGTACTATATGCAAAATAGCAGACAAAAGTGTACTTAAATTCACTTATACGCCCAGCTGATTTCAGGTAGATGTTAGCCGGCCAAAGCTCTAATATTAAGCAGAGATAACTCAAAGTGTACCACTTATATAAGGCAAGACAGGATGTCAGTGATGAGCTGAAGCTACCCCCCACTGCTATCAATGGCTACACAGAAATTCTAAAAAGTACTCTGTAGAGAGACAGCCACAACTTCAGTTGAGTTAATATTCAATGAAAAATACAAATAAATGAATTAAATACAGCACTATATGCAAAAGAGCAGATAAAAGTGTACTTAAATTCACTTATACGTCCAGCTGATTTCAGGTAGATGTTAGCCGGCCAAAGCTCTGATATTATGCAGAGATAACTCAAAATGTGCCACTTATATAAGGCAAGACAGGATGTCAGTGATGAGCTGAAACTACCCCCACTGCTATCAATGGCTACACAGAAATTCTAAAAAGTACTCTGTAGAGAGAAAGCCACAACTTCTGTTGAGTTAATATTCAGTGAAAAACACAAATAAATAAATTAAATACAGTAGTATATGCAAAGGAGCAGATAAAAGTGTACTTAAATTCACTTATACGTCCAGCTGATTTCAGGTAGATGTTAGACGGCCAAAGCTCTGATATTAAGCAGAGATAACTCAAAATGTACCACTTATATAAGGCAAGACAGGATGTCAGTGATGAGCTGAAACTACCCCCACTGCTATCAATGGCTACACAGAAATTCTAAAAAGTACTCTGTAGAGAGACAGCCACAACTTCAGCTGAGTTAATATTCAGTGAAAAACACAAATAAATAAATTAAATACAGTACTATATGCAAAAGAGCAGATAATAGTGTGGTTAAATTCACTTATACGTCCAGCTGATTTCAGGTAGATGTTAGCCGGCCAAAGCTCTGAATTTCTGTGTAGCCATTGATAGCAGAGATAACTCAAAATGTACCACTTATATAAGGCAAGAGAGAATGTCAGTGATGAGCTGAAATTACCCCCACTGCTATCAATGGCTACACAAAAATTCTAAAAAGTACTTTTCAGAGAGACAGACGCAACTTCAGTTAAGTTAATATTCAGTGAAAAACACAAATAAATAAATTAAAAACAGTGCTATATGCAAAAGAGCAGATAAAAGTGTACTTAAATTCACTTATATGTCCAGCTGATTTCAGGTAGATGTTAGCCAGTCAAAGCTCAGATATTAAGCAGAGATAACTCAAAATGTACTACTTATATAAGGCAAGACAGGATGTCAGTGTTGAGATGAAGCTACCCCCACTTCTATCAATGGCTACACAGAAATTCTAAAAAATACTTTGTAGAGAGACAGCCACAGCTTCAGTTGATTTAATATTCAGTGAAAAACACAAATAAATAAATTAAATACAGTACTATATGCAAAAGAGCAGATAATAGTGTACTTAAATTCACTTATACGTCCAGCTGATTTCAGGTAGATGTTAGCCAGCCAAAGCTCTGATATTAAGCAGAGATAATTCAAAATGTACCACTTATATAAGGCAAGACAGGATGTCAGTGATGAGCTGAAACTACCCCCCACTGCTATCAATAGCTACACAGAAATTCTAAAAAGTACTCTATAGAGAGACAGCCACAACTTCAGTTGAGTTAATATTCAGTGAAAAACACAAATAAATAAATAAAATACAGGACTATATGCAAAAGAGCAGATAAAAGTGTATTTAAATTCACTTATACGTGCAGCTGATTTCAGGTCCAAAGCTCTGATATTAAGCAGAGATAACTCAAAATGTACCACTTATATACGGCAAGACAGGATGTCAGTGATGAGCTGAAACTAACCCCCACTGCTATCAATGGCTACACAGAAATTCTAAAAAGTACTCTGTAGAGAGACAGCCACAACTTCCGTTAAGTTAATATTCAATGAAAAACACAAATAAATAAATCAAATACAGTACTATATGCAAAAGAGCAGATAAAAGTGTACTTAAATTCACTTATACGTGCAGCTGATTTCAGGTAGATATTAGCCGGGCAAAGCTCTGATATTAAGCAGAGATAACTCAAAATGTACCACGTATATAAGGCAAGACAGGATATCAGTGATGAGCTGAAGCTACCCCCACTGCTATCAATGGCTACCCAGAAATTCTAAAAAAGTACTCTGTAGAGAGAAAGCCACAACTTCTGTTGAGTTAATATTCAGTGAAAAACACAAATAAATAAATAAAATACAGTACTATATGCAAAAGAGCAGATAGAAGTGTACTTAAATTCACTTATACGTGCAGCTGATTTCAGGTCCAAATCTCTGATATTAAGCAGAGATAACTCAAAACGTACCACATATGTAAGGCAAGACAGAATGTCAGTGATGAGCTGAAACTGCCCCCACTGCTATAGATGGCTACACAGAAATTCTAAAACGTACTCTGTAGAGAGACAGCCACAACTTCAGTTGGGTTAATATTCAGTGAAAAACACAAATAAATAAATTAAATACAGTACTATATGCAAAAGAGCAGATAAAAGTGTACTTAAATTCACTTATACATCCAGCTGATTTCAGGTAGATGTTAGCCGGCCAAAGCTCTGATATTAAGCAGAGATAACTCAAAATGTACCACTTATATAAGGCAAGACAGGATGTCAGTGATGAGCTGAAACTAACCCCCACTGCTATCAGTGGCTACACAGAAATTCTAAAAAGTACTCTGTAGAGAGACAGCCACAACTTCAGTTGTGTTAATATTCAGTGAAAAACACACATAAATAAATCAAATACAGTACTATATGCAAAAGAGCAGATAAAAGTGTACTTAAATTCACTTATACGTGCAGCTGATTTCAGGTAGATATTAGCCGGCCAAAGCTCTGATATTAAGCAGAGATAACTCAAAATGTACCACTTATATAAGGCAAGACAGGATGTCAGTGATGAGCTGAAACTGCCCCCACTGCTATTGATGGCTACACAGAAATTCTAAAAAGTACTTTGTAGAGAGACAGCCACAACTTCAGTTGAGTTAGTATTCAGTGAAAAACACAAATAAATAAATTAAATACAGTACTATATGCAAAAGAGCAGATAAAAGTGTACTTAAATTCACTTATGTGTCCAGCTGATTTCAGGTAGATGTTAGCCGGCCAAAGCTCTGATATTAAGCAGAGATACCTCAAAATGTACCACTTATATAAGGCAAGACAGGATGTCAGTTATGAACTGAAACTACTCCCACTGCTATCAATGGCTACACAGAAATTCTAAAAAGTACTCTGTAGAGAGACAGCCACAACTTCAGTTGCGTTAATATTCAGTGAAAAACCCAAATAATTAAATTAAATACAGTACTATATGCAAAAGAGCAGATAAAATTGTACTTAAATTCACTTATACGTCCAGCTGATTTCGGGTAGATATTAGCTGGGCAGAGCTCTGATATTAAGCAGAGATAACTCAAAATGTACCACCTATATAAGGCAAGACAGGATTTATAGTATTTGTTTTTTTTTGCAGTCTGACGAATGCAGTTTGTGACATTAAGCTTATGTCACATTACTTTCCAAAAATCATCAGTATGACATGATTAGGCTCTGAAATTGATAAAAAGATAAACTTGTTAGGCACTTTTGTAGCACAAGACTTGATTTTAGCAATACTTAGGGAGACGTGTAAGAATTGTTATGATGGAGCTGTTATGATCAGGTCTCATGACGGAGACTAACAATTTTCTATGGCAGTCAGCAAAGAACAGCAGCAGAAGTTAAAACAGGTTTCTTTTTTTCTGCTGGTTGTGCTTGTCAACTGTCATTTGAGTTTGTCTCATATTTTTGCCATCTTTCATATCTTCTTTATTTATGTACTGGTAATCACTGAAGATTACAGTAGTTTCAAAAATGTTGCAATTCAGAAAATGCATAATGATATACGTTTTAAGGGAATTAGATGGATACTGAAAAACTATCTATCCCTAATGTTGATCATTTATTCCCGTCCGAATTCTTAAGCATGCGTATGCTTCTATCTGTTTTACAATTCTCGTTAAGTACTTTACCATCTTTTAAGGCTGATAAAACACTTTGTGCTTGTTTTTTTGTTTCTGTAACTGGTAGTACAGGAAACAGATAAAGCTCACTGCACTACAAAGGATTATGATCAGGTGTCCGATAATAGCCATTTATTGTTTGTTCTCAAAATGGATACCAAGATTCTCCTCCTGAACTTTGCTTGTGTGGTAAGTTTATTGACGTCCATGACTCAAACACATAGCAATGTGGTTATGATTAGAGATCTAGTCATAATCCTCTGTGGCGAGAAGAAATTCAGCCAGGATAACCTCACCTTAACTTGACACATGCAGTGTAAGGGTGATCTGTTTGAAGGGATTTATGGGAAGGTACTATAGAACCATCACTTCTGACAGCTTTATTCATATTTTTAACTTGCACCAAATACTTCTGTTGCAGTTACTTGGATCTTATGTAGAAGTTTAAGAACCCGCACATAGTGACTTTTGTTTTCTTGTAATAGTGAAAAGGCATGATGCAGATCCGTCTTACATCTCGATGCTGAAACTTTTGATCTTAACCAGTTTGTGTTTGGTGCCATTTTATTGTTATACTAGCTGGGTCCACTAGGTGGTAGCAAAACACCAAAAGCTTACATGAGGTTGAAGTGTGGCTTAATTCTGCATGCTTTACTTCAATTCTACTGAAAGTAAAATGATCTTTTCTTTACACCATCTGTTGGATATTGTACATCATTTGCCAGTTATATTTCAGATTAAGATTGTATGACAGTAGTTTTTAATCTATCATCTCATCTATCTTATTAGTTATCCATTATATATATATATATATATATATATATATATATATATATATATATATACACGCACACACACACACACACACACACACATAGACATACATATGTATAAATGTAGATAGATAGATATAAGCATATATGTGTGTTTATATGAGGAGGAAAGAGAGTATACGTGTAATAGTAAATTGAACTGTAACATAAAGTAACAATTTATTGTTTTTTTTCCATGTGTGGAATACACAGCCTGAAAATGCCCTCTGGTGGGAAAGGGGTGGTCTGCTCTTTTTTGGTTTACTTGCTTTCAACATGACCCTGTTATGTATTATATATATGTGTGTGTGTGTGTACTGGGTTAGTTATTCTTTCATCTTGTTACGTAGTTTAGCAATATATTCTGTGCTTTAAAATGAAATTACCATATGTGGTATTTTGAATACCTTGGAGTATGGCAGGTAAACAAGGCTATAACATTTTCTCATGGCAGTCATGATGTATTTTGTACTGAGGAGGGTTGTATCAAAGTAGATAATGCAAGCATGAGACACAGCACTGCCCTCCACTGATAATATTAAAACTTGTTATTTTAATTTTACTATTAAAAATTGCAGATCTTGTCATGAAATAATATTTTGAAAAGCAGCAACCAATTTTATGCAGGAATGGTAGCTTACAATATGTCACAAAATTCTACTAAATATTCTGTAGAGAAGGAAGCCATTTCATTATAAAGTTATTTGACAAATATGTTTTTTCCTGATTTTATAAAAGCAGAATTAAGCAGGATATAACATTAAAGATGGCACCAAATATCCAACAGTAATGTAAAAAGGAGTACAACTAGTTCATAGGTTCATAGGTAGGTACTAGGCTATAGGCCCAAGGGCCTACGTAAGCCTAGCCAACAAGGTTCCGTAGCTTACACCACCCAAGAAAGTTATTTTCCTGTGCTACTGTTGAGCAGAGACACAGAAGTGATCCCCAGGGTGTATTTCCTATTTCCCATCCACTCATCAAGATTTTTGTTGAAGAGTGCTAATGAAGAACTTTGCTTGACATAGATGGGTAGCTTGTTCCAGAGTACAGGAAGTCTCTGGGACAGGAATCTATCCCTCCAGCATGTCCTATTTATTGTGGTGACAAGGTTTAGGTCCCTAGAGTGTGTAGCTCGGAGGGATCGGGATTTCTTTAGGTGTAGCATGTCCAACAGCTCTGGGTTTGACATAGCTTTATATGTTAGGCAGAGATCACCTCGGAGTAGGTGATATGCTAAAGCTGGAGTTTTTTGAGGTGGTCAGTGTAGGGCATTTGTTTGAGGCCAGTAATTCTCTTTGTGAGGTACTTCTGTGGCCTTTCCAGCTGCTGCAAATATCTTGTGAGGTACATTCCAAAAGGGGCTTTGTACTCTATAATGGGTCTAATGAGTGACGAGTAGAGGGGAACAATGGCCTCTTTTTTCCTGGATGAGAACCCTTTTATGATGAGGTGTGCCACGTAGAAGGACTTCCTGACTACTGTGGCGATGTCACTATCAAAGGAGAGACTACTGTCCACCTGGGTCCCAAAGTCTCTTATCACGCATTCGGTGTTAAGTAGATTGCTTTCTATGTGGTAGTTCATGGGTACAGAGTTTTTACCAAAGGGGATGACACTGCACTTTTTGGCATTGAGCTTGAGGCCTTGGCTCTGACACCAGGCATCTGTCTCAAGTGAGGCCCTTCTGTAGGATGTCCACATCATTTGGGAACTTGACTATGCCTCCTAGTTTGCAGTCATCTGCAAACTTCGTTAGCCAGAGGCCTTCTGTGTTAGCCTGTACTTCAGAGAAGTAGATACCAAACAGGAGAGGTCCCAGGATGGAACCCTGTGGTACTCCACTTTTCACTGCTTTGAGGTCAGATTTGAAGTCAGCAACTTTTACAGTGTGGGTTCTGTCAGTGAGCCAGTTGGCAACCCATCTTGTGATGTAGGGATTTATACCTAGTTTAGTGAGTTTAGCTATAATTCCAGAATGGGGGATGGTGTCGAAAGCCTTGGCGAGGTCAAGATAGGCTGTGTGACCCACCTTACCCTCATCCACGGCTTTGGTGACTGCCTCAAAGAAGTCGATCAGGTTCAGGAGGCATGATCTGCCTTTCACAAACCCGAACTGGGTGGGATCCAGAGTTTGGAGGTTACCAATGTCGTTGTTTATGAGTTCCATGAGGGTACGTTCCATGGCCTTGCAGACCAGGCTTGTCAGGCTAATAGGTCGATAGTTCCTGGGATAAGTGGTGGCACCCCCTTTGTGGAGTGGGATAACTGTTGCTGTGCACCATTCAGTGGGCACAAAACCTGATGCGAGGCTATTATTGAACATGATGCTTAAGTGGGGAGCCAGTTCGTTCTGAAGTTCGTGTAAAACGCAGCCTGGGATGTTGTCCGGTCCCAGATGCTGTGTTTTTGACTTTAGAGAGTGCAGCTTTTACCTGCGTAGTTGTGATTACAGGGACTCTGCATTCCTCCTGTATAGATATGGGCCCTTTAGGGGGTGAGAGGGGGGTAAAGTTAGCACTGAACCTATCTTCCAGGATGTTGGCAATATCAGTTGTTTCTGTTACCAGTTTTATGACAACAGTTAAACACCAGTAAATACAAAGTGTGATATTCTAGTATACACTGAACAAACCCATTCAGGGCAGTGTTGTGACAGCTGTAACATAAATTAACAATGCACTAGATTGCTTCTGCTTAAGGTAGGAAAAAAATTATACAGTGGTCACTTGGAACAACACATCACCTATGTTGAGAATTGAGTTTTACATTTGCCTGTATAGGCACTAAAAATGATATTATATATATATATATATATATATATATATATATATATATATATATATATATATATAAGGAATATCAAGAGTTAAACAGTCATTTGTTTTTGGGTTGTAGTGTTGAGAAATTATGTGGAAGAATGTGACCAGGAAGGGTTTGAGTATATTGGTGAAAGCCTCCGCAGTAAGGTTAGGATTGTTTAAGTATAATACCAAACAGCAGTCTGTGTTGCTGAGGGCTTCTTTATGTTTTTTGCTGTTTGAGTCTGTTTTGGGCTTGAATGAGATTAACTTGGTGGGAGTTTTTGTTGTGGGGTATATATCGTGAAGCTTGTTGTGTAATGGTCACAAATATAATAGGAGGAGGAGGGTAGATGATAATGTCTGAGATTAGACTGTCAGTGATGATTAGAGCTACAAATTAATGATGTTTATACGTTTAATGATGAGATTAGCTACATACATAAATAAAATTAAGTAATACCACTACATTATTAGCTGTTAATGACTGTGATTTAGTACTTGGACCATTCGGCATGTACCTGACCAGACTTATGCAACAGTTGGAATGCCCGCAAAGGTTGGTTACTAGGAGAATCCAGCATATAAACACAGTGTCCTACATGGATCATCTTAAAGCCATATTTCTGTACTTGGTCTCCTACAGGTTACTGAGAGGTGATCTATGCCTGGCATACAAGGCATCCTTGGATCCCACCCTGATAGACCTTTTGCACATCTACAAAATGAGCAGCATCAGATCTGCTAAATACAAGGATTTAAATTTTACTTGTGGCATAAGTAAAACATGTTGGCGAGACAGATGTGTCTCTGGGGATCCTCATGCCCTGGATCAGGGTCCTCCATGTGAATCCATCCATAACCCTATTTAAGCTTAACCTTGACCAATGGATGGGAAATTGGAAATTCGCCCTGGGTCTGGCCACTGTGCCTCTGACAGACAGAGGCAGACAGTAATGCCCAAACTAACATACCCCCCACATAACCTTTAGAAACTTCCTAACTAACATACCCCCTCTTAATAAACATCCATGATACAAAGGGATACAATTGGGTTGGATAATACAGCTAGACTTATAAAGGCCCTGGTGGTTGTTAGCCTAGTATATAGTGGAACTAGACCCTGTTCTGGCACTCAGTGGGTGCAAGGAAGAGGGAGAATTCAGGGTGTATTGCATGATGGATGAAGGTCAAAACAGAAGTGTTCCAGTGCCTCGCTTTACCTTAAATGTTTTGTACTACATGTGCTAATGTAGCTTTTAGGTATACATTTTGATTTCTTTGTTTTTACTTAGCAAAGATGTTTTTATGTTTGTTTTGAACAGGTGGTTCGAAGAGGCATCCTTGGTTCAATTGTTGACAGTGAGAAAAATTACATAGGTTATTTGAAGCAGATATTGGAGGTAAGAAGGAATTTTCAATCTACCAATTAGATTAGTATAATATTAGGGCACAGCTACTGTCTGTGGTTGTTTCCCTAGTTATTTTGGCTGTCTGATGCTGCCTTATCTGCAAAGCCAAAGGGATACCACAGTCTGTGTTTGTATCTATATCTCTGTGTGCAATTTACCTGTAATGTGTCAGGCTGTGGTGAACACTGGTGTACTCATTCGGAATGACTACAAAATGTTTAATTTTAATGGAGTAAAACACTTTGAGAGAAGGTAAAAATTCAGGTATTTGTGTGAAACCCTGAATTTGGGATGCAGTGGTCCTGCAGTATTTTCCTTAGTTTTCTGTGAGTTACACTAGTGTTGCTGCAGTTGTTAATTGTTCATTCATGCTTCTGTTACCTCCACTAATGAACACTGCTTTAAGAGGTATGGACAAGGGAGAGCTAACAGGGGTTATATTTTTGGATTGTACCAAAATAATTTGATTCAGTAGATCATGCATCACTTTTCTAGAACTCAAAATTAATGGCTTTAAAAATTACAAATTGAACAGAACAGAGGTTTCAGACTTGTGTTTGTACTGCTTCTCTACATTTAATGTCTCATGGCAAACATGCACTGTAATTTATGAAGTGTTTAGATCATTGCAGATTTTTGTTAAGAATTGTAAAGCATCATCTGTGGAACTCAGATCGAGTACTGCTGTAACTCTTGATCAGGATGCAGCTCCCCTTCCCAGAGTCTCTTCATTGTACATCTCAGGCTTTTTCAGTCTGACCATTACATGCAAAATTCAGTTCCAGTTGAAATCAAAGCAGCATCCACATTGCATCAAGACATTAAACATTGCCTCCCAGAAGAGGCCTCCTGTCACTATATAGTCTCAGTTACTTAATTAACACACTTCTTACAGGCGTTTTCTTCTTGTAGTTATTGCACTTCTGTTTAGAGGTAAGTATTATTATGTTTGATTTTGGCAACAGTGTTATGTGTAGTATGTTAATACTGTATGCTTGAAGATAACGCTATTCTTTTCTATTATTGTGTTACTAGGTCTGAAAAGGGGCTTTAGCGGTTTAGTTAATTTACCCGTAGAGAAAAGTATGAATAAAAATAAATAACTGGGGTAGACATTCTGTTCCAAGCCAAGCTGTAGCAAGATTAACTAGTGCCTAGTGCACATCACTAGTACTGCACCAGGCTGAGTCGGGACAGATGCCACATTTACTCTGCCCTAGTATACCTCTGTTTGCAGGCATGTATTGGAGGACCGATGCATACTACCTGATACCTCCAATGCAGTCCTTGTGTGACCTGCTGGTAAAGAAAAAGAAGAAGCTGTAAAGTATGGTAGGAAACAACAAGGAAAAGAAAAAAAAGTCAAACTCAACAAATTTATCTTTTGGGTTGGGGGTGTGTCAGCTACACAAAAAGTATTGTGTGACATCTAGTGGCAAGAAGTAGGAACTGCAGTTCACAGTTTTCATAAAGGAGTACTTTCTCCTCAGCATCAGTTAAAAACATTTTATAATTACATTTTAGGCATACAGCCTGTCTTGGAGTCCTGAAAACCACATTAGTAGCTTTTAGCAATTCCAGTTTTAATTTTAAATATTCATGCTGCCAGGTAGCACCATTCAGTACCCGGCACCTTATGCAGTGCAAGTGTAGGATTGTTGGCAAGTTAGATAATTGTATCCTCTCGGTTGCAAACTGCCTCTGGTTTTAAACTAGATGGATTATTATCAGCAATCCTGTTTCCCTCCTCACTTGAGTATAGTCTGTTTTCCACTTAAAGTATTGAATTCATCCCTGTGATTTCCTACTGTGTAAATATTGTAATATAGTAATTTTTTCATTCCCAGATACTATTTTAGTGAAAATATTGTTTCGATCAACTAAGAAAATGTCATTTTTACCATCAAGTACTGGAAAAAAATAGTATTGGTTTTAGTTTAAATGCTCTTATTACAGATACTTAGAAATGTATAATAGTTTTTCAGTCAAATTCTTGATTATCCTGTATTTTGTTTATAAAAAGGATAAAATGCAGTACATAAAAGGCATATAATAAAGGCCAGATTCATTAACGCCTACACTAAGTGCACACGATCTGTATTCAAGAACATCCCTACCACATGTTTTTGTGCTTTCTAGAGACTCATAAAGATTACACTATGTGTACTTGTAGTCGCATGCTGTTTTTGGGGATTTTACAGCTGGTTTATAGGATCATGGGAGATAGGCTACTGACCTGGAGGTCATTTTAAGCCTAGCTGTTTCAACCCAATGTAATACCATAGAAATACTAGTCAATACCCAAGATTGTATTTAGTGATGATTGCCTATGTCCAGGATAGTTGTGGGCACTATCCCTAGTAAAAATTTACGGTGCCCCATCCACTCATTAAGGCTCCTCTAGAACAGTGTCGTAGAGGTGCTCTATTTTACATGAATTGGTAGTCTGTTCCAAAGACATGGCAGTTTCTGGGAAATAAATCTGTCCCTCCAGCATGGCCTATTTAAGTCGCAGGCCATATTTAAGTCCCTAGAACAGGTGGCCCTTGACGCATTTGAATTATGAATATGCAATACGTTCATTAGGTTTGGGTCTTGGGTTGCTCTGTAGGCCAGGCATAAGTCTCTCCTAAGAAGTCTGTACGGTATGGAGTAAAGTGACAGGGATTTTAGTCAGTCAGTGTAAGGCACATGATGGACGTCCTTGATCTTCTTTGTTAGAAACCTCTGAGGTCTCTCTAATTGCTGCAGGTGCTTAGTACGGTACATACCAAATGGGGTGTTATACTCAATTATGGGCCGGATAAGTACCGAGTATGGGGGGGTTATAACTTCTTTTGTTGTCGAAGCAATACCTTTACTAATCAAGTGAGCTATGTGGAAAGCTTTCCTTACAGTGGTAGACGTGGTGGCTGAAGTTAAGGTTGCAGTCAACCTGTGATCCCAGGTCCCTTACCAATTTATGGATACTTAAGGTATTGATATTGATTTGATAGTGTGAAGGGACATTGTTTGTGCTGAAGAGAATGATGATGCATTTCATTGCATTCAGTATGAGACCGTGACTAATACACCAGTCAGTGGTCTGTGTGAGACCATCCTGGAGTATACTGACATCATTTGGGAATTCAGTGATTGCACCTAGGTTACAGTCATCTGCAAACTTGGTCATCCGCAACCCTTTAGTTTTGACCTTAACTTCTGAGAAGTATATACCAAACAGTAGGGGACCCAGCACTGACCTCTGTGGCACCCTGCTGGTAACAGGTCTACTAGTTGATGTGGAGTCACCCACTCTGATAGTGTGTGTCTGGTTTATGAGCCAGTTGGCAATCCATCTTACAGTGAAGGGGTTTACATTCAGTTTGCTAAGTTTATCAGTAATGCCTTAATGTGGGATTGTGTTGAAAGCCTTTGCCAAGTCGAGGTATGCTGTGTACACAGATTTGCCCACATCAATGGCCTTGGTCTTACTTTCAAAGAAATTCACCAGATTTAACAGGCAGGATCTGTCCTTCACAAAGCCGAATTGGGTAGGTTCCAGGGTTTGGAGGTCACCTGTGTCTTAGGTCCATAATGATACGTTCCATGGCCTTACAGATGACGCTGGTAAGGCATATGGGTCTTTAATTCTCTAGGTCTGTTGCTAGGCCACCTTTGTGAAGGGGAATACATGTAGCTGTTCTCCATTATGGAGGAAGAAAGCCTGTGGTTAGGCTGTGATTGAAAAGGGTAGTTAGTGGTGTTCCTAGTTCATGTTTTATCTTGTTTAGAAGACAGCCTGGGATGTCATCTTGTGGCATAGAGGCCATGTTCTTTGCCTGGGTCAGAGCTTTGAGGACCTGTTCTTCCGATATGTAAGGTGGGGGGGTGGGTTGTTGTAAGTTAGGAGAGACTAAGGGAGTGACTTTTTTGCCAAACCTATCTGTTAGCAGGTTTACTATCTCTGTGGGATCAGTATGTATGATACTGTTGGCCACCAGTTCTACACATACTTGGGTCCTACCCTTTAGGTTACGTAAATAGCTGTAAAAAGCCTTAAGGTTATCCTTGGCAGTACTTGCTAGGTTAAGCTCCAAGGTCTTGAAGACAAGTTCCTAGAAACCAGGGATTCAACCATGGTACAGCCTGTGTATCCAGCTACTCATGGTCGAACTTGTACATTAGTTCAGCTAAGCAGCAGGCACGAGCAAAAGCTGGCATGCTAAGGAACAAAGTTATGGAAGTGCTCATGGACCAGGTAAGTTGGGAAGGGAAACAAGGAGAGGGACTTTAGGTTTAAGGAGGAGGCTTTTAGGTTTATAGAACAATCAGGAGATTAGAGAGAGGAGGAGGATTTTAAGTTTTGGAAGCGATCACAACATTAGGTTAAAGGAGGGGAAGGAATTTTAGGTTTAGGGAGCAGTTGGAACATTAGGATTAGGGAGGAGAGGGGAGGGGGAATTTTAGGCTTAGGGAGTGATTGGGAGTTTAGTTTTAGAAATGGGGTGGGAGTTCTTAGGGTTAGGGTAAGATTGCTGGGAGGGATAGGGTATTCTTACTTGATGGAGGGTTAGTGGGAGGTAATGCACTTGCCCAAATGATCAGGTAGCAGCAAGGAAGTGTATCTCAAATGTTGCATAGACCCAACATTTTTTCCATGGCAGGAAATGATCTTCTTGTTTACTTCCTGGGCTCTAGTCTCACGTATAATGTAATACAAATCCTGAGATTATTAACAAGCTCTGTTATATAGTTATATGGCAAATGCTGTTAATAGATTTTTCAGCCTTTTTTATAATATTTAAAAATAGATGTTAAAGTATTCTGCCCAACCTTTCCTGCTGTTTATTATAAGTTTTCACATTCTTTATTTCTTTGATTATTCTTCTGAATATTTATTTCCCCAAGCATCCTCTGGAAAGAGGTTACTTGTTGCCAGATGGACGTGTTGGTGAACAAATGCAAATATATAAATAATTTGTTCATGTCGTTGTCACCCAAATAACCTTATCAGTTCAACAAATTTCCTACACTCTGTTGTTTGTATGTTGTTTTATTGTATGCTTGTGTCCTTTTGTCTCTGTCTGGCAGAATTTAAATATTTTATTAAATATATAAATGGTCTATATTACTTCATCGAAAGGGTAATTGAGCGAATCGCTAATCATCAAACTCAAATCAGTGAAAACTCAATTAAGCAAATAACCATTCCAGCCAAACATTTCCTAGGGTGAAAAACTAGTAGGCCAGCTACCGACAAATAAAACAAAATTTAAAACTCTGTAAAGGGGGGGGGGGGCTTCCCCCAAAATATATATACCAACTCTGAGATCACACTACTGTGGAAAAAAGGGCAAATCCTCAATGATGGCCAACCACGTCCTTTCCCTAGGAAGTTTTTCGCTGAAATTATCATTCGCTTAATTGAGCTTTTGCTGAATAGGGTTCGATGATTAGTGATTCACTCAATTAAGTGTTTGACAAATTGATATAGAGTATATATATATATATATATATATATATATATATATATATATATATATATATATACATACACACACACACACATATATATATATATATATATATGTATACGAAAGTCTTCTCCCAGATAGCAGATTGTTTATTCATTTAGTACCTTTCAGCATTAATGGAACAGCAGATGTACTTCTGGGTTCATAATCATGCATACTGCACAGTTACATAAAATAATCATGTGTACTGTACTTAGTATGCACTGGTAGCATTAAAGTAATTCATAAGATTGCTTGACAAGTTATCAACTAGTTTTTTTTTTTTTTAAACAAGAAACATCTTTATTAAACCATAACTTGTGACATAGGCAATCATACATTTATATAAATGAAAACAAATCACACCAACACAATCCTAGTTGCAAGCAATTTACATCACAAACCATACTGATACAATCCCAGTTGCAAACATTATACATCACTTATAATCTACCCAATCATTTTCAGCCAAACATTACATTGCTCATTTAAGTCCTGCCTTCTTTTAAACCTCACTCCCCTGTATGCAACATTTCCAGAATTCCCATTGTTTCATATGTAGTTAACTCCTACCCTTTTCTAAAGAGCTCATTTCCAGTTGTTTTGTCTCTATTACTATATCCACTACTACTAGTACAGTTGGTTTAGATTTTGATTTCCATTTTCTAGTAATTGCTTTTTTGGCAGCCACCATAATTAGACACAGCAAGGCCTTACCATGTCTAGGCAATTCCGATTCTGTATCATAACTCAGAAGAATCATCTCTCTCGTCACAGCAGTCTACCCACCCAGCATCTCTGACAGTGTATCTCACAGGGAATTCTTGAAGTCTACTAACTCACCTGCACTCCCAAAAAGTATGTTCCTAATTACCTTTTTCTTCCCCATCACAACTCCAACATTTTCTGTCTACATAAGGAAAATTTTTCTGGAGTGTATTTGGGGTATAATAATATCTATGTAAATATTTCCAAGCAAAAGTCCTAAATCTTCTAGATTTTGTTACATATTTGGGAGACATACATATATCTTCCATAGTCTGTTTGTGAATTGCTTAACCAATATCTTTTCCCAATCCTTTCTAACCTCCTGTGATTGATTTGTATAGTTATAATTCAATATTTTGTATGCTCTACTAATTATTCTTTTTTTAATGGCAGCTTCTGCTCTACATTTTACTAAACACTCTACCAGTGCTGGTCTTTCGTTTAGGACCCCCCCCCCCATTTCTTTCTCTTTACCTGTACTCTGATATCAATCCTTGATAGGGAAAGCAATCTCTAACCTGCAGTCCAAATAAATTCTTGGCATCTTCCCATTCTATTATGTTTCCCTCTCTAGTTATTTGCTCCCAACACCTTGGTTCCTTTGCCAGTTTTCTCCAGTAAATTCCAGCCCCCTATTGCCTATTGTCTATATCTGTAATTGCAGTCATCCCTGCCGCAGAATCTCCTTTCTCTCTTCCCATGTTGGCTTAGTTCTTAGGATACTTTCTGCTACTTTATAGATATAATATTCTGTATGATTATTGTTATTCTCCTTAAAGGCCTGCATCCAAAATCCCAGTCTATCCTTGTTTCTCGAGCTTTCCCTGTTTAATCATCATCCCTTTCCACTTTGAATTATATTTTTTGCTTGTGTTATGTTTAGGAGCCTTAACTGTGTAGCTCTGAAATACCCCTTCAAATTGGGTAATCCCAATCCGCCCTGTTCTACTGAAAGAATCAGCTTACCCCCCTTGACTCTTGCCATCTCCCCCTCCCAGATAAAGTCCTTTAGCTCTTTATTAATTGTTATCCACAACTTCTCCTCTGGTTGATAGAAATATGCCTGACCCGTGTATAAGACTAATGGGAATAAAAACATTTTAACTGCTTGCATCTTCCATAGCCATATAACAAAGCTTCCATGTTCTCAGTTTTTGTATTATCTTTTGTTTAATCTCTTACCACATATCCTTAGATGACACACCAGGATCATTTTTAATCCATACTCCTAAGCACTTAATTTTATCATGTCCAGTAAATATGGTTATTGCTGAACCAGTTCGTATGTGGGTATATAATTTACCACTATTGCCTTTGTTTTAGCTTCATTAACTTTATATCTTGAAAAGACTCAAAACTGTCTCAAAATGTTCCACAACACTGTAATGTCTCTTTTTGGTTTTGTAAGATATAAAATTATATAATTTGCAAATAGACCCAGCTTTTCTTGACTGCCATACCAATTATATCTTTGAATTTCTGAATCCTTTATTTTCTTTGCCAGTGGTTCTAAATATAATGCAAATAACTAAGGGAAAAGAGGACACCCCTGCCTGGTTCCTCTGCTCAAGCAGAAATTATCAGAGAGGACCCCACCCACTTTAATTTTCTCCTCTGATCCCTCATATATCCTCCTAATCAACCTTATATTTTTTTTCAGGAAATATAAATGTTTCCATTGTCCTGCTCATAAAGTCCCAGCTTATTCTGTCAAATGCTTTCTCTGCATCAAGACTCACCAACAACCGGGGTATTTTCTTACATTCTTCCTCCCTCTGGATCATCAATGTTCTGTTAATATTGCAAATATTTGCCTCCCCTCCACAAAAGCACATTGATCCATATCTATCAATTTTGGCATTACTTTTGTCATTCTTTTAGCCATTATAGATAGAAACACTTTATAATCATGGTCTAGTATTAAAATGGGCCTGTATGAAGCTGGATCTAATGGATCTTTACCCTCTTTAGTGATTACAGCTACCACTGCTTTCTTCCATGATAAATTCACTCCAAACTCTTATTACTGAATTCACATCTTCCATGACAAATATTTTCATAAATTTCTTCAAAAATCTACCTTTGTTTGTTATACTTTCCCTTCTGGGCCCCCCAGACACATCTTCACAGCTGCAAATCAAATTGCAATCCCCACCTATAAATAGTATTCCTTGCAGAAAACTGATTATTTCTCCCAGAATTTTCTTAAGCTCCACTGTAGCAGTTTTAGGTGGAATATAAGTACATGCCAGTGTAATTCTCCTCCATTGCCAGTAGCCCTTAGTATTACAAGTCTGCCATTATTATCTTTTTGTATCCTCTTCTATCACTATTCGAGCTCTTCTTGCAATTAATATAAGTTTTCCTTTGTCCCAGATATTCTGCTGAATAACCATCCTGAAAACCTTTATTTATCAAATTCACATGTTCATTTCTTTCCAAATGTGTCTCCTGTAACACAGCTATTTGCACCCTACATTTTTAATATAGTTCACTGTTCTTTCTTTTTTGTATTTATCTGTGAGACCATTGACATTTAAAGACAATAGAAAGCATAATTGTATTAAAATGTTATTATTCCCACTTTTGATGTATAACACCTTTTTTGTTAAATGTCTAGTTCCAGATTTTTGTGTTACATGCATACACTGTCTGGCAGGTTGAAATTTTATATACTTGTTTTGTGTCATATCCATTTGAGCCTATGTCACATCTTATAAAGCCTTTTGTTTTATTGAAAGCCCTCAAACAAAAAAACAAACAAACCTCCAGTACCCTGCTAAAACCTACTGATTTAATATTAAAATGAAATAAAATGCACCAAGTTAACACACATACGTTTATTCAAACCAAAAATAGAAAAAAATAAAAATAAAAATGGTTAGCACTTTCACAACTACACTAGTTGCTTCATCAGACACAGTAGTTTAACATAATAAAGCTTATATAGAAGATGCAATAAACTCAGCTGACAATCCAGTAGTCACATGTCCCAATGCTTATAAATGTGTAACATTAAATATATGTAAATGTAAATATACATAAAAACATAAATAAATATGCATTAATTTACTAATAAAGGGTTAAAACATTACTATAAATATATATAAAAGACAAAATTTTTAGTTTCTGACTTCATATCCTTCAGAAAATATAATAATGCAAAATCTATCATTCTAGCAACTATCTACTTTTATAGAAACAATATTTAAAATCTAAACAAAAAGAATACGAACGACTCAGAGTAAAAACAAGGTGCATAAAACAGATATGTAAAATGAAATAAAATACTTAAAGAAATATAATAATATAATAATTCTAGTGCTTCAATGGTCTGGCTTTTAAAAAAGGTTTTAAGGAATTATTTCCATTCAAGCCAGGATATTTCTCAGCATTCATCTTAAGAATCCATTTTTGTTCTATGCTTTCTGTAGTATTTTCTAAGTCACCTCCCCGTATATTTGAGAGGACATGTTGAATAATAAAAAACTTAAAAGTATGAGACGAATCAGTTTTTCTGACATGATTTGCCAGTGCACTTGTCTCTTTACAATTATTTACATCTCTAACATGCTCAAGGATCCTGTCTTTCAGGACCTTATTAGTTTTTCCTACATAATATGCAAAAGATTTTTGACAGAAACAAAAATACACAACATTAGCAGTCCTGCAATCAGCATAGCTATAACTGGTTATAGTAAATTTAAGTAGAGGATGAATAAATGTCTTGTTGCTATGAATATATTTACATGCAGTACAATGTTACAACGTCTTCATGGAAAAGTACCAACACGTATAGAAAAATCAAATATATTAGGTTCTGTTCTATAACATACATGTTGCTTTAAAGACTTGTTATTCCTGAAAGAAAATAACGGATTTTCACTGATTATATTAGTCAACTCTGGTACTTCTTGAAGTAAATGCCAGTTTCTCTTTATAATCTTCGTATATTCATTAACATTGCTAGAATATGTAAAAAACTTTTCGAAAATGATTAGTGTCTGAAGTATGAGTATTTCTGTCTTCTCTATCTGTCATAGTTGTAAAATAAGGTCTGCATCTGCTATTTCTTAATTTCCATGCTTCAGTGATCGTCTTGTCTATCTCTCCTGTCGCATAGCCCCTATCTAAAAACTCTAACTTCAAATTTACAAGGGCTGCTTTAGCATCATCGTCCTTGTTATGTAGGCATAGAACTCTAAATACCTGTCCTTTCAGTGTATTTCTAGGAATATGCCTAGGATGCATACTTGTTTTGTGTAATAATGCATTCTTTCTATAAGGTTTTTGGTAAATGCTACTAATAATTTCATTACAATCAGATTTTCTGACTTTAACATCAAGAAAGTCAATTTCTAAATCTGAGCTATTAAATTAGAAATGGACTTTCTTGATGTTAAAGTCCATTATTTCCTTTCAGGAATAACAAGTCTTTAAAACAACATTTATGTTATAGAACAGAACCTAATAGATTTGATTTTTCTATACGTGTTGATACTTTTCCATGCAGACGTTGTACTGCATGTAAATATATTCATAGCAACAAGACATTTATTATCCTCTTTGTAAATTTACTATAACCAGTTATAGCTATGCTGATTGTAGGACTGCTAATGTTGTGTATTTTTGTTTCTGTCAAAAATGTTTTGCATATTATGTAGGAAAAACTAATAGGGTCCTGAAAGACAGGATCCTTGAGCATGTTAGAGATGTAAATAATTGGAAAGAGACAAGTGCACTGGCAAATCATGTTAGAAAAACTGATTCGTCTCATACTTTTAAGTTTTTTGTTATTCAACATGTCCTCTCAAATATACGGGGAGGTGACTTAGAAAATACTACAAAAAGCATAGAACAAAAATGGATTCTTAAGCTGAATGCTGAGAAATATCCTGGCTTGAATGGAAATAGTTCCTTAAAGCCTTTTTTTAAAAGCCAGACCATTGAAGTACTAGAATTATTATATTATTATATTTCTTTTAAGTATTTTATTTCATTTTACGTATCTGTTTTATGCACCATGTTTTTACTCTGAGTCGTTCATATTCTTTTTGTTTATATTTTAAATATTGTTTCTATAAAAGTAGAAAGTTGCTAGAATGACAGATTTTGCATTATTATATTTTTCTGAAGGATATGAAGTCAGAAACTCAAAGTTTTAACTACGTCTTTTATATATATTTATAGCAATGTTTTAACTGTTTATTAGTATATTAAGGCATATTTATTTATGTTTTTATGTATATTTACATTTACATATATTTAATGTTACATATTTATAAACATTGGAACATGTCACTACTGGATTGTCAGCTGACTTTATTGCATTTTCTGTATAAGCTTTATTATGTTAAACTACTGTGTCTGATGAAGCAACTAGTGTAGTTGCGAAAGTACTAACCATTTTTATTTTTTTCAATTTTTAGTTTGAATAAACGTATGTTTGTGTGTTAACTTTGTGCATTTTATTTCATTTTACGTATCTGTTTTATGCACCTTGTTTTTACCCTGAGTCGTTTGTATTCTTTTTGTTTTAATTTAATACTAACACCAAAACTATGTACATCTTCAAATATTGAAGTTTTACCCTAATAATAGGAACAAATGTCCCAAAATGACAGCCACACTCATAGATGTGAGTTAACCTAAAAGAAAGGTTATCCATGCTAAGACGCATGGTGCAGCCTGTGCTTCTACTAAGTGCTAACTGTTTTTTGTCTTATCTTTATAGCACTCCTAGCTGGGAAGAAACCCTGAATGCTTTAAGAGAACATTATCTCCTAGCTAGTTTCTCTTTTCTTTTTTTTCCCCCAGCCAATCACTCAACACCAGACTGTAACCAGTTTCTCCTGATCAGATTGTCTCCATGGAGACATAAGTTATCAACTCATTTGTGATTGTATTATCCAATTGTGGGGTCTATATTAGAACATCGAAATTTCACAATTTCGAATGTTCTAACATCGACCCCTATTCAGCAAATGCTGACATTGAACATGCAGAACAGCAAATTTTTTTCTAGGGAAGAAATTTGATGTTCCGAAACACATATACACAACACAAGCACACCAAACAAACAGCAATCCACACACATGCACCTAAAATCTTACAGCTAACCCTACACTAAACTGTAGAAACACCATTAACTATCCACTTACCTTAACCCAAACCCTAACCCTAAGGTCCGTCACTATCACACACTCACCTCACCCGTGCCCTAACCCTAACTCGCCTAACCCATCCTAACCCTCACGTCCACACAATTGCACACATACCTAACCCGCACCCTAACCCTAACTCACCTAAACCACGCCCAATCGCACACTTACCTGAACCCAACCCGTAACTTTCTACTACAGCGCTGAAAATAGCAAAATGATAGAAATGGACAACCGGATTATTTCCTTAGGAAAAAATTAGTTTTTTTGTTGTTTGCTATTTTCAGCATTTGATGAATAGGGGTCGATATTAGAACATTCGAAATTGTGAAATTTCGATGTTCTAATATAGTCCCCAATTGTGACCACAAATGAGCAAAAACTCCTAAATACTAACAGTATTTGGAACACAAAAATGCATTTTGCCTCCTTGCACCGCTAATGTGGGAGGCTGCATCCTCATATCCTCACCACTTTTATATACTGCCTCTGAGGTTGCACATTCATGGGAAAGGGGTAAATCCTTTTTACACCAGTAATTTGACCTACTAAGGAAACGATGGACAGTTGCACAAAAGTGTCATTTCCCACTGCTTCATGGACATGCTTAAGTCCTCCTGATTCATATACATGGATTATGTTAATGACAGTCATTGCAACTGTAAAATTGTACAGGTTCCTGTAATACATTTGTAAATCATGTACTTGTATGCATAGTATACACATGTATTATTTGCAGCTGTGGTAGGGTAATGTCTGCCAAAAATAAACCACTGACAGCTCAGCATGTAGGCTGCTATGTACAACACAGGGTACTACATTTACAGCACAACTGCTGCCTAGCTAGTAGCAACCAGCATGTAATTGTACCAGGAGTACTGTGTAACAAACATTGTGGCACTGTATTACACATGGTATGGTGTCATGGCCAAGCGCAGTTCACAGAGAGTTTAGAAGCACACATATATGTTAGTTACATTATGACTTCCTTTGGGGCAGTTTGTTTTTGCCACTTGTGATGGAGGAGTAGCTGGTATGCTGGTCATACAGCATTTTAATACATGGAATTGTTTCCCACTATGTATAAATTTTCCTAATATTAAATCCTGCCATCTACTTTGTTGCACACACAGGACATACTTATGTTGTTACACATGGCTCCCCATTCTCTGCATAACATCACTGTCAATGCAATATTCACAACATTTCATCAGTAGGCTCTAGTCGTCTGCACTTGAGCTGTGATACTTTTTCTGCCTTTCTGTGTTGCATGGTCTTCAGTTACATGTTTGCAAATTTCGAATATTTTTAAGTATATCCTTTGCATTCATACAGCTTACATGCACTCATCCATGAGTGCAGTAGTGTAAGTTCCAGACCTTTGCACTAGGTTCTCTTTACAAATTGTGAAGGGGTGCAGTATTTGGTTCAGAATGTACAACAGTCGTATGCAATTGCAGATGGAATTTATGAAGATTAGGCAGAATATGAAGGAACCTATATTTCTGGCATTGCATTCCACTATATTTTCAATGTGCTTTTTTTTAACAAAGTAGTACCATTAGTTCAGTGAGTGACTCTTTTTGTTTATCTGAGTAATATTTATACTATCAGGAATATCTCATTAGGCTCATTTCTAAATAATAATGGATGGTTTTGTTATGGTCCTTTCATATTTATGTTGTTTAGGTTTAACACCTTAATAGTGACAATGCTTTCCAAACCTGATGTAGATTGTGTTTTTTTTCCTTCCTTTTGCAGCTGACCATCAGCTGACCCTGAGAGCCATTTCTGTCAAACCCATCTCGCCTCCCCCAGACTTTCTCTGCCCCATAATTGGTGCCTAAGAGGAGATTGAGATACCATGTGGCAGCATCATATATGCTACTAAGCAGAATATTTTGGTATGCCCAAAGTACCCCCCCCACACACACACACACACACACACATACTGTCTTTGTGCAATTGACATCCTGGTGTATAGTCCCATTTCCACAGCAACTCACATAATGCCCTGCCTCCCTAAAGATAGCAGCTCCCCATGCATCCTTGACCTGTACCAGAGGTCAACCTTGAGGCATGCCAGTGTACACACCGTCCACCTCAGATGGGCATGCCCATCCTCCTGATTCGTTGTTGTCCGAGCAACTAATTGAATCCAGGCCACCTGGGCCGCAGTCAAAGTTTTATCCCTCTATGCTGTGGTAATGGCGTACTGCTGTACATTAATTGCTGTTGTTTTGTATCTCTATTTAACTATGTTTGTTTCTTGATTGCTTTTTCATTAGGTTAATCAGTAGTTATAAATGCACTTTATTTGGTTTCACTGGTGTTGTAAAAGTTGATCTGCATACTTTGTTTAGCTAGGTATTAAACTGACTGTTTCCAGCATTTTGTGTTCTGGTTGTATTTATAGGTAATGATGCAAAGTAAATTAAATGGCACACTAACATACAAAGTCTTTGTTTTGGCAGCAATATGAGAAGCCGCTTTCAGAAACAGAACCCAAACTGTTAAGTGAGAGAAAACTAAAAGTAGTGTTCTATCAAATCAAGGAAATTCTGCAGTGTCACTCCTTGTTCCAAATAGCACTGGCCAGTCGCGTGGCGGAATGGGACTCCAGTGAAATGATCGGGGATGTATTTGTTGCTTCAGTAAGTGTTGTTTATACATACTTCTGCTTGTATTTATGCAGCTAATCAGGCATCCTTAATACCAGTTTATTAGAGAAGCTGAATGTTCACACTGATTGCATGTAATTCATAGTTTTGTTTGTCCAGACTTGCCAGTGTTCTTATTAAAATTAGAAACAGCAAAATATGACTGTCAGCATGTCTGTTGTTAGTGCAGAAGAAACAAAGACTTCAAAAAGGAGAAATCAAGTACTGAATCAGCTGAATAACTAAAGTAAAATAAACGTTTCATTGTAGAAAAATAACTGACGAGATCATTGTTGGGAAACATTTTTCCTTTTGTTCTATATAATAGTTTCAGACATGATATCATGTTAAGTTTATGATATGAGCAGCTTTAATTTATTAAAGCACACAGATTTTTTATGCAAACGCACCACAGGAAAGTAGATTAATAAAAATCTGATTGTTAATTGTCTGGAGATTGTAAGAATGCTGATAACTTGTATACTGTTAGCAGATTAAACAAGAAGGTCCAGATCATTTATCAAGCCTGGAAGCCTGGGCCAGAAGCCAGATTTGTTTAATCTATTCAGTATTTGTAAAGAAACTGAAATCTAGACAGCATGCATTTCAGTGCTATTAGGCAAAATGAAAAGGCAATGGACAGTTAAATCAGATTGAGAAAGATGGGTAATGGATGACCACTGTGGGAGGAAGGATTTTAAGAAAGTCATTATGTAGTAACTATGCTAATGGTAGGGAGGGTCACGTAAAACACTCCAGTTAAGAGTCATTAGTTAGCTAAATACTACTGTGGCAGTCTACAGAAATTCCCAACGAAAGAAACAAACAACAATATAACTCAATATAGTATGAGAATTTGGTGGAAACACACAGAATACACGGTCTCAGCGTTAGTTTTTAAAATTTGATGAAGTTAAGTTAATTTTTTACTTATAAATTTATATGATATTCGGAACAAATTTTAATGTTTAGTGTGCAACATGTTGCACACTATCAAATAAAAGCAAACATGCTAACTAAAAAAATAAAAAATTTTGTTAAAATTTTTTATTCAAAATAACTGTTACTATAAATATTTACTATAAATAAAAGTTATTGGCGCTATTAAGAGGAAAAAATGGAATATGAAATCTGAATCCACTTTCTTAACTACGAAATTAGAATAAATTACTTTGGTCCATACTTTATTTCTTCCTTCCACTTCTTCCACTTTTGTCCACGGAGTCTACAGAAATGGTTACTGTGATATGATACTGTGTAAAGTTTCAGACTTGCTGCCTTTATCTTTTTTGTTTTGCAGGGTTGTAGCCTCTACTGTGACTCTTCTGGATATGCCATTCCGTAGTGTCCAGGAAGTACTTAATAGTTTTAGGCTGTTACATGAAAATTATTAGACTGACCGACTGACTTCAGATGTCATTGCAGCTCTTGCGAAGCATATGTAGTTCTGGAAGCATGTTTGTTAATACACTAGCTGGTTTTCATTTCATAAGTTGATAAGAATTGAAAGTAAATGTTACACGTTCAAAACATAAATCTCTTCCAAGCTGTCACCACCCACACCTGTCATTCATTTTCAGCTATTAACTGCAATCCCACACAAAAAAATGTAAATGTATCTAAGCACACGTTTTCACATGAAACACAGGAACACACCTTTGGTGCTTAGCATCTCCTTACCTGAATATACAACTGAAAGAAAGACAGCTAACAGAAATGAGCAGAATTGTGTTGTTATTTTTGAAATGCTGTGTTGTTGTATGTGTGTGTGTGTGTGTGTGTGTGTGTGTGTGTGTGTGTGTGTGTGTGTGTGTGTGTGTTCTTATTTATGCGCAGGAATGCTGGGCTCAGTTTGAACCTAGTATTCTTTTTACTTATTTTTTGAAAGGGTAAAATGAACCATTATTGATAAATTAACATTTTTGTAAAGAATTTCCGTGTTTTCTTTCTTTCTTTTTGGTTTAGAATATACAACATATAATTGTTTGTAACATATGAAGATGAAGGACCTTTAATTTTGTGTATTTATGAGATACAGCATGTATTATAGATAAATACACGGGTATCAGTCTGCAGACTATTACAAGCCTAGCTAATAATCAGAGGTCAGAATCAAATCCTGTACCTTATATCTGTGAGGTAACCATTATGCCAATCCTGACCCCCCCCCCAACCCCATGTGCAGTCTGGACATACAAGGATGGAGTGAACCTCTAACTTTTGTGTGCTGCATTCTGCCCTTGTCATGTTATGCGAGTTTTACTGACCGAGTCATGCATTCTTTAGAAATGTGTCCCACCCATCGGTATGTTTTTCTTAGTGCACATTCAGTATGAAATGTGACACGCTAGGCTTTTAACCAAGTAAGAAACAGAACAGAAGTACAGTGAACATGACCTTTATAGCCTTTTAGCTCACTCACCATGCCCAGGTCACAGCATGATTTACTGCATCAACGTATTTGGCAGCGTAGTACCAAATGTATAGGTAAATGCTATCAACAAGAGTTTTGTAAAGTATATAACATGTACAACAGACTCTTGAGACAGCAGTGATTAGAGAAGCACAAATCTTGTGTAAACTGCATTCGTTGGAAACTGTGCACAGAAAGTGCTCATGCAGCACCATGATAGAGTATCACAGTGCCAATATAGTGTGACCTATGGCAGTATGTTCACCTTGCGGTATTCCCTGAGTAGCATATTTATGCTTTGCTACAAGAAATAAAATGTGATCCTTGGGCACAGATGTCTTGTCACTTGCAATCCCTGGTTTCCTTTGAGCCACTTCCTTAGGCTTAACTGCCTTAGACATAGATTTCCAAACCCAGTGTCAAAAATGATATGAGATACTTATCCAAATATTCGTATATATCTATATATGTGTGTATGTGTGTGTGTGTTAAACTGTTCCGGAGCATTTCAAGACATAATGGGACATTTTCATTTGTCCTGTGACTCAAAAGATTATCAGGAGTTTTCTTTCCCGTCCATTTCCCACCCTAGCTTCACCAAATCAACATCTAGTTATATGTATAGCTGTAGTAGTATGACTGCAGGCAGCTGTAAGTAGTGTGTGTGTGTGTGTGTGTGTGTGTGTGTGTGTGTGTGTGTGTGTGTGTGTGTGTGTGTGTGTGTGTGTGTGTGTGTGTGTGCCAGTATGGGCATGTATGCTGGTATGGGTGTGTGTCTGTTCTCTAGATGAGGATTAATTATTAGTAACAGATTGGAAATGTTTAAATGTGTACTTAGAAATGCTGTATTGAAAATTACATAAAGGAAGTTGTCTAACTTCCCTCCCACACATAAAGAATAATACCTAACTGGACTGCTGGTGACTTTCTTGCTCTCTTGTTAGGTGGGCTTTTATTGCATCAACTGCATTCATTTTCCAATTTTTGGTAAATACAGATGAACATAAAATTAAGATGATTTTAGTTATTGTGAGGTGAACTATACAGGTCTTAGATAAAACTGTACTCAGTTTCATGATTAGAAATGTTAACGCAATTTATATGTTAGTTGTCACTTGGGTAAGTAGCTTGATCTGTAGACCCTTTTAGCCATGATCTGGGCTACAAGCACAATGGAAAATGTATACAGAGAGAGAGATAGAGGATAACTACACAGACGTAGTATAGATACATTTGTGATTTTCATTGTATAGATAGTGAAAGATAAATATCAAAACTTTACTGTAGTAGTCAACCAGAATGCTTTTAGAAGATGAACAAAAATGGAATTCTGTGAGAAAACCTGTACAGTTTATTTATTTTATTTATTTACTGACATTTGTTTACTGGGAAAGTCTGACTAGGCACAGGTGCCCTTTTTCAGTGGAGACCTGGGGAGAAAAGCGCCAGGAACTTAGCTCCATGACATATGGAGAATAATAACACCCCACAGACAAAGACCAGAGGTCAGGACTGACCCCCATTCTCAGGGGGTTTGAGGGACAAATCTTACCACTGAACCATCATGCTTTCAAGTAGTACTAGAAAATGATTTTGAAGTACTCAAGTAGAACAAACTTGGCGTAAATGTGGTTATTATAAGTTAAACATACTGAATGGCTTCCGCTATGCTTTCATTGTAAATATATTGAAGATTTGAATGTTCAGAAGTAATCTGTTGATGCTTCAGCTAAACTGAACTTCCAGAAAGTGCTTTTGTTTTCCCTAGGGCAGAAAAAATTCCCTTGTACCTTCAATATCACCTTAGTTATATATACTAACTACTGCATGGTTACACAACAATAAGAAAATGAGAAAAGATGAGATACAATGAATCACATGTGGTGTGCCAATAGAAACCACACTGACAGTGATTCTCTCAAGGGGAAATGATCAGGGAGTTGAACACTGGAGGAAATAGTTAAAATCGACAAGTTTAAACCTCATTCACTTAGGTTCAAGTAGGTGCAAGATATCTCATCGAATGGATGCTAACAAGTAAACAAGTGGCACAGTATTGTTATTTTGTATTAAGTTGATTGAATAAAGAAATATTGGAGAAATATTGGAGAAGACAAATGATCAGAAGACAAAAAGGTGGACACCCCCATGATGACTAATGACTGGAGATGTATCTCAAATATTTTTCAAGATATTAGACTCAAAAGACTAATATTATTCCTTTTTCCTCCCATTGCTATAATTTTGGAACAAAAGGCATTGGTGAATTACTTATATAATGCATGCTGTTTCCTCCTTATCAGAGAAAAATATAAGCTTGTAAATTGCATACTGAATGAAGTGCAAAGCTTCTGGCTAAGGAGCAGTCATGCAATGTACTTCCAGGGTTTATAGCTTTGTAATGAGTCTCTGATTTATACTTCCGGGTTTGTAGCTTTGTAATGAGACTCTGATTTATTCTTCAGGAGTTTAGAGCTTTATAACGAGTCTCTGATATATACTTCCAGGGTTTATAGCTTTGTAATGAGCCAGACTTTGTGAGTTTGCATGTCCCCATATGTGTGTGTATGGGCCTATGTGTGTGTGTGTGTGCTTGTGTGTGTGTGTGTGTGTGTGTGTGTGTGTGTGTGTGTGTGTGTGTGTGTGTGTGTGTGTGTGCGTGTGTGTGTGTGTGTGTGTGTGTGTGTGTGTGTGTGTGTGTGTGGAGAGAAAGAGAGAGAGACATTGAGATGCTCAGTCATCAGAAGTGATATTGGCTGCCCTGTTGAATGTACCTGTATACATTTCATGATCAGTGCATGATGGATGATTTGCAGTGGTGCTTTGGAAAATACTGGCAATGAGAATGTATCAGGGACTTACAGTTGTCAGTTAAATTCATTGCAGAATACTGCTGAAATGTTTTGATATTGCTTGTACCTAAATTTATGTTACAGACCAACCAAAAATACTTTTAATCAGTATTTGTCTATCCAAAGCAGCTTCTAAGATATATTTTTATAGCATTCCATTTTTATTTTATGGAAAGTTAAAAAATCTGGTGATGTTGCCAAAAGCACTAAAAGGTGACTGCAAGTAAAATTAATATCACATGTCCTCTAATCAAAATGCCATAAATATTGTATTTCTTTTACAAATTAAGAAAATATATCGGAAGGCAAGGTATGCCACCATTACAGTATAAGCTAACGGGAAGTTGTACAGTTCTTGCACTTTGTCATTCTGGTGCTGAATGACATTAGATATTGATTGTCACACAGTGTGCACAGCAACATCAACATGGTACGAATCTTTTAGAAAATTTCAAGCGATTGTAACAGACATTTTAGCACAAGAGTGCTGAAAGGCTTTCTGGCCTTCACCACTGATTTATTATAATGTACACATTCATTTTTTTTACCTTACAACAACATTTAAAAATACTGTGATGCTTGCCATGAGATCTAAACGTTAATTGTACACTATATAAGTTAATAACAGCAAATGAGGCACCATACACATATGGGCATGGCTCTCAGTGCATGTTTAAGTGTCCATAGTGAGAAAGAAGGAAAAGTTGCTCCATATGAACAGACAGGGCTGTTTGGGGATACTACAGTGACTATAATATTTTTGAGTCATTCGGTACCTTTTTACCTGTATTTTTTGCCTCTTTGCCTCTTAACCTTTAAACTTTCGACAATATGTCTTCAGCCCATTCATTCATTTTTTTACTGGATAACACTAAATACAGGGTTGATAGCCACATAAAGGAGCCACCATCCAGGCTGTGCGTACTTCCATCCTCAAGATTCAAGGACTTTTGACAGTAGTTTGGGATGACCAAGCTTACATCCTCTGTTTCTAGCCATGTTGATGCTGTGCAAACCCCTGCTTACATGGTGGTGATCAGCCCTTGGAGCCACTGCTCCCTTATCTCAGGGTGGGCGAGCTGGCACAAGTTGCCCACTCTTATCCTCCTCCACCTTGTCCTTCCACCGCCTAATCTGCTAATCAAACTCAGGTTGTTTGGGCCCCAGTGGACTTCACTCCTGTGTGCCACAGAGCTAGATCCAAACATTCCGTACCTTTTCATAGGGTTTCAAAATGCAGGGCCACAGAGTATGACAGCTAGATCAGTCTCATTATTGATAAATATGTAACCACAAGACAAATTCCTTGTATGTGTCATTATGTCCAATCTGGCATAACATATTTTCACTTGTATTATTGTCTTTGTGATCACAGATTTTTGTGTCTAAACATTAAACTCCCTACTAGATGTGTGAGTACCTGTGTGTGCATGTGTCTCTCTGTTTGTGTGCATTTGTCTGTGTCAGAGTGTCAGTTTCACATGTATTGCACAATTACTCTAAGGTCTGATTTTCAGTTATAAGACCATTTTTGTGCCACAATAAATGCATTATTTTCCAAGCACAACAAATATGACCACAATGAGAGTCATTCTAATACAGAAGCCTTCCAAGTTCTGTGACTGATTGACCAAGTTGACTGCATCAGATTACACTTTCTGGTACATTTACATGTCAGGTATATGGACGGGGAATTCTTTGTCACAATGCAAACTTTGTGTGTAGTGAATCAACACATCTTGGAGATATATATATATGTGTGTGTGTGTGTGTGTGTGTGTGTGTGTGTGTGTGTGTGTGTGTGTGTGTGTGTGTGTGTGTGTATTCTCACCTCTGTGAGCATGGATTTCAAGGCCAGACCCTGGGAACTATTCCCCCATTAGCCTGACTAGTCTGATATGCAAAGCTATGGAATGCATCATCCTGGACCTAATAAACAAGGATATAGGGAATCTCCAGACTCTGGATCCCACACAGTTTGGTTTTGTGAAGGGCAGATCATGCCTGCTCAACTTGGTTGATTTCTTTGAGTCAGTCACCAGAGCTGTGGATGAAGGCAAGGTGGTTCATACAGCCTACCTTGATCTGGCCAAGGCCTTTGATACCATTCCCCACTCAGGAATCACTGAGAAACTCACTAAGCTAGGCATCAACCCCTATATCACTAGGTGGGTTGCAAAATGGTTCACAAATAGAACCCACAGTATGAAAGTAGCTGACTCCAAATCAGACTGCTGATTAGTCACGAGTGGAGTCCCACAGGGTTCGGTCCTGGGTCCTCTCCTGTTTGGTATCTACTTCTCTGAAGTCCAGGCCAACACAAAGGGACTCAGGCTGATAAAGTTTGCAGACGATTGCAAGTTTGGGAGCCATTATTAATGTTGATGTTGACATCCTACAGAATGGCCACACTGAGACCAATGACTGGTGTCAGAACCATGGCCTTAAGCTCAATGCCAAAAAATGTGTCGTCATCCCCTTTGGGAAAAAACACAGTTCCCATGAATTACCACATTGATGGTAGTCCACTGAACACAGAAGGCGTTATAAGAGATCTGGGAACACAGGCTGACAGCAACCTCTCTTTTGATCACCACATTGCCACTGTGGTCAGAAAGTCCTTCTATGTGGCACATCTCATTACTAAGGGTTTTGCATCCAGGAAGAAAGAGGACATTGTCTCCCTCTACTCTTCCCTCATTAGGCCAGTCATCGAGTACAATGCCCCATTTGGCATGTACCTCACTAGACACCTGCAGCAACTGGAGAGGCTACAAAAGTACCTCACAAAGATGATTCTAGGCCTTAAACACTTGTCCTATATGAACAGACACAAAAAATTCCAACTATTCTCTGTCTCATATCACCTACTTAGAGGTGATCTCTGCTTGACTTACAAAGCCATGTTTGACCCAGTTCTGTTAGAAATGCTACATCTAAAGAAATCCCAATCCCTCTATACCACATGCTCCAGAGACCTCAACCTCATTACCACAATCAACAGAACATGCTGGAGGGACAGGTTCATAACCCAGAGACTGCCCATGTTATGGAATAGACTTCCCATACATGTCAAGCAGAGCACCTCGCTGACCCTCTTCAAGAGAAATCTTGATGAGTGGATGGGAAACAGAAAATTTACCCCAGGGATAACACCAGTGGCTCTACCCGACAGAGGCACTTGGAACTAAGGTTGGGTGGCACTTTGCCAGGGTAATACTATGGCTAGGCTTGTAAAGGCCCCAGGGCTGTTAGCCTAGTACATACCTATGAACCTATGAACCATGTACACAAATGTTCAGAATTGTCTAAGATATGCTACAAGATATGGGCTTTTAGGACTGATTATTTATATATACATCCAATATATATTTAGGTATTATATACATCAGTGGGAGTGGTAAGCACTAGGTAGCCTATCTACCACAAGAGGAGTGGTTCTGGCCCAGAAATTGTAGTTTATTGGCCGTTTGGGCATTTTTTCCATTGCTCTCAACTTTCTGGTTTTAAAGCCCGTGTTTGCACTTGATCCCCACCTTTCCCGTAACTAGTCTAGTCCAGGTACAGATTTGCTGTATCCAGGACTGTTTGTAAGCTTCTGAGCCCCCCAAGCCTTTGTGTTGGAGTGTAGCCTTCTAGCTTATCACTGGGAGTGGTAAGTACTAGGTAGCCTGTCTACCACAAGAGGAGTAGTTCTTGGCCCAGGAATTGTAGTTTATTGATCATTCGGGAAGTTGTCCATCTCTTTCAACTTTCTGGTTTAAAAGACCACATCTGCGCTTGTTTCCCATCTTTCCTGTAACTAACATACTGGAAAGCACTAGAAAGTCTTAAACTGATACAAGCCTTCTAGCTTAAAAGAGAGACTTTGGAGTGATTGAGTATCAGTTTTCTGTATTTTCTTGTTGTACTTAACTGTTTTCCACCTAAACGCTGATTTTTCCAGCACTTATTGTGATTTAAAAGCTTGTTTTTTTTTTTCACATATTGTGCTTATTTGACTACCTGCACTTTTAAAAAGTTTTTTGTTTTAATAAATTGTTTAACTATTGTAGGCTACACACTAGTGCGATAGCCTTTTCTGATCGCTTGTAGTCATTTAAAGCTGTTTTAAGTGTACTTTTTACAGTTTTTGCCTTATCTTTTCAAAAAAAAAAAAAAAAAGTCTTATTTCCCGCCTTTCTACAGTAGTATAGTCCAGTTTTCAGGCTAGTGCTGAATTCAGGGCTGTGTTACAAGTTTCTGAGTTGCCCATACCTTACTTGGATAGAGGGAAGTTTCTCTGTTCACCTGTGAGAGAGGGGAACTTTGAGCAGCCATCTGTCCCTGGAGGAGTGGTTCCAGCCCAGAAGTTAGTAGTTTAAAAACCGCGTTTGCACGGTTTGTGCACCGGGCAGCACTGGTTAGCTAGGGTTAAATTATTCCTGGCTCCACTAAGTCTCCTCTTCAGTTTTTCACTTGAAACTAGTCTAACTCTCAACCTAAGCACTCAAAAAGCATCCTACAGTCCAGCACTTGCTCAGACCTAATAGCAAGCACTAATATACCCAGACACTTGACTGCCCAGCAGGGCAAGGCTCTTTATCCACCTCTCACCAACCAAGTGACTAAGTAGCTCACCCTACTATTCAGGCATGACCAAAGGGCAACTTCAGGTGTACTGTCCAGTCCAGCTGGTGAAACTGGGTATCCTGAGGTAATGTTACAACTGCCTCATGTACACAGACAGCCCTCTCCTCCTACCACAAAATACTAACATATGCGAGAGATGCAATTATACAGCCAAACTGGAGGCTAAGGTACTTCCACCCAAGACTGGAACAGACAGTCATGAGGAGAAGGTTAGCACTTGCACCACACCTCCAGCCTCACATGGACCTACTAAACTAGCACTGGCAAAAAATACACATAAATATACAAAATCATACTCGGAGGGTCTAAATAAAAACCTGCAAAAGCATCAGAGAGCTCCAAAGCAGACACCCACAAAACCTGCACCTCCCGTCACAAACCAGACAACACATAAAACACAAAATCAATATGTCGCACAATCACAGCCCTTAAGGTGAAATAACATACCTAACACACTAGTAATAGGCAACTCAATAGTCAGGCACACTGACGCCCCACTCACTAGGCTGGACAAGGAGAAGGTTACTGTTAGCTGCCTATTGGGAGCCAGAATCCGCCACATAACACAAGCACTCAGATCACTCCAGAACAAGTACAAATATGACTCTGTCATTGTTCATGTTGGTGTGAATGACCTGAAATGTACCTCCCTGGACTACATGAAAAGAGACATGGAAGAGCTCTCTGATCATGCAGCCCAGGCGGGTATGACCCTGACCCTGAGTAGCATCCTGCCCTCACCAAGAATCATACCTCTGTATAAAGAAAAAATGATCAATTTCAACAATTGGCTAAGCTTCTGGTGTCATTCAAAGGGGATCCAGTGTCTGTCAGCCTGGGATGACATGCTCGACAAGCTGCGTTGCTTCGCAAGAGACGGCTTGCACCTGTCATCCATTGGCTTTCGAATACTGGCCAAGGCTGTTGCTGCCCCCATAGTGCCTTTTTTAGGCAAGGCTCAAAATTGAAACCCACCACCGTAAACAGCACAAGTAAAAAAATGAGGGCTATGCTACTCAACGCCAGGAGTTTAAATCTCAAAATGCATGCGCTCGAAGCACTCCTAAGTATGGAGAACGTCGACATCTGTGCAGTAACTGAAACCTGGTTCAAGGCTCCAGAGAGCACTCCAGCACTACTGGGCTACAACTCGCTACAACTCATACCACACATTTTGGCCACAAAACACGGAACGAAACACAAAAGGAGGGGGTGTATCCATATTCATCAAGGATACTCACACCTCCAAGTTAGTGGTGCAGCATGATACCTCTGAGATCATCCATGTGCAACTAACATCGAGCAAATCTGCAATGCAAATTGTGGCCTGCTACAGATCACCCTCCATGAGCCAGGACCACCACTCCGCCTTTCTGGAAACACTGGAAAACATGAAGGTGATACCAAACACCCTGATATTGGGCGATTTCAATTACCCTATCATTAACTGGGAAAACTGCTTGAGTACAAACTCCCAGGCTCAGCGCTTCTTGGAATTTATCAACTCAAATGCCCTGGATCAGCTGGTAATCTCCCCTACCAGAAGCCACAACATATTGGACCTGGTCATCACCAACATGGGCGACAGGTGTTCCATACCGGAGGTCAACCTGTCACTGGTTAGATCAGACCACCCTGGATGTCCACACCCCACCACAACCCCCAACCAAGGAAACCACAGGGAAAAACCTTTCTAAAGCAAACTTCACCTTACTTAAGGCAGAGGTGGTAAGTTTCACAGCCCACACGCTAAAGGATAACACTGCCCAAGATGCAGAATCCTTTACAATTGCACTCTATGAGCATCTACAAGGATGCATGGATCGTGCTGTCCCTAGCAAGACCAAGACTCACTCCCCTAAGAGAAGGAAACCAGTCTGGTGGACCCCTGCCATAAACAGGTTATACAACAGAAGGAGAAAACTAGTTCAGAAAAAAAGCAAATCCCAAGAAGGAAAGACATCCCTGATCAGTATCAGTAAGAAACTAAGGTCCCTCATAAAATCATCCAAGGCTAACTTTGAAAGACAAATAGCCAAGGATTCGAAAGATAACCACAAAGCCTTCTTTAGCTATGTCAAGAATTTAAGTGGAAACTCGCAGATATGCTCTAAGCTAGTGCAAAATAGCACAAAATATACTGAACCTACTGATATTGCCAACATCCTGGCAGATAGATTCAGTGCAAACTTCACCTCCCTCTCACCTTCAAAAGGGCCCACAACAATACTGGAAAAGTGTAGTGTCCCGGAAATCACAGAAGCACAGGTGAAAACAGCCCTTTCAAAAGCCAAAATCACAGCATCAATGGGGCCAGATGATGTCCCAGGCTGCATCTTGCATGAACTACAGAACAAACTAACCCCCCACCTAAACACGCTGTTCAACCTAAGCTTCTCCACAGGCTACGTGCCCATAGAATGGCGCACAGCAACAGTTATTCCGCTCCACAAAGGAGGGGCCACAACTGACCCTGGTAACTATCGCCCCATAAGCTTGACTAGCCTGGTCTGCAAGGCTATGGAGCGCATCATCATGGAACTCATTAAAAAGACATTGGTTCATAGGTTGGTACTAGGCTATCAGCCCTAGGGCCTATACAAGCCTAACCATAACAATTCCCTGGCTATTTCTTCTCACACTGTTTACTTCTCTGGACACCTGTCTAGCAGGGCGACTGACGTGATCCCCGGGGTGAATTTCCTTTCTCCTATCCAATCGTCAAGGTTCCTTTTGAAGAGGGCCAAAGAGGCACTCTGCTTGACATGTGTGGGCAGTCTATTCCAGAGTCTGGGGACTCTCTGGGTCAGGAACCTATCCCGCCAGCATGTTTTGTTTATTGTGATGACAAGGTTTAGATCCCTGGAGCATATGGCTCTGAGGGATTGGGATTTCTTTAAGTGTAGCATGTCCAACAGCTATGGCTTTGACATGGCCTTGTATGTTAAGCAGAGATCGCCTCTGAGTAGAAGATATGCTACAGACTATAGCTGGAGTTTTTTAAGGCGGTCAGCGTAGGGCATCTGTTTTAGGCCTGTGATTCTTTTAGTGAGGTATTTCTGCGGCCTTTCCAGTTGTTGCAGATGTCTTGAGAGGTACATACCAAATGGGGTGTTGTATTCTATAATGGGTCTAATGAGAGATGAGTACAGTGGGACAACGACCTCCTTTTTTTCTGGATGAGAAGCACTTAGTGATGAGGTGTGCCACATAGAAGGATTTCCTGACTGTTGTGACAATGTGGTTATCGAAGGTGAGACCACTGTCCACCTGTGTCCCTAAGTCTCTTATCACACTTTCAGTGTTTAGTGTACTGCCACCTATGTGGTAATTCACAGGTACATGTTTTTTTCCCAAAGGGAATAACTATACATTTCTTGGCATTGAGTTTGAGCCCATGGCTCTGGCACCAAGCATCTGTTTCTGTAAGGCCCTTTTGTAGAGTATCCACATCATTTGGGGATTCAATAATGGCTCCCAGTTTGCAGTCATCTGCGAACTTTGTTAGCCAGAGTCCAGTGTTGGCCTGTACTTCAGAGAAGTAGATGCCAAACAAGAGTGGTCTCAGGATTGAACCCTGAGGTACTCCACTTGTCACTTGTCTGGAGCTGGATTTGGAGTTGGCTACTTTTACAGTGTGGGTTCTGTCAGTAAGCCAGTTGGCAACCCATTGGGTGACATAGGATTAATACCCAGCTTAGTAAGTTTATCTATGATTCCAGAGTGGAGGATGGTGTCAAAGGCCTTGGCGAGGTCTAGATAGACTGTGTGGACCACCTTACCCTTGTCCATGGCTCTGGAGACTGATTCAAAGAAGTCAATCATGTCCAGGAGACAAGATCGGCCCTTCACAAACCCAAACTGGGTGGGATCCAGTGTTTGAAGGTTGCCAATGTCTTTGTTTATAAGTTCCATGATAATACGCTCCATGGCCTTGCAGATAAGACTCGACAGACTGATGGGACGGTAGTTTCCAGGATCCAAGGTGGATTCCCCCCTTGTGGAATGGGATAACTGTAGCTCTGTGCCACTCAGTGGGCATGAAACCTGAGGTGAGGCTATGATTAAACATGACACTTAGGTGAGATGCCAGTTCATATTGTAGTTCATGTAGTACACAGCCCGGGATGTCATCTGGTCCCATGGATGCTGTATTCTTAGCATTGGAGAGTGCGCTTTTTACCTGTGTGGCTGTTATTACCTGAATTTGGCAATCTTCCGGTATTGAGATGGGCCATTTAGGGGGGGAGAGGGGGGTGAAGTTGGCACTGAATCGATCTGCCAGGATATTGGCAATATCTTTGGGATCAGTATATTTAATGCGATTCTGTTTTAGCTCAGAGCAGATCTGAACATTGCCATTTAGAGTCTTGACATAGTTATAGAATGCCTTGTGGTTGTCTTTGGAATCCTTGGCAATTTTATTTTCATAACTAGCTTTGGAGGATTTTATGAGGAATCTCAGTTTCTTACTGAGGCTGGTAAGGAAGTTTTTTGCATCCTGGGATTTTCCTCTTTTCTGCAACAGTTTCTTCCTTTTGTTGTAAAGTTTGTTTATGGCAGGGGACCACCAGATTGGCTTCCTTTTTTGGAGGAGAGCATTTTGGTTCTATTTGGGATGGAACAATTCATGCATGAGTGGATGTGCTCGTACAGTGCCTTAGTGTAGGATTCAGCAGTCGAAATTTCAGTTCCCGTCTGCATGGGTGTCATGAAGTTTGTCACTTCTGACTTGAGTAGCATGGAGTTAGCTCTGGAGAAGTTTTTTTATGGAGGTTTCCTTACTGGGGGGTGGGGGTGGGATGTGGATGTTAAGGGTGATTAGCTTATGGTCAGACCTGACTAACGAGGGAGTGACCATCGGTGTGGAGCTTCGATTTCCCATGTTGGTAATGACCAGGTCTAGGATATTGGAGCCCCTGGTGAGACTATGGATTAGTTGATCCAGGGCGTTGAAATTTATGAAGTCCAAGAACCGTTGGGCAAAGGTGTTGGTACACGAGTAGTTTTCCCAGTTAATGGCAGGGTAGTTAAAATCACCCAGTATTAGGGTGTTTGGTTCTATCTTAATATATTCCAGTATGTTTAGAAAGGTGTAGTGAGAATCTTGGGGCATGGTGGGGGAATCTGTAGCAAGCTACAATTTGGATTGCAGTCTTACCTAGTGTTAGTTGCACCTGGAGAATTTCAGACGCATTGTGTTGGGCAACTAGCCTGGTGGTGTGAATATCCTTGGTGAATATGGACACTCCTCCACCTTTAGTGTTTCAGTCCTGGTTTGGTGCCGAAATGTGTGGTAATAGTTGTAGCCTGGTATTGCAGGGGTGCTCTCTGGAGCCTTGAACCAGGTCTCAGTTACTGCACAGATATCGATGTTCTCCATTTTTAGGAGTGCCTCGAGAGAGTGCATTTTGAGGTTTAGACTTCTAGCATTGAGTAGCATTACCTTCAGATTTTGCATGCTTGTACCTGTTACGGTGGTGGTTTTGTCCTTTGAACTTTGCCTAAAAAAGGCACTATAAGGGTGGCAAGAGCCTTAGCCAGTAACCTGAATCCCAGGGGCGACAGGTGCAGACCATTTCTGGCAAAGCATCGTGGTCTGTCGATCATTTCGTCCCAGGCAGACAGATACTGGATCCCCTTTGAATGACACCAGAAGCTTAGCCAATTGTTGAAGTCAATCATTTTGTCCTTATATTGTGGTATCATTCTGGGTGAAGGCAGGATGCTACTCAGTGCTAGGGTCATACCTGCCTGGGCCACATGATCCTAGAGCTCTTCCATGTTTCTTTTCATGTAGTCCAGGGAGGTACGTCTCAAGTCATTCACTCCAACATGGACAATGACAGAGTCATATTTGTACTTGTTATGGATTGACTTGAGTGCATGCGTTATGTGGCGGATCCTGGCACCTGACAGGCAGCTTACTGTAATTTTCTCCTTGTTCAACCTGGTGAGTGGGACATCAGTGTGCCGGACTATAGAGTCACCTATGACTAAAGTGTTAGGTACGTTGTCTTGCCTTAGGGGCTGTTGCTGGGTGGCACACTGGTGTTGTGAGCTATGTGACACTTTGGTTGTGATTGGTGTTTGTTTGCATTTCAGCTTCAGAGGTCCTTGTTGCTTGGGCAGGTTACAGTTAAGGGCCTCCGCATATGTGGATTTAGTGTTGCTATATGTGGATGTTGGTGGTGTGGGTTTAGAAGGGCTATGTGTTGCTTGAGGTGTAGTGTGGGTGTTAACCATCTCCTCTTGACTGTCTAGCACAATCTTGGGTGGAGAGAGCTTTGCTTCCAGTTTGGCTATGTAAGTGCATCTCTCACAGGTTGTAGTGTTGGGTGGTAGGAGGAGAGGGTTGTCTGTGTACATGAGACAATTGCTGCATTGTCCCAGTATGCCCAGATTCACCAGGTGGACAGGAGAAATCACCAGAAGCTGACCCTTGGACATGCCTGGTTTGGTGCTTTTTTTTGTAAAGTACAGGAGCTGTTTTCCCTTACCTTAGCAAGGTACTTTGCAATTATAGGCTGTTTAGTGTCTATGATTAATTTCTCCTTATTAACAAGGAGAGGTGAGTGCTTGAATCAGTTTAAGGCTTCCTAGTGCTTTCCAGCAGGTATTAGAGCAAGTGCTTATCACAGGGATGCTTAAAGGTAAGATGAAAAAAATGCACACTGCAGTGTGCACTAGAGATGTTATATGTGAAAGTAGGTAACTTAAGTTTTACCTGTTTAAAAAGTTAAGGTTTAGTGGAGAGTTACTATTTTTAAAACAGCAAGATGGATTGAAAGGGGTGGTCACTTTTGTATTCTGGTACTATGGAATACAGTAGGATGGCTAATAAATTAAATAGTTGGGAACCTCCAAACACTTGACCCGACCCAGTTCATTGTTAAGGGCAGATCATGCCTACTAAACCTGGTTGTCTTCTTCGAGACAGTCACCAAGGCCATAGACGAGGGAAATGTGGTTCACACAGCCTACCTTGATCTCGCCAAGGCATTCAACACCATTCCTCACTCGGGTATTATAGAAAAACACACCAGCCTGAACATAAACCCCTATGTCACAAGATGGGTTGCCAACTGGCTTACAGACAGAACTCACACGGTAAGAATAGCGGGCTCCAGGTCCGACTCTAAACCAGTCACAAATGGTATCCTGCAAGGCTCGGTTCTGGGACCCCTACTGTTCAGCATATATTTCTCAGAATTACAGGCAAACACAGGAGGACTATGGCTAACCAAGTTCGCCGATGACTGCAAACTGGTAGCCATAACTGACTCTCAGGCTGACACGGACATCCTTCAAAAAGGCCTTACTGAGACAGACACCTGGTGTCAAAGTCATGGCCTCAAGCTAAATGCCAAAAAATGCATAGTCATCCCGTTTGGGAAAAACAAAACACCCATAAATTACCACATAGGCGGCAGCCCCCTTAATACAGAAGAGGTAATAAGAGATCTGGGGACTCAGAGAGTAATCTCTCCTTTGACAATCATATTGCCAAAGTAGTTGGAAAATCCTTCTATGTGGCCCATCTAATTATTAAGGGGTTCACATCTAGAAATAAAGCGGTTATAGTGCCCCTCTACTTGTCACTCATCAGACCCATCATAGAGTACAATGCCCCATTTGGGATGTACCTCACAAGACACTTCCAACAGCTGGAAAGACTGCAAAAAGCACCACACCAAGAGGATTACTGATCTCAAACATATGTCCTATGCAGCCGACTGAAAAAACTCCAGCTGTACTCAGTGGCATATCGCTTACTCAGAGGTGATCTCTGCTTGACTTACAAAGCCATGTCCAACTCAGAATTGATGGACATGCTCCACCTAAAGAAATCCAAGTCACTGCGAGCCACGCACTCTAGTGAGCTAAACCTCGCCACAACCATAAATAGAACATGATGGAGGGATAGATTCCTATCACAGAGACTCCCCATGCTTTGGGACAAAATTCCTAACTACATTAGGCAGAGCCCCTCACTAACACTTTTCAAGAGAAGCCTTGACGAGTGGATGGGTAACAGAAAATACACCCCTGGGATCACTTCATTGGCTCTGCTTGACAGAGGCTCAGTTAATTAATCAATGGGGCAACGAAAGCCGACACACTCTGGCTAGGCTTAAAAATGCCCTCGGGCAGATAGCCTAGTACCTACCTATGAACCTATGCGAAATTTAAGATTATTAAGGATATAATATAGCCAAATTTCAATGCAAAATAATTCTGTCTTTTGATTTCAACAGGAAACTTTATGCATAAGCATGGTGTAAAAAAGTATCTTAAAATTTTGGGATCTATGTTATATTGGTTTTGAAAATTCTACACATAGTTGGTAGGGAACTGGCAAAATCTGCCATTTTACTGGGAGTTATATTTGGGTTGTATGGTATAAAAGCTGCTGAAAGGTGGTGTCTGCTATCACTATGGTTAATAAGATATATTTTGAAGGATATGGTGATACTATATGGTGTGCATATAGCAGACATCAAAATTTAGATAAGTGCATTTAGGCTGTTTTTTAAACATTTTGAAACTGTGCCACCCTGCTGCACATCCTGCTAGGGTCTCCCACCTACAAAATGTTCAGGGAATGCGCATCTTATATTCTTGTTGTGCCTTTTGTGGTGTGAATGTGGTATGAATTCTGGAAAATTAATGCCACAGTTATAAAATTCCTATAAACTAGAAAGGGAAAGCTTTTCCAAACATTTGGAATTACTTAAATGAAAATACTATGAGATGAAAAATGAAAATGTATTGTTGTTGGCTTGCCAGTAAATGAAAAGTGTTTTTTGTACTAACTTTTTTCAGATTGTATTATATTTCATGTAGCAAGATGTAGCTCTGGAAATTTATTTTAAGGCTGCTTACAATAAAGACACTTTCCCTGTGAATCACATATGTTTAATTCGATGAAGAATCAACTTGTCAAACTAAACTAGTTGGGCTTTAACCCACTGCATACAAACAAAAACAACTGTTTTTTATGGGGCTGGGGAGAGCAAGTCCCTTTGCACCCCATGTTTTCTAACACACACAGACACACACACACACACACACATATATATATATATATATATATATATATATATATATATATATATATATATAGATAGATATGGGTCTACTTCATAAGATCGACATTCATTTGGTCGACAGACCATTTGGTCGACAACCAGTATTCAAGGCACTTAACAGGGATTTGCCTCCCCTCCCCAATGGTGTGCGACCCTGGAGTTGATATATATAGTTGGGGGTGTGTGGGGGGCTTTTAAAACATGAAAATACAATAAAAACTACAGATTTTAAATGAAAATAGGTGGGGGGGGCTGTGCCCCCCCCCAACTATATATATCAACTCCAGGGTCGCACAACATTGGGGAGGGGGGCAATTCCCAGGTTTCTGCCTTGAATACTGGTTGTTGACCAAATGAATGTCAATCAAATGGTCTGTCGATCTTATGAAGTAGACCCATATATATATATATATATATATATATATATATATATATATATATATATATATATATATATATATATATATATATATATACATACATACATATATACTAAGTCTATGGTTGTTTAAGCAAAAGGAGTAAGAAATCTCCAAAAGCAAAGGAATCATTGCCTGTGCACACCTAGAAACCCATGTGGCAGTGATTTCCTATGGAAAACAGCAATCATGGAGTTCAGCATCTCTGAGATGAACCAGACCAGGTAGAACTTTATCCATTAAGAGTTTGATGAGGTGTAAGGAAGACAAATAAAGATACAGTATATTGCTGCTTTCAAAACAAGGGCAGCACCAGCCTTTTTTTAAGTACTGGGCATTGTGTATCCTTTTCTAAGTTTTGTTTATTTATCGACTGATTGATTTTGACTCCTGACAGAATTATTGCCAAAAAAACCCCCAGTAAAAATGATTTCCCTGCCAGGGCTGACTGTGTCGGTAATATAAGTTCTTTTCTAATTGTAGTGTGAAGTATTATAGCAATAACCCACGCCTGGGTGTGGGTAATGCTAAATTTACCTGCGTTGGCACTTCCCTCGGGACAAACCAAAAACCAGCTATTATTAAATTAAATTTAGCACAGAAAGTTATTATTATTATATGATATTATTTAAAAAAAGAAACTGTTACTTTTCTTTAAAATAATAATGCCTGTTTAATGCCTGTTACTGCCCTTCCGCAGATGTCTGGCATCCGGCAGTTCTGATGATGTCCGCAGCGTACATCAGAGCTAGCAAGACAGATAAGACGAAGTGCTTTTTTTTGAGTTTTTTGACAATATATTATGAGTAGGTTTAACATAAGCGGACAAAAAATAGTTTAACGACATCCTCGCTGTTTATTTTAAAAATGCATTGTTAATGTTAAACTCATTTAAAGCGCAACGATTAAAACTTTCTCCAAGTCTTTTTACTTCCGGGTTTAATTAAACTAAAAGCTATGTTAATTAAAAATAACAAACAATCTATGCTTACTTAATTAAATCTCGCCATGGATAAAACATGCTTATTTTTCGCATTGTTTTAATAAATTAAAAATTTTAATTCGATGGAAAATAGTACGGGCGCGTCGACCTACGGACCTTTCCAGTGGGCCTTTACAATTTACGCGTGGGGCCAATGCCAATGGAACTTTGGGCCGTTTGGGGATTAGCAATATTAGCTAAAGGCTTCACCAAGTAGTTAAGAAAATTAGCTGAAAATCAGACACAGAAGCCAGACAGAATGTGGTCAATCAACATTATAGTTCTTGTTGCAAATCTGAGCAAAAAGGTAGCATGCAATGCTTGCTAGGCATGCTATATGCTGCTGGGTACATCACTAGCAGCAAAGAAAATATAGAGAGACTGCACAAAGGCAGATCCAGGCTTTGGTGAGAATTTAAGATCACAGGAGGGGAAGCTACAGCTATCCTCTGAATGCTTCTATTTTTATTTGTTTTATGATCATATAGTTTGGGGATATTGGGAATATTTATACTGGACCATTAGTACAGACACATTGAAATAATGATGCAAATGGTGTGTGTGTGTGTGTGTGTGTGTGTGTGTGTGTGTGTGTGTGTGTGTGTGTGTGTGTGTGTGTGAGTAAGAACTGACTGTATTGCTTTAGCTGGAATTTCTTTCATTTGGTCAGTCTAATGCCTTAGGTGTACCTAGTCATAAGGTCATACTGGAAGGTTGCTCTGTGTATGAAAGTAGCTGATATACTGTCATTTGGTCACAGATAATAGCTGATTGTCAGTGGGGAAGACAGTTTATTTGTATATAAATCGAACAAGATATATTATAAGAATTTATTCCATTTGTCAGTGTTTGAAAGTAAGTGATTTACTTTTATTTGATTTCATTTAAATGGTTGTGGAGATGTTAAACAAGTTGATCACTGTGGGTGGCATTTCTTTATTTGGTTGCAGTCAAATATATTGGGTATATCTTGTCAGAAATTAGTAATCTGAGGGATTAGTATATGTTTGAAAACAACTGGTTTACTGTGATTTGATCAATGTTCAGTGATCTTGGTTGAGTAAAGGGGGTTATATATATATTAAGATGAATACATTACCATGGGCAGAATTTTGTTCATGTGATTGCAGAAGGAGTTAATTAATGAGGTTAGTCATTGTTTGAAAGTAACTAATTTGCTGTCATTTTGTTATAGTTATAGGGTCTTGGGTAATGGAACAGATTTATACATAGGAACAAGCTGAATATACTGCCAGAGGCAGAATTATTTTCATTTGGTCACAGTCTGCTCTGTAAACTGTGACAGAGAAGACCACTGCTTTGTGAATGAATTTGACCAGGGACATAGATACAAGTGGTATGGTGCAGAAGAGGACTATCCCTATTAGGACACAATTGATAATATTAGGATGTCTGGTGGATGGGCTGATTAACTGTTACAGAGAGTTTGCATTTATCAGGTCATGGGAACACTGGGCATGTTTACCATTAGTAGGGTTATTATCTTTGGTTGGAAAGTTGAAATCTTCCATCATAAACGTATTGTGATTTATGGACAATTCAGCTAGCAAATTAGAAATGATCTAATCCAGAGACAAAACAATTGATTCATCATGGCTAACACTATTATGAGACCATGCCGTCTTGCAAAGATGCAACCGCTGCTCACATAGTGGACGAGTTGGACAATATTCCTCAATGGCTCCATATTTCTCTGTCCTATAGAGTAAATGCTACAGCTAAGCAACAGTTTCTGGCAAGCACATACATAGCCCATTTGTTAGTGTAGCACTAAATGGCAAACTAACAGACATAACCCCTCCATTAAGATGCATATGTTACAAGGGGAAGCAGTTGAATTGGGTTGCATGGCTAAGCTTGTAAAGGCTCTGGTGGTCTTTAGCTTAGTGTGTAGCTATGAACCTATAAACTTATGTAGAGACCAAGAGATCCCTAGTAGGATCAAACTGAAAATTAGAAAATAATCTGCACACATATGTGAATTCTGTAATAAAATTTAAAAAAAAATGAAGAAATGCCTGCAACAAATTGCAATCTGCCTACCTAAAGAACTCTATCAGGAAAATCAGTAAAAAAGCTAAAGGTTCCATTAGAAAGATCATAGGGTCTATATTAGCAAATTGAAGCGGCATAAAGCCGAATACCATTTCATCGACATATGTGTCGAACTCCCAGGTAACCAAACGGCCAAATCACTGATTTTTTTCCTAGGGAAAAAAATTGGTCGGCCGTCGCTGTGAATTTGCCCTTTTCCCCATTGTAGTGCAATCTCGGAGTTAGTATATTTAGTTATGGGGGTGAATATATAATGTTTGTACTGGTGTGTCATATGTGTCGATGAAAGAGTGTTTGGCTATATGCCGCTTCGATTTGCTAATATAGACCCAGGTCATAGCCAAGTAAAAAAAAAAAAAAAAAACAGCAGCAGAAGCCAAGAATAGTTATAAAGCATTCTTCAGCTGTGCCAGGAAAATAAACACTAGCACCCAGCAATACTCAGAGATAATCTATAATAGCAATATCTAAGTCAACATAAATAGCATTGCTGACATACTAGCTGATAAACTTAGTGCGAATACCAGGTACAGTCATAGAAATTTTATGCATCTCTTAAGTTCTAACTCCCTCCAAGGATTACCATGGATCATATCATAGTCACCCTTTTCACAGTCAAAATTGCCATGTGTCTGGGTCCTGATAATATGGATACCAAGTCACTAGGATTAAATATGCCCTGTCGGATGTTCTGTCAAATCTTTTCAACCTGTGTCTGTCCACTGGGTATGTTCTTGAGGCATCGAAAGCAGACAATGTAGTGCCTTTACATAAACATGGCCCATCCTCCAGCTCAGGTAACTACAGTCCCATTAGCCTAACCAATCTGTATGTATGTATGTAGATATATGGGAGCACTTTATAATCTCAAAATACTAAAATATCGAATTTCAGTATCTCAAGACTATAAAGCCGAATGTTTACAACAGCGAAAGTTCATAATCGTGAATTTGAATATCTCAAATTTGTGGTTATGGCCTTACGCTACATAATGTCTGGGATTGTGTGTTGATGGTGCGTGGTGCCGTGTGTGGATCTAGGTGTTATGTCAGGTAAGTGAGTGTTTTTTAAGGGTTTTGAGTGGGAGTTAGAGTGTATGTGAGTGTGCTGATATGTTTGATGTGTGTGTGAGGGACTGGAGAATGCGCGTGTGTGAGTTTGCTTTTGTTTCCTGTTTGTGCGATCTCGGAGTTAGTATATATAAGTAGGGGGTGTGTGGGGGTGCAAGGGGGCTAGCCCCCCTGCTTATGTGTGTATGAGTTGTGTATGTGTGTAGTTTTGTTTGTTTATGTTGTGATGTGGGTGTTGTGGTGTATGTATGGTGTAGTGTGTGTGGTTTGTTCGGTGTTTTGCTTTTCGCGGTTTTGGGTTTGGGATTTTGTTGTTTCGGTGTTTTGTGGATAGGGTTTCATGATCTCGAGATAGTGAAATTCTATATTTCAGTATTTCGAGATTATGAAGTGAATCCATAAATAAAATATATATATATATATATATATATATATATATATATATATATATATGTGTGTGTGTGTGTGTTTGTGACACTTAATCTGTAATCACTAAATTGCCAGGGGCTCCCTGTTGATGTGCTTTCAGTATGAACTGACAAAAAAAAACATCTAGGAATATACATTTTGTGAGCTCTCTGCCTTTTAAAATCCTTTTATTGCTGGAATGACAGTTGCATCAGCATTAGCATCTACTCTCTTTATTCCATTGTGTACAGGGGGTTGGCGTGTCACATCAGTAGTGATCATCACCTAGAGCCAATGTTCACACTGCCGGGAAGCAAGGATCCAAATTAAATTAGGACTTTATCTGACAAACTAATTCATATTAAAACTATAAGCCCTACTGGAAGCTCAGCATCAAATAATGTAAACAACCAGTCAGCATTTCAGATGAGAGAAGATAGCCAATAGGAAATCTAAGAAATAAAAGATGCCCACTGGGGTGCCATACTGAAAGGGGGGAAATACTGTTTGGCCCCATACTGAAGTCTGTGCTACAAAGTCTGAACAGTGTCCTGGAAAAAAAACTATTTTCCATTTCAGAAAGTGCATGCAATAATATTGAAACAAGCTGACTGGCCTACTTGTAGTGAGGAAATAGCCTCCCAGTTCTGCCCTCATAAACACTCATAAAGCATCAGAAGTTTATTTCTGTAACAAAACAACATCAGACCACTTACATCCAATAATAAGAGAGAAGGTTTGGAAGCAGTGCAGCCAGACAGGTTCAGTCATGGGAATCTCCTCAGAATAGGAAATCTGGTGTGAATCTTTGAGAGGAGGGTCCTGTGCCAGGAGCACTAGTTACAAGAGTGAAACAGATTGCTGTAAGGAAACACATAGGCTATTAAAACAATAGCCAGCTCGAGTGAGCAAAATGTCATGGTCCCAAAGGCTCAAACAAAGAATGAAGAAGAGGTGCATAGGAATGCAGAGGGTTTAAATTGTCCCATGCCAGGAAACCACACCGAAAAAGCTGCTATGGGGGATCAACCACTCCTCCAATAAAGACAACATGGAAATCAGACTAATTACTATAATAGCTATAAGCTATTACCAAAGAAAGTGCCTCTTTGACAGGATACCACTAAAGAAGAGTTCATGGTCAGTATATTCTCCATGTAGAGGTCAGGTCAGAATACTGTGTCTGGCCATTGTGGGGAAATGCTCCTTATGGTTATGTAAACCCCAAGCCTCAGGAAATGTACCAGCATAAAAGTTTGAAATGAAAAATGACCATCCTAGGCTTGTGTCAAAGCCTAGATCATATGTCTACTTTCCCCTCAACAAATGGGTTACTAGTCCCTGTTGAGCTTTCTTGGTAAACAAAAGCAAACAAATAAATGTTACCCCCACCCGTCAGCCTGGGTCAGGGGATCCCTATGGCTATGCCCTAATCAAGTGATAATAACTTAAACTCAACTAAAAAGCAGTTGCTTTAAAACAGATAAATGACCACATTGCAAGCATCTGACCTTCTCAAAAGTGTCTTGGAAGAAAAAAAAAAATTCAAAATTCACAGTCTGTGCTGAGCAAGGAAGCTGGCAAATACAAATAATAGTAAATGTACATTTTCAAGTTAAACAAATGATCCAACCAAAATAAAAAAATATAGTAAGTAAAAGATTAAAATGAACAGAAGGATGTAACTAATGCATAACAAATAAAGATAGAAATATAAATAAAATAAAAATAAATGCTGTAGAGTCCATTGACCAAGGTTAAGTTTAAAATGAAATCAGTTTCACAAAGAGGCTTTTAGTCTGGAAATCCAAAGTCAAAAACAAAGTGCGTCAGAACCAGTATTATATAAGGAGAGATGCCATCTCTAATGAGCGAGTATGACCACAGGGGATTACTTACTATTCAGACCATTCGAATCCATTCCCTAGGCCATATTCCATCAAAATGAAGAGAACTATACAGAACTCACTGGTTCTGACTGGGATTAGACATGATGAATTCTATAATTCTCCTAACTGCTGATCCATTTTCTTCACATTTAGCAGAGTGTTAATAGCAATGTGTTCACCGAGCCCAAGAATGCTTTACTGGATTGAGGAGGACTTGCCAGTAAAGCTCATGGGATTCCAGAAAATAAAGGAAATCTCCTCTTTCAGGAGTCCTTTCATCTTGTTCCAGGTATGAAAAATGAAGAGCAGTGAGTAATAAGAGACAGCAAAATGCCTGGAAACATCATGTCTGCCACTCGTCCCTCTCTAACATAGATGACAAGCAAATGGGATATTTTGTTTAGATGCTTTAATACATACAAACACATCAGGATGAATAGCAGCATCATAAAATGTAAATAAACTGGTTAATAGACAGACCTTACATACATACATGTTTATATCTCAACAGCTTACTACAAAATGGCAGTCAGACTTGCACGTGCTCGGTATTTATACACTTGTGCAAGCCCTTGGATAGCGTCTTAAAGATACTTGCACACATATTGATCTACATCCTCCCTCTTAAAAAGATTGTCATTTGTAAAAACAATATTGGAGTTAGACACACATTACTATAGACATTAGAAACAAAACGCACTGGTCATGTCCATGTTGCCATGTGTCTGCTATATGGTTTGGAGATGCAACCAAATCTCGTAACATAACAGTCTGGACTGAATTTAGCAACAAGGACAGTCTTTGGTGATCAACTCGTGTAAGGAACTTATGAATTCATCACAGGAAAGGGAATATTCTCTGAACTTCTTCAGGAATTGGAACATCAGACAACTCACTCTGAGGTAAAGAGTCTTTCTCACAGACTATGTGCTGTGGTATAGGCTCAGACACCAGTCTCAAATGTTTCCAATTCCACCTAAACTCTGCTGCTTGTGATTCCACAATGTATGATCTTGACACTGGGCAAGTATTCTTCACAACACCAATCTGATCATAACCTTTGGACATTTGCATCCTTACCTGTTCTCCTTCTCTTAATGGCTTGAGCGGTTTGCTGGTTTTATCGTAGTAAGACTTCTGGGTTAGACATTTCTTCAACAGACTAGCTTTCACTGACCTGTTTTTCTTGACACATGGAACCAGCAATTGAATACTGATTGGTAATGTCGTTCTGGTTTGTCTCGATAGAGGCCTCTGAGCAGGTGAACCAAGATGTCTATCATGAGGAACATTTCTGAGATTCAAGAAAACATCACTATTATCTCGTCTTGACTTCTCTAGTAACTGTTTTATTTATTTATTTTATTTACAGTTGATTTACCAGGATTGTCCATTGGGCCCGAAGTACCCGTTTTCAATGGAGTTTTGCACTTGAACTGCACGTTCTGCCAAACCATTTGACTGCGGGTACTCAGGGCTACTTGTGACATGAGTAAAGTCCCATTCTTTGGCAAATCTGTAAACTGCTGGCTTGCAAACTGTGTGCTATTGTCAGAAATAACTTTGTGAGGACTACCATACACTGCAAAATGATTCTTCATCTTAGTAATGACTGTACTGGATGCTAGATTGGAAACTAAGTCAATCTCAAACCAGTTTGAGTAAGAGTCTACTAACACCAAATAATGTTGACCATTCCACTCGAAAATGTTGGCAGCTACTGTTGACCAAGGTAGTTCAGGAATCTGGTTTAGCTGAAGTGGTTTCTTCTATTGATGTGACTTTGTACTATTACACACAGAACAAGATGAAAGTGCCCTCTCAATATCTTGACATAGAAGGCCAAAATACTAGTCCTCTCACCCTTCTTTTAGTAGAGTCATTTCCTGGATGGCCACGATGCAAGATAGTAATATACTGTTGCTGCAAGGACTTTGGAACAATTACTTTCAAACCTTTCATAGTGATATATTTGTCAGACAAAAAAAATCTCATCTCTGTATGGAAGATAAGGTTGCACTTCTTGAGGTAAACTAGACTGCTTTGACAGCCATGCTTGATTGATAAAGTGGTTGAGCCTTTGTTAAACTGGATCTGTGGCTGTGTGATCTCTCAATTCATCAAGATGTGTGGAAGAAAAATGTCTCACTTTTATGACTTCAAAATCAAGGTTCTCATTCTCATGCTGTTCTGTGGTGTTTCTGGGCTATCTGGATTATGTGTCAGCAAGATAAAGAAGTTTGCCTTTCTGGTAGACAAGAGTGAAATTATACTTTTGCAATCTCAGTCTCATACGTTGCAGTCTGGCTGGAGCTGAATGCATATGCTTTCTCAAGATAGTGAAGGTAGAGACCCAGGAACCACACAAACCAAAGTCCAAACCACAAATCCAATTTATTGACAGCAAAAAGAGACCAAATGCAGTCAAGCGCTTTCGTCTTTAGCAAAGACTTCAAAACTGCTTGGCATAGTTATCTCCAACCTTAGATAAGCCTAATACATCATGTAATCAACATGGGATCAAACATTCACATGACTCAACTTTAGTTTGGTACACAGTTTTAAAACTTCAACAGAAATTTTTGTGAATGTCAGTGAAAACTGCATAAAAAATGAGCAATGAACATAAGTGAAATAATAAAAATAGAAGTAAAAATGAAAATACTACTGAGAATAAGAATAGTAAAAAATTAGTGCTACAGCGAAAAATGTATGAGTAACATGGCATAATCAGCCCTCAAGACTTTTTAGCTTTAATATAGGAGTAGTAGAACAACATTCATTCAAACCAGGGAGGGTAAGGGCGTCACACACAAGAATCCATATGAGCTCTTTCTTGAGAAGATGTTTGTCAGTGTAAAAGGCCCTTGGATCTGGTTCCAAGAAATCAATCACCACAAATTTAGAAAGGTGACCAGGATAGGCAGAAATATGTCTGTACAGTGCGTTAGTTGTCTTCCCTTTCTTGATTTTGTTGAGATGTTCATGTATTCTCTCTTTCAAGGCTCGACCAGTCTTGCCAGTGTAAAATGCTTTATGCTGTTGGCAAAGTGCACCATAAACCACTCCCCTGGGTGAACAATTAAAATATTTTTTCACCTCATATTTCTTGTCTTTGATGAAAAAAGACTCACAACAGAGTATATGTTGACAGTAGTTACAATGGTTACATTTGTACATACCTTTTGGTCTGTTGGTACTAAGTGTACCCAAATTCCTTTCCAGTAAACTTTTAAAACATTTGTCCTTCCTAAATACTATCTTAGGTTTGGAACCAAATAGTACATTACCATCATCGATGGAAGTAACAGTAGGCCAAAATTGATTAGCCACATCAACAACGTGGTAGGTGTTTAACGAAAAAGTAACAGTCAAGGCTCATTTGTACAACTTGTCTGAATTATGATCACCAGAGGTTAATGGCTCTACTGAGGATGAGGAATGATAGCAGTTGTCACAGATTGGTAATAGGGGACGGTACAGACCCTTACTCCTTTTGTCACATACTTCATCTTTGATGGATACCAAAAGATCTGGTGGATAACCTCTGTGGGTAAACATATCCAAGAGTTTGGCAATCTCCACCAAAAATACTGCATCATTAGATATCATCTGGGCAAGTCGGACTAGTTGTCCCTTGACAACTGCTCTTTTTTGAAATTTGGGATGCCAACTGTCGTAGTGGAGATAAAAATTAGAAAAAGTTTTCTTACAAAAAATGTTGGAGCTAAAGCAACCCTTTGAATAATCTTTTGACACTAGGATGTCAAGAAATGCCATCTTGTCCTTGTTGAAGTTGTGGGTAAATTTAAGAAAGGGTGTGTTATTATTGATGCACATTAGAAAATCGTTCAGTTTCGTCAAAGAATCTGTCCAAATGATAAAGATGTCACCAGGTACCTAATATAAAATGACTAACTGTCTGCAAATATATTATTGAACACAAATTGTTTCTCCCAATATGCCATGAATAGGTTAGCAAAGCTCGGGGTAGATGAACACCCTTTGCCACTGCACTCATTTGTTTGAATAGTTGTCCTTCAAAATATAGAAATTTGTTGCTCAGGACAAATTCCGTGAGTGTGATAGCCATGTTGGTGTCATTGTTGTTCAATAGCCCTATGTCAAAGAGCATACTTTCCACCCAACCAAGTCCTTCCTTCTGTGGAATGACCGAATAAAGATCTTGTACATCTATTGTGACAAGTATACAATCCAGTGCAAGTTGTAAATTTGCTAATCTGGATAAAAAAATCCCATGAGTCTTTACAGATATGGGTAATGCAACTGGTGGATGGCTGAAGTAAATTATCCACATATTTAGCTATGGAAAAAGTTTTGCTCCTGCCTGCATCCACATTCGGTCTCAGTGGTGGGTTTCGGATGTCTTTATGAATTTTCGGTATACCGAATATACCTGCCACCACCAAATATTCATTAGATAGGTATTCATAGGCACTTTTGCAACTTGCCCCTGCGTGACCATGTGGTATAAACAACCATCAGTTTTAGAATAAGCAATATCAAGTTCATTTTTTGATATCTGTGTATACCTGTCAGTAAAAAGGAGCTTGAACATCTTATTGTTATAATCCTCAACACCCATGATGACAGTGCCAGCTCCTTTATCGGGTTTCATTATTCTGATTGTTTTGTTGTTACAAAGATCACTAAAAAGTTTTGTTTCATTCTCTGATAGGTTAACTTTATCATTTACATTAGAGTATTGGGGCCTTGGACAAAGTTTTCGAATTTCCCTTTCACAAAGTTTTTCGAAGTACTAGCCCATTATTTAAGGGCGGGTTGAAAGAACTGGATTTCTTGAGAACTGTATTCAAGTCGGCCCTAGTGTTAGTACCTGCCAACTTAAACCAAAGGGCTAAATTTAATTTATGAGTAAATCATTTTAAATCTATGAGTGTTTCAGCTAGATTGAATTTACTGGCTGGTACAAAACTCAAACCCTTACTCAGAACATCAGCATGTTCTGTTGAGATGTTGACATTGGAAAAATTATATACTGTAAAATCTTTAGTAGAATTTTGGATGCAACTAGGCCCTATGTTATCTTCATACTGCTGTTTGTATCAACTACCACCAAAACCATGATTCACCAGCAGCTAGTTCAAGGTTAATGCATTCTGTATTTTGATGACTGATGTTCCCCTTGTCTCACTAAAAGGCCCGAAACATTCAAAAATAGATTTCTGTTATTGGATTCACTGAACTGTAAATTATCATGTAAGGTGATGGGATCCCCGTTAGGATCCCCTCCATCTGTGTTGGTGTGGGGGGCAGAAAAGGAAGAAGAGAGAATAGGCTGATTATAAGGAGACACAGTTCCAGCCCCTTCAAAGCTGGCTCTTC